>NC_059475.1:32867720-33181102 GCF_018139145.2 Gymnogyps californianus
TGATGGAGGTAATGAGAAATGGCCAAGGCATTGCAGTACCACAGTAACATGCTTTAGCAAGGCTTCTGGGGAAAGAGGGAGCAAGGGACACAAGCGACATGAATGTGAGAAAGTACAAGTATATTAAGAAACAAATCTACAAGACAAGAGTCCACTACAGATCAAAACAGAGGTGCCTCTGCTGTTTAGCAGCTTTGCTTCCAATTAGTACTGCTGGCTGCTGCCTAACAAAACTGAGGAGTAGAGAGATCAAGAAAACAGCACATGCAATGCCTTACTCCTGTTTTGGCAGACTTCAAGTTTGAAGACCCTTAGAATACATCTTTGGAAAAAGTGATTGATCTAGGTATGTTCATATGGCACGGATCACCCAGCCATTTATCTAAGCACTCAGACTGGCCTGTCTTAAGTACAAGTGAGCAAGTCCTTCCCAGGGAGAATTCCCCAGGAAAACCATACTATTTTATATATTAGAGGAGACTATAAACCTCTGGACATTCTTGTTGCTGTTGGAAAGCATCATTTCATATTTCCTAGTTTTAACCTCACAGATTTATGCCTTGGTTTCAGGCTCCAAACTGGTGCAACCAGCCATACTGGAGGCACAGCTAGAGCCAAGTTCCAGTTTTAATCACAGCTAGACTCTCAGCCGCATGGCAGGTTGCCTACAGGGCGCAAGGACTTCAACTTCAACCATGGGTTTGGGACTTCAGCCAAGTTTCCTGCCATGGAACCAGAAGCCTAGCAGGCCTCAAAGGTGTCAAAGATCCTGTTCTAAGCCAGAGACCCAAAATGCTTGGCTTCTAGAAATACAAAGAGAAAATTTGAAAGCCTTAGAAACTCTGGCAGAGATGGGACTGTCAGGGCTTGCAGTATTCCATGTGCAGAAAGATATCAACCAGCCAGAACCACCACAACTCCCAACAGCTGACCAAGGTGTCCAGCCTCTATCCTGAAAGTGCCCATGCAGCCTCAGAACCTATCTAGTGAAAAAAGGCTTTCAAAGTGAGCTTCCTGGGAAGTCTGTCATGTTTTAGGCCAGGAGGACGAAGAGATTGATTTAATATTCCCTTTTTGGAAATGCTCACAAGTGTGTATTTCACTCGCATCTGGATGACCTTGGTTTAAGAATATGTTTTTAAACCAAAGTTTCTCAAAGTCCTGCATCTTAACAAGTTCCAGTCTTGTGTGGGTGTTTTCTAGCATCCTACAGTTTTATACTGAGACTTAAGGCTTTCCCACCAAATTTTAGAAGAGCACAGCACTTTCCCCAGACAGGAGGGACTTAGAAGGATATTGTAATACTTTTATTCCTTAAGTCATCCCACCTGCAAAGTGAAGAGTCTAGTCTAAGTTAAAGCACCACTTATGTTTCAACCCCAAGCCTCCAGCTGTGCAAACAAGAACGGGTTCAAAGCACACAGCCTGTGCTTGAGGATGGTGAAGGCTGGGCAAACATATGCGATCACACCACAAAGCAGGCAAACTCTAGATGTATTTGTATGAGTTAAATTCAAGACAGTTTTCTGCCCTTACAGGCTAGAAACCTCGTTTTTCTGCAGTGATTCTCCCTTCCCCCCACCATCCTCCCTCAATCTTTGTTTTGTGTAAACCACTACAATGAAGGAGATTAAGTATTATGCTTCATCTGCTAGATGATTTCTAGCTAGGAAATAATACTCTGGTTTTCTTCACAAACTGATCCCCAAATACGATGCAGCAGCTGTGCTCTGCTTTTAGAAGATGAGGCACTAGATCCAAAGAAGTTGTCTAACAGCATATTTGAAGAGCCCACCTACAAAATATGGTTCAGGAGAAACCCTTAGAATCTGACTTCATCCCAGAGAAACTCCATTGGATTTTTTGCTGTTGTGTTTGTTTTTAACAGAAAAAAAACCACTGCAGTCAGGGAGTGAACTTTTAAAATTATACCTCTTTTTTGCTTTTGAGGTGCAAGTTTACGCAAGCGCTTAACTACAGTTGACTTGTGGGAAGGAAAATGCCAGAGACATCAAGGACAAGAAGTTCATTTCAGATTTTAAAATAATCTCTTCTTCCGCATAATTTTTATCCACATGCCCGTATTGCCTTTTTATAAAGTGACTTCAATTTTATAAACATCAAGTTTGTTTAAGCATCTCATAAGTTGTACCACAGATCAGTATACCAATCAACTGAACAGAGGAGGAAACCAAAACTCTAAAACACAAAATAGAAATTTTAGCTCAAGTCTCACATTTCTAACACACAACTTCTAAACCTTTCTAGTAAGCTTGGCAATATTAAGGTAGAGACTGATTTAATTCCTTTGAAATAACATTACTTCAGCTTCTGTCAAAGCTCACCCTCCTACTCAGATTATTCTTGCAGCCAAGATGACATGTACACCTAGAACAAACTTGAGATTAAATTTAATTTGTCAAATACATTGACAAGAGAAGGCATGTTTAACTTGGACTATTTCTTCTCTTTAGCTTTGCTACTATACATGTTGAACCAGATAGAAAATCCAGATGTTTGCGTAGTCAGGCAATGAACTTCTTGTCCCAAAGAAAAATGACAGCAAAACTTCCATTGACATGAAAGGTGGAATCTTGTCTTTAATAAACTGTATTGTTTAATAACCTGATCCAGTCTTTCTGGTTTAGGGAGTCCTCTGCTGACTCAGCATAACAAACTCAAAACATCCTGCTGTATAACTTATGTCAAGTTAGTCTCCTTTGAGTAACCATATCCCCTACTTTAGTTTGTCATAATGATAGTTGAGGCTGTTCTCCCCTAGCAAATGTAGCAGGATTACAACTTTGTGCTGTCACTAGAAGGTGAGAAGTAGTCAGCTATTCCATTGCAACAGGATATGTTTTCCTCAAAAGAAGCTCTCAGGAAAGCAGAAGGGTTGAAGTAATGTCAGACGTATACTTTAACAAAGGACAGTATCTCAAGCAAGATTTCCAGGAAGAGTGATCCCTATCCTTACACAAATGCTATCATGCTGAATGCTTTAAACCATTGCATGCGTTCTTCATGATCTGGAGCAAACCCTCTTGGCCTTGATTCTCTTGAATCATGGAGGAGATTGAAGTACATGCTTTCTTACCCTCCACTGTATAAACCACTAAAAGTCAGTTCCAGGATTTGTAGAGTTCTGGGCACTTACATGGGAAGTTTAGCCACATACAGGAAGTGGCTAAGAAAGAATACTTTCTTGAGCCTATTTTCCCTCTTGTACTACCTTTAGTAGGACTGCCTATGCAGTCAGCCTAGGAAAGCTTCTTCCCCATTTACAAGAGCTCGGAGTACTGCAGACAGAATGGGCAAGCTGTGGGGCCATCAGTTCTGAGCTCTTGAAGTTTTAGAAGATGAAGTTTACCTTATTAGATCCAGCTGTGTATTCCACAGTAATCTTCCCCTCCACCTATATTTAATTCCTTCCTAATAATTCCACTAGAACCTTTCTGGGGCCTATCACTGTTCAATAACAACAGTGCAAGACCCTTCCCTTGAATTTGTCTCAGTTTCTACTAATGCAAGTTTGCCAACAGCCTTTCACTATGCTGTAATGAACAGCATAACACTTCTTCCTTGTTTCAAAGGGCAGAAGAGTCTTGATATTAAATAAGCTTCTCACATGAGTCTTTGCTGTGTAATGCGGGGATACACATTAACTGCAAGCATGTCTGATTACAACCAAGTTTTGCTGAAGCATTCTTAAATGCATACTCTGTTTGATGAAGTACATATTCTCTGTTGAGTTTCCATCAGTAGCCTGATAGCTATAAAGGGCTCCCCTTTAAATCCAAAGCCCTTAAAATTTGGCTTCATCACCTGACATCAACTCATCCAGACCCCCTTCTCTTAAGCACCTTCTCATGCTGTCTTTCTCTCAAGAACTCAAAGTACTTTGCCCTTTCATTCCACAGTGTTATTGCTGAAGAGCAGGGCACCTACTTTACGTGAAGTCTCCAAGTCAGTTGATAAGCTTTCTAAACATCCCAAACTTGCAAGAAGATAAAACCCACATTTTCTCCTCCCATCACTCATTCTCCCCAATAAGACAAAAACCTTCTGTACATGCCAGAGACCTCCCATTGCAAAAAGTGGATATCAAGTCTTACCAAAGACGGCTTTGAAACCCCCTGAACACTGTCTTCTAGGTGAGTACCATCAATTCCCTTTAGCATGCACACAAGGCACATTACGTAAGCACACACAGCAAAACCAAACACAACTGAGCTTATATCAAGCCAGATACTCTTTCCCCACTGTCTAGCCTACACCACAGCCAGTGTCTCACTTCAGTCACAGCCATATGTATTAGACGCTATTATTGTAAACAAGGCAGGTATATGAAGAGGACTACCGTCTCTGGAACTGCTCTACTCTGCTAGGAGATCATCACATGAGGAGACGTGATGATTAAACATAGTTTACAAACACAGTTTGGCAGCCATGTCTTCGGAGTTGAGCTCCCATGGAAATACAACTGTACAACGGCACTCCTTAGACCACAAATGTTTTGTTCTTGTAGATCTTCCAGGATGGAAAATGCCACCCATTAAAACTCCATAGCTCTACAAGTTTCAGTCCTTCTTAAATCAATTCTTCTAAAATGCTGAAAAAGGCATTCAAATTGAAGCTGGCATCCAGCCTTCATTATGGTTGTTGTTACTGCTGCCAACAGCAGAACCAAGAAGTAGATATTAGAAATAGCTGAGCTCATTAGTTCAAAACCCAGCAAGGGCTGGCTGCCCATCAGTAGAGGTATACTAACTGAATGCCAAGACTGACATTCCATTGCACAGGAGGGATATTAAAAAAGGAGGTACTGTGAACATTAAAGAGTTCGCTTTTCTTAACTATATTTTTACCCCTACATGATCCAAAGACAGTGATTAACCAAAGATAACTCTCAGGGGAAAATGGCCGCATCAGGGGCTTCTCCCCATTTCATTTGGCTTTACATGTACTATCATCAACACTACAGTGTCAAAGCTTCTGAAGCACTATTACTACTTCTGTCTGGGGACATAACTATCTTGACATGTCTCCTTCTATAGGCCTACCTTGCCATCTCCAGAGAGATGTTCAGAGTTGGGTTCTGGTCTCATCAGCTATACAGAGTAATAAAGGAGGTTGCCCCTATTTACTCTATTACTCCTCTCAAGTGTCAAAGACAGTGAAACTAAAGAAAAGACAGCACTTCTACCTTGTTCATACATAATATCATGTCCCCATATTAAATACAGAGTAGTTCATATTGCCAATATTGTGAAAGCAGCAGCTCTCTCACATTTATGGCTAACATTATTCCAGCACTCTTAAAAAGAAAGGTTTTTTCCTAATATCATAGAGGTTATGTTACCCCTGGACTTTTAGCCTATGGATTAAGAGGCAACAATAAAGACACATTCTCATTAGCAGAAGTATTAACTGTTCAGTTAATAGCTATGAGGTACTCTTTGATCCCCCTGCAAAACACTGCAGTAGTGATGTCCACCTACCAATACACACAGGTATTTGACATTAAGATCTCGTATGTCTGATCTGCAGACAGGTATTTTCAGACACTCAACTTTATACAAGTCAAATGATAACATTTAAAGGCACCATTTAGAAATCTTAACTCTTGCTTTAGCAGGCCAGCAGAGACTCTTCAGAATAGCCCTCCAGTAGGGTGCTTTTGTCATCATAAGGATCCCAGGCTTGGGTTCTTAACACTCACTGCTTCAAGTGCCAAACCCACCTTGGTGGATCCTACAGTGACCCAAACAGACACATTAAGTCTAAGGCAAGCTTTAAATTCAGAACCAAAAAAACCAGTCCTGCTAACCAAGAAAAAAAATACACCAGCCAGGAATTTAGAGCAAGAGGGAAAGAATCAGGAGAGGATGAAACTCTGTCAAAAGTCAGAAAAAATAAACTTTTCCCCCTTACTCCCTAAGGGAAAGAGTCATTGTTTCATTACTTTGTTCTGCAGTTCTGTTTGCATTGTATTTTACAGTGTTTACAATAATTCTGATCTTTCTACTTGCATTTAAACCAAATGTTTCCCTCAGTTTTGTAGGGGTAACCACCCGCAGAGTTTAGCCCTTTGTACGAATTAAGTGCTGGACAATGCTTCCTCGGACTGTCAGGCAGTCAAAGCTTTCTGGGACAGCACAGGCAGTAGCAGAGCAGCTTTCCCCACTACTAAAGTCTTTCTGGATCATAAATGGAAGAACCTGCTGTGCACAGAAGGCTCAGGATATGAACTTCAGTTCTGCTGGTATGAAACTAACTCTTTGCTCCCCACTCCCACCTCAAAAAAGTCACTTAATATGACTATCTAAATATATGATAAAAACTTTTCCATAACAGAAAAGATGCATGTACTGGTTGCTTCAGGAGTTGGAAGAGCTACAGAGAGACAGTTCTAAGATAAAAGTGCTTGTGCAAGGCAAGAATGAAGGATCCTTGTTAGCTGCACCATGGTTAGCTTTAATGCCATCATCTGCTGTCAGTGACAGACAACATTCAGAAAAGTGTTACTGTATACACGGAAGAGTAAATACATTTTCCAATTTCTGAAGACAGAATTCCTTTACAGTAGTTACTTGTGTGTGTCTTCAAAGTTGCAGCAGTAACCTAGCTGCTGATTGCTGAACTTGAAAGGAAGAAAAACAGGCCAAGCATCACTACAGCACTGCCATTTACTGCAGAGTCAAACTAGGCAACACCACTGCAATCTAGCAAGTTGTTAGTGTGCCAGGTTTTGTATCCTATTCAAGTAGAGTTCACATGCCTTGCAATAGCTTGGAAGTAAGATGTGGCATTTTATCACTACTGCTGAACTACCCAGCAATATTATTATTACACTAGCATGAAAATCTGTTTTAGCATGAAAATCTGTTTACACAGGTCAGGAGTATTTTCCACACTGAAGTGACAGACATGGTTTGTATGATGTTCCCAGCAGAACCCTCCCGCTGAGATCTACAAGGAATCATAGAACCATTTAGTTTGGAAAAGACCCTTAAGATCATCAAGTCCAACCATTTGCCTAACACTGACAAGTCCACCACTAAACCATGTCCCTAAGCGCCACATCTACACATCTTTTAAATACCTCCAGGGACGGTGACTCAACCACTTCCCTGGGCAGCCTGTTCCAATGATTGACAACCCTTTTGGTGAAGAAATTTTTCCTAATATCCAATCTAAACCTCCCCTGACACAACTTGAGGCCATTTTGTCTCATCCTATCACTTGTTACTTGGGAAAAGAGACCAACACCCACCTCGCTACAACCTCCTTTCAGGTAGTTGTAGAGAGCAGTAAGGTCTCCCCCGAGCCTCCTTTTCTCCAGACAAGACAATCCCAGTTCCCTCAGCCACTCCTTATAGTACTTGTTCTCTAGACCCTTCACCAGCTTCATTGCTTTTCTTTGGACACGCTCCAGCGCCTCAACGTCTTGTAGTGAGGGGGAACATCACTAAGCTGTCAGGGTTGCTACAATGAGGTCTGCAGTTTTTAATATGTAGAAGGAGAAGCAAGCACATGGGTATCTTCAAAAGAAGAAGCATTTACAGGTAACTTGATGCTGCCCCAGGTTGTTGGTATGAGTTTCCCCAGCAAGATACAAAATTCGTTTCCCAAAGTGCTTCTCTTCCCCCCCCACCATGTTATACATACACTTAATCCCCATATCCAAGCAGAAAGATGTTAGTGACTGATCTTCATACAGGCTGTTCACTCTCACAGGTTGACAGCTTTTTCACATTTTGTACTATAGAACTGTTTATTTTAGTGTGTTTACTTTCAACTTGCAGAAAGGGTGATTCCAGCTACACTGAGCTATTTTTCACACTTTCGGTGAGGAGCTGTGGAAGACTCATGCTGATTCCTTGTTGCTAGAGGCTGACACGCATTCCTTATCTTCTGTGGAAATAAGCTTTAGAACATTTCTAGTTCTACAGTATTTCACCTTAAACACAACTGAAGTTAACTTTCATTGTCACCAAGACCCTTGCAGTTAAAAGCCATCCAAGCCAGTGGGGTACCTTCATACACGAGCCGTTCGGTCCAGGACTGACAGCTTTCCATGCAAGTAGCCACCTCTAGTCCAAATTCACACAGCACTCCCCAGGTTAACTTTCCTCCAGTTGCACTCACCGGGGTTCTGGAAGTGCTCAGCTAACTTTGTGCTGCAATTTGTATGTGCCTTTCTAGTGGAAGCTAAAAAAAATTCCAACATACATATTGGTCTATTTTTGCTGTCTGCTTTCCTGAAGGGAGCAGGGTATCAGTCTTAATATAAGCAAATATGAGCCCTTTGCACAATAAATCTTTTACACAGATAATTGGCAAGATTATTGCAGTCTCTCATCTTCCTTTTCAGGGCATGTTATTGAGAAAGCTGTGGCAAAACAGCTGTGGCTTTATCTGGATTCCTCAGATTTTCTGGATCTCGTTCCGTCTGGTCTCAGACCTGGCCTCAGTACAAACACATACTCAGGCTCACTGGTCAGACTTCTCACAGTGGACAAAGACCAAACTGACATTTTTAGTTGACAGACTTAAAGCAGGCTGTGATACCAGCTTCCACATAGTTTTTTGAGACTGCTTCAGACTATGAAGAGTAAGTAGTACTCATACCATCACCACATCTGGAAGAGCACAGTCAGCTTCTGCACAGGGTTAAGCAGTTTTCTTTCTTCATACCTTCTATAGCCTAAGAGGCTACTGGGCCTGATCTCATCTGAAGGAATTTGCTTTTCTGACCCCAATGATTGAGGTTCCTCTTCTCCTTGGAGGATATTGCCCACCTTTCCAGCAGCCTGGACTATGGCCTATAAGAAGATGAGCCCAGGAAGAAGTGGCACCAGTAGGAAGGATCAGAAGAAGCAGGACTTGCTTTATCATTGAATAGCACAACTGAGGGGTAGGCTGCTTACTGCTCATGTGATACTATACTGCTTGAGGAGATAGCAGGCAAGCTAATGTGTTGGCAGGGAACAAGGGAGATGAAGTATCAGTAATCACTTCTCCCCATCCACCTGCAGCCACCCATGTAGGAATTACAGCATGCATTTCTCCTCATTGAAACAAGACAACACTAGCAAGTCACACTCCCTCACCCTGTTCAAATGTAAGCCTCATGAGAGCTCCAGTCACTATAGCTATCAAGTGCTGCAGACCCCAGTTGAGGTTTGTTTAAAAATAGGTAGATGGATAGCAGCAATGAAGGCGTAGACTGTGGTACTTGGCATCCACCCCCCAAAAAGCAGCTCAGTGCTGTCTAAATATTAGCAAGACTAGTGGCAGCAGCATCCAGGGCAACCAGCTCTCAGTGGGCTTCTGGTTGAGGAGGAGCCTGTTCTGGAGCAAGAGACCCTTCTCCTCCCCCCTCCCCTGAGCTCAGCAACCTCTTCAAGCTGAAAAGTTATCGCAGGTGCTAGCTGTCTTAACAAATATTAAGAAGTCCTAGTCTCACCTAAAAAAAAATCTTGACATAGTGAATCACTTATCCCACTTATGAGCTTTTTGGTCCATACCAGGAGGCAAAAGATAATTGGAGGGGGAATAAAGTTTAAGAAATCCAGGGAAATTCAGCCTTACAAATAGGAAGGGAAGAGTTGGAAAAAACTGATTTTTTGTTGTTTGATAGAACTCCAGGTAGATGCTAAGTCAGTTTAGGTCAACTGCGACCCAAGAGGAAATACCTGTTTTGATTTAAGAAATTGGGCTAACAGTCACATTAAAACTAGTTTTGTAGGTGCATGAGAAATGGCTGTGTACCTGGCCTAGCTGTAAGATTTCATGCACCTTTGAAAATTAAAGATGTGGCCACCAGTAAAGATTCCAGCCTAATTCTGTCTGAATCAGCTTGCTTATCCTTGTCAATCCTGATTTTGCCATGACTGTCGTCTCCACACATTTCTCCAGTCAAATCTCCTTGTAACCAGACACTCCCAGTTTCTCACTCTTACTTGCTCACTCTTTGTCTTTGCTCCTTTTTAATTCCAATCCTCTTAAGGTTCAGAGAGGTGCTACGCATTTAATCAGCTCTCTTCCAGTACCTACTTGGAAAATACTGAAACCTTTGAGAAAACATTAAAGCCAAGAAGAGTCATCTCTGCTCCTCCCAGCTGAAATTTGCCAGCTCTTGCACACAGAAGGACCACTCCTATAATTGACTTTGAAAGACTTTTTTCCTTTAGCAATTATATTAACATCTTACATATACAAATATTGTAACTAGCTCATGCACTAGGCATCTTCCCAGGTTTATTCGCATGCCAGGCTGCTGGTTCATTCCCATCCCTCATCACTGTTCCAGCTCCTCCCCTCCCATTCTTAACTTGTCCAGCTTCCTAGACCTTTTCTCTCTTCCCAGTACCAGTTACAAACCCACACAACTTCATTAGCCAATTTCTCATTTAGAATTCAAGTAGAAAGAGGAAGTTATTAACCAGACCCTCAAAAACCCTAATTATACTCGGTCATTCAGCTCTATCACTGGATACTATTTCAATCCCCAATCCTCTGTTACTGGGTACAGCTCAAGTACCAGCATATTCCTTTGTTTTCACAGGACTTCTGACTCCAGACTACAGAGAAATAAGTCAGTTCAATGTTGCCCTGGTTTTGATCCATCAAGCCAGATAACAAATTTTAAACCTTGAAAGCAGATTTTATTCCTATTAGTTTTCAGTGACGGAGCAAGATAAGCATAGCCTAGTTTCCTATTGCTAACAAGCCCCTGGATATCACATAGTTGTTGGCCACGGGGCAGTGAAACAGTGGCTCAGTTTCTTGCAAAGATCTTTTAGAAGCACCACACTACAGTTACACTTGGGTATCAAGACAGTGCCAAGAAAGCATTAGCATTACCTAAAATAAAAGCAGAGTGGAAAAGAGCAAGGAAAAATGCAAACTCAAATTATCCTTAAGAAAATACAAACCATCTGAAAACAATACTAAGTTGTCCTGCAGAGAATCCATCTCTAGATTCAGCTACCTTCCCCCTGGGCACCCAGGGCCTGCTAAGAGCACAGGTATGTTAGGGCTCACACAGGACCAGGACTCACTGCAATTCCCAAGTCTGGCTGTGAAGTCTCTGCCAAGGAGCTTCCTTCCTCCCTCTCCCCCCACCACTGGAATTTCCTCATTTGTAAGTGGAGCCCAACACAAACTTCTTAGAAAAGTTTGCAGGGTAATTTAGTCATCATTAATCCCTAGGTAAAAGGGAGGGAAAGTTTCAGTAGGTAAAACCAGAGCCAGATTTTGAACACCTGTGAGCAAGGTTTAAGGGAGGGAAGGTCTGAAGTTTGCACACAGAGAGGTTGACAGCAGTATTTGGCTCCAATACGCAGATTTATATCCCTGGCTTATTTCATCATTCTCCATGTTCATATCCAGAAGTGGATTCTGCTACAGAGTATGAGGACTGCCTTTGAGCAGAGATCTTCAGCTGAGCACTGTTCTTAAAATGGAGTCACTTAAAGTCCTCTAAATCAGATGAACCCCAGGTTTGCAATCAACAAGTGGACTACTATGTGGTAACTTACATGAGAAAGCCTTGAAGCAGGACCTGCATATATCCTTGAGTATGGAAAGAAGTTTCTTCAGAAGTGCCAAAATGTAAGTATGGATCCTTAAAAACCTGTTACTGAATGAATTAATAAAGAGCAGGAAACAAAAGTTGGAGTGCCTAGTCTCCCCGAATCACAGGTTGCCATCCAATAACGACACTTGCCCCAAACATTTTTATTCAAGTCAGTTCTCTGAACTGGCAAGCTCTGAAGGTGTGTAATGCTTCAGGTGGCTAAGTACTTATAAAAAAGGCTCAGCTTGAACTGGGAACAGATCAAGCCAAGGAATGGAAACACAGCATCCTCACAGAAACTCAGTATAGTGTGAATTTAGAGATGAGATTTTTGTTAGAAGATGGTTGTCTTACTGTTGCCTTCCCAGGAAAATTCAAGGACCTGAAGATTCTGTGAAATTATGGCAGCTCTGATTTTAATATTTCTATGTAGAAAGGAGCTCTTGTCCAGTACTTATGTCAACTCAAAAAGGCAGAAATAGCATACCTTCTCCAGAACTGCACCCTGCAAGGAAAAGGATCTAAAAGATTCCTTTCTTGCTCAAAATTGCTTTTATAGGAGGATGCATAAATCAGTAGCTAGCCTTTGCAACATTTTACAGGCTAGACCATATTGTTCAACAGGTAGCAATTAACCCAAATTCATTAGGTACATAGTAAGTACATGAAAAAAAGCCACCAAGTCACTCTTACTAGTTAATCCTATTTTTCCTCATCTTTTTTCTACGTAAGCGTAAGTCATCTTTAACAGCAGAAGGCGGCCATGACAAACATTACTTTCAGATAAAATTCTTCCCACATAGTACTAAATAGTTCAGGCAGAAAGAGACTGTTACTGGTTTGGAGAAGCTCTACTCCTGCTGGTGGTGCCACACAATAGATTCACAACTAGATGATACTGGAACTTCATCTCAGTACTTGTTAGCCAGGACTCCCCAAAAAAGGGAGTCAACATCCATAGCAACAGCTACCCAAAGGCAATTGTACCAGGATGGATTAATGCAGGCAATGTATAGCTAGGGACCTGCCTGACAAGTTCACTCCAGCTAGCTTGTTGACTTCTATTTGTCACCTTGTCCCTGGGCATCTCTCTCAATTTTCTACTTACAAGCATTCCTCCAGCATTACTGTATTTTCTGATAAAGTTTGCCACTTCTAGGCTTACACCAGTCATCCTTCTCCCCATAAGCACCAAGAAGAGATTCCCCCACCCGTTTGATCAGGACCAGCCCACCGAAAGCAGCAGTACCACAATCCTGAACACACTGCTTTTCCCATTCACAGTCTAGTTGCACTAACTGGAATACAGGATGCAAGAGCCACAAGCAGTCTGTCCCAACACAAATATATACCACACATGCACTGCAGAAGTATCACTAACCGTCTGTTTCAAGACACCTAATAAGCAATTGATCATAAGCTCCTACAATAACTTTCTTCACAGATGTTCTGACTACTAAGCCACATATTTGTATTACCCTTAAGCAATGTCCACGTATGCAAAGGATGTTTGTCCAAATACAGAAGTTACTTTCATTTTTTTGTAGAGTCAGATAGTAAAGAATTAAACCAGTAGTCAGAAAACAGTACGTAGGTGCATGGAAAGCAATTCCCATAAGAAGTCATACAGCAACAAGAAACCTTAACAAGGGAATCAGTTTGAGGTTCTTCCAACAGCTTGCTTGTGGGAGGACTTACTTTTATGGTCATCATTAGCAGAACCATTCACTGACCTCTAGACTTCCTCCCCACATGCTAAACTGTCTGCACTGGGTTCAAGTGCTGGAAGAATATCTGTGTACTAACCACAGGGAACTGGGATTCTCAAGTCCACTGACCTCTTCAGCTTACCGAGCTTAAGGTCTCTCTCTGTCAAGGAGAGCAGAGCGATGTTACCTGAGAAAGGTAAGTTATTTAGCCTTAATGAAGTGATATTGATAATAAATCAGGAACACCAGAGAAATTCTGTAGCTTTTGACTGTCTTAAGACCTGTTTTACATGGTGATAATATGTGGCATCAGCTTGGTCTTCTAGCCTCAGAGGCTAAGCATCAGCAAGGAGCTTCAACTCAGCATTTAAGCAAAAAGCATGATACCTGCAAAGACAACTTGCAGCAAAAACAAACTGAGCATCAGGAAAGATACTGACAGAGCTTTAAAGGACAGTAGGCAGAACGGCAAAGGAAAGGGTCAAATGAAAGCCCAGTACAAAAGTCACAGAATATTTAACTGTGAAGATCTTTCCTAAGACTGTATGAGATTTTCAAAACAATGTCCATCACAAAGGTTCTTTTAATTACTGTCATCTCTAGCCAACCCAAATATGGTTTATCAGGAATGATCTCTATCTGCTTGAGTCTCAGTCCAAGTCTCTTGTCCACAATCTTCTGTAAGATTTAGCTCCCTGCACTTTACAATAAAGAGGAAACAATGCCAAGAATAAGCGTTTTTCCTTCTGAGATGTTTTAGAAGCAGTGAGGACAGCACATCTAGTGCCAGGGCAGCTCATAGATAGTATCACTCTTCTACCTCTTACCTCCCTCCCATTCCATAAGAACTCTTACATGACAAGCACGTGCTTCTGCAGCAAACCAATACAGCAATTAGCATGAATTCTGTTTCAGCCACTTAATGCCTATAAATAAGTAGCTCAAAATAACTGAGGATTACAGAAAACAATGAGAGACTACTGCCATCTCAGGCACTCTTAGATAACTTGTCAGGACTCTTCAGCTGGTAGCCTACAGGCTGCATCCGACCCCCAAGACAGCAGAGTAATCTCTTGCCACTCAGCAAGCCTACTCTTTGCACTGGGGCTCTGGGGTGCAGGAGCATAGTGTTGAAGGGAAGGGCAAGTTCTACCATATTAGCCTGTCCCTTGAGTAATCAGCACCTCTGAGTGAAAGAGCATTGCTGTATACTGATGCAATGGAAACGGTGTTCCCAGTAACAGCTCCAGTACCCCAGAAGCAAAGGGGAGGGACACATCTACACTTCCATCCCAAGGCATTGCTATTTCAGAGGCTGCAAGCCAGCCTCAGGGCACCAGGGTGGGACTGCCTTCAGGCAATCAAAGCCTTACGCACCAGACATGCTCCCCTCCTCATTCTCCCCACCCTCAAGTCCTTCTCCATTTCCTAATGGCCAGTGGCTTCACTAGATATACTTCCCCAGTTCTCTCCCAGACACTGGCCTTCACCTCCCTGCCATGTGTTTCCAGCCTGTCCAATCTAAAATCCTTATTTGCCCCCTGAATTACAGGCAAAGGACCATGCTTACTTACATCAGCATCTTTATCAATTTCCTTAAACTCCAAGCTCACCTTTTATCCTAAAGGAAATGGGCCTCACACTCCTCCACTCCCCCCAGCCCTTTTTCAGATTTATTAGAAAGCATGAGATAAGCACTTGCCACATAAGTGACAAGGAAAACTGTTTGGAGGAACAGTTTTTCCTATTGAGCACATTCCTGCTCTTTAAATTTAAGTAAGGACATACCAGACCCTCTAGTGTATCTTATTCCAAGTTTTATCTAAGTTTTACCAGATTACAGGAGTGATATTGGAAGAGTTTCTTCTCTGCAGTTCCCAAACTGACAGACACAAAAGCACCCCAGACATTCTTTGCTCTTGTTTGAGCTTTAAGGCAGGGATTCTCTTAGGTGCTGTGCAACACATGAACAAGAGTAATTTGGGGTCCTGTTTAAGAACAAGAATGGCCAGGATCCCATCAAATGCAACATGATACATACTTGGCTGCCTCTTATGAAATAAAGAAGACTTATTAAAAATATCAGTTTAAAACGTCACCTGTTCTCTTGGCAGGGCCTGAAAACATCCCTCATTAACTGGAAATTGCATTAGACATTGCCAAACAGCTGTTTAATGGGGATGTATTATAAGCATGTTGTGCAGCTTCAGAGGTTTTGCACTTCTAAGACTTCTTTTATCTGTGGACTACAGCATATTTACTAGGAAAAAGGCTCTGCCACACACCTGTAAGGCATGCATTATCCCACTCTAGGTGAAAAGCTTTAGAGATGGTAACTCACTCAAGTCCACAAAACAAGCCAGTAGAAAAGATAAAACAGAGCACAAGCTACCACCATTCTCCAGGCATTTAATGCCTGGAAAGTTATTCTCTCCCCAGTCATGTTCATAGTTACTCACCAAAAGCACATCCAAGAAAAGAGTACAATAATGCATCACTGTGGTCAGATGCAGTATGTAGGTAACTCCTTACACCTCAGAGCTCTTTCCTCTTACCTCTGAGTAATTACAGCTGTGAAGGAAACACAGGCTTCACCTACATGCAGTGTTTGAACTATAGGGAAGCACTTGCTGATACAGCCTGGCTATCTAACATAGGAAATGGATGAATAACATTGGACAGAAGTGAACAAAGCAGTGCTACTGCTTTAATCTAATCAGTACAAACACCCTTCAATAGCGAAGAGTTAAGCAAGAACCTATCACTGTTCTTTTATATCGCTGCGTGAGGACAAGACAGAACAACACTACACATTGTCTGAGATTTTTCACCTGTCAAGGAAAGGTTAGGTAGAAATACACAAAAGGTGGTACAAAAGCTAGAGTCAGTCCAGTTGAGTGAATACATGGCATGCTTATTGTGGAGTTACTTGACTTGTTTGGGCTTTTAAAGAAGTTACCTATATACTAATCTAAGTCTGAGAGTTAAGTGGAATTTGAGACTCGGACCCATGCAGTTCTAAGAGTAACATGCCACAACTCTTCTTATAAAACTAAGTTACAACTTCATTAGTAGCTTACCCAAAACCATAAGATACTAGCCCTCAGCAGCGAAGGTGGAAGTTATTCCTTTATTGGCCTGCAAAGACCTACTCCCCCTCCCACAACAGCTGCTACCTTCCCCCTCAAAGGAGAAGGGTCAAAACGGAGTAGAAATTCAACACTAACCTGATGCTCCAAGTTTGACAGAGAGACTTAGATTGTCCATATAGGACTCTGGAGCTTTCCATCACATTTGACATGTTTACTCTTTGTTTGAAAGACTTGAAAATCCTCTTAAGTTACCTAATCACATCCTGTGGCAAGCTGAAGATACTTGACATTCCTCCCTTCCCTTTCCCCACCTTTGGGGCAAGCTAAGTGTAAACATGGCACCAACCCAACTACACCAGAGCCAAGTACCATTTAGGATCTCAAAGGAGTACCCTGTGCCCTCAGAGGTTAGCACAAGACAGGAGGTCCAGGCACTGTCCCTTTCCATCACCTAACTGGCCTGCGGGATAGAAAGCATTGGGAGAGGCAGTGAAGGATGAGTCTGTTTTCTATTCCAGTGCTGGCACTTCCTCTCAGCTGCAAATCTAGAAACACATGGCAGATCCTTTGTAAAAGAAAATAATCACTCATCCACCTAACTAGGAACAGGAAAAGGGTAAGGCACCCCAAAACAAGTAGTGGGGCAGCACATGCAAAAAGGCAGAGATCCCCTTCAAATTCTTAATTTACAAGGGGCAGACAAGAAAGGAGCCAGAAGTAGCCAGTCTGATGTGGCATTTAATTCTCAAGATGACTCACAGCTTGCGCAGATTCTTCCTGAAAGCTTCAAGGGCAGTTCCTTTGGACTGTTCCTGCTCTGCAAATTTGTGGCAGAACATACATGCTGCTGACAATCCAGCTTAGTATACTTATGATATGAGGAGAAGATCAAGTAGGACTGCTGTTAACATCATTCCCTTTCACAGAGAAACCCACTCAGCTGTTGACAAGCTCAGAGTTAAAAATATCAGATCTAAGGCATGTACCTTTGTGGGAGACCAACAGCTATAGGCTTTGGCAGATGCACCCAAGCCAACTGCTCAAAGAGGCTACAGAAGTTGCATGCCAGCTTTAGCAACTGTTTTGCCATCTCATTATTGCTCCTCCCTACCCAGCATAGGAACGTCCACCAAGTTCAGTATCAAACAGGATTGACTGGATAAACTCAGCAACACAACTGTAATCAAGTGTAGTATCCATGATAAAACCAGAAGCTGAAGAGTCCAATTCAATGCTTAATAACTGGAGTACAGATCTGCTGAAACAGTGGTTGAGAGCCTTAAAGGATTTCCTCACCTGCTAAATAATAATTCAGTTTCTAGACTTGAGCAGAAGCCTGACGAGTTTCTATCTTTACCTATTTCTCATTTGGACAAGCCCACATTGTACAGACAAGCAGCAGTCAGTATCTGCTTAACCCCTCAGACATCTAGCCATGTCTGTGCAGAAGTACTACCTGGCAAGGTAACTTTAGATACTTTAGAACTAGGAAATATGAAGCTGCAGTAGGCATGATGGGGAAAAAAGACACCACACTGAGTTTGTTCAGAAGCTTTATTCTCTTCCTACTGAAGTAAACAAACCACTGAACTGAAAAAAGAAGGATCAGGCAAGTATTTTTGGCAGCTATACATCCACTGTACTAGTATAGGACAAGGTATTCTTAAAAGAAAGTTCTTACCAAGCCTGTGATTTACTTCATTGAAGAGTTACTCAAGATCCTAAGCCTAGTGAAATGAAATCCTTCAATTCTTGGGACAAAGCCTTAACACACTGGGGGAGCACCACTTCAAAGAACACGATCTAAAGAGAAAAGACAAGTCTTATTGCATTTTAGGCTTTTTTTTTTTTTTTACCATGTTGAAACTATTTAGGAGTTCTCTAACTTAAAACACAACCTGAGCAAATTACCAGAAGAGAGATTCTCCAGTCCACAAGCACACTCAGATGAGACTGTCTTCAAAAGCCAGATGCATAACCCAATCTTTGTTCATTCAGTACAATCTACTAACTACAACTTCCACTGCTTTTATTAGTTGCTTCCAGAGGTAATTGCTCAATTTCCAGTTCAAAGCACTTTACACTAAGCATGCAAGAAAGCCATCTCTGGGACACCTTATCAGTATGCTGCACACCAATGCATACACCTCCAAATGGCACAAATGGCCAATTAATTATATCATTGGTCAGGCAGACTATTCAAGTGGAATTAAAGCATCTAATTAACTTTCACCAGCAACATACTGAATGAAAGTTGAACTACTACATCATTATTAGAAGCCACAGTAAATTTAAAGATCAGATTTAAAGGCAAGAGTCTTGCAAGCAGTTTTGATCTTGAAAACTCCTTAAGGCATATTCCAGTTTTCCTTCTTGGTAGTAAGCAAGTGCAGACAGCCAATTATGCCACCAAACACCTTTCTACCTTCTATAGCCACACAAACACTGAACATCCCAGGTTTTACTCCTCAAAAGAACAAGAAAGTGTTGAGAGCACACATGCAACAGCATTCAAAGCTAAGCAGTTACTTTAGAAGATTAACCCATTAGGAGCTCACACCTGTAGCTGATTTGCCCATACAGACAACCAATTGCTCTGAGCCCCCAAGCCTGTACAGTCTTCCACAGCTCTTGCACTGTTGATAAAGTGGTGTGCATTTTATCTACATGGTGTGAGGTAAAACAGGTTTTACCTCACACTGATGATGCAGTTCTGCACTGTGCAATTCTGAAAGTCTGTCTTGGCTAGCTTCCCATTTTAGTGTCAGAGTATCTGATTCTTTTCTTAAAACCCAGGCTCTTACAGAAGGGAATGCTGAAACTCTTCTGCAGTGGGCTCCTCAGAGAAGGTTTATTCCCAGCCTAAAAAGGCAAAAGTACCCCCAGATGTCACTTCTGGAATGCTTGGCATTCCATAATATTTGAATAATTCAAGTTGGGAAGTATTTCCTGGATGTTTTCCATTGTTCCTCCTCATACAGTTACAGCATAGCTGTGTCCCCAGAACACACACCTCCAGCTACCTCTTCCTGCTGAGCAAAACACCCGAATTTGGTGTTCTAGATAACAAGCCGGCCATTCCCTGTACAGTTAAAGCCACTAGAGGGCATTGAAATTTACTCTGAAAATAGGATTCAGTGTGAGAGACAGGCCTTGCCCTATGCTTTATAGGGAAGTCAGAGACTTTGATACTGGCTTTCTCTACTCGAAGTCCTCTGTCCACAGGGATCACATCACCACTTGGATGCTCATGCCTAGAACCACATGAAACATCCCATGGTTATCGTAACTGCCTTAATGCAAGATTTGAGCCTTTAGCTTACGTCAGCAAAATTCACCTCATTAAGCCACAAATCACATCAACTCGTATCTTCCCACCCTGGCACACCACTGTGTACATTGGTCAAGTTTTTGCCACCTCATTTCAATTTTTTGGTAATTTGGAAGGCAGAAAGGATTTCTGAGCATTCTCTGCCCCATCTGCAGACAGCAATACTGTCTTCTTCCCTTCTATGCTAAGTTCAACATGGCTACACATTCCAGACCTACTTTCCTCATTCCCATCAAGTGCCTTGTTCACAGTTGCAGACTGAATGCTTTAACATACTGTGTTTACATACACCCATGACAAATTTTCACTTTCGCATGCTGCAAACCTAAACAAGGAGAACTGAAGGCAACTGACAATCCTGCATTCAGATTTAATAAGCAACAGATGAGCAGAGAAGCCCTGCACTCAGCTGAATCACCTCACTGTTCTAGTTCAAGCAAGTACTTAAATATTTGACAATGGAGAATAAAAAGCAGCTGTCAAGAACCTTGCACAGGTTGGCCATGGGACTTAATAGCAAAGAGAATGTAGATGTTAAAAGCCTAGATTTAGCCTAGCTAGGGCACACTATTAATTTAGTTCATCACACCCATACCTGAGGGCTCAGAGTTTCCTTCCCCTATTCAGACAAAGACCTTTCAGGGTATACGTAGGGCCAAACCCATCCACCAAAACCTCTTGAAAAATTCAGTTTCTAGTGCACTGCAGATAACTCTTCCAGGTTCTCAGGAGCCACTTCATCCCCTCAAGTGCTGCTCCACATTGAGTTTGAAACCAGCTTGCCCAGGGCATCACACAGCAGTGTCATAACCAGTGTGATATAACCACATTATTCCAGGGGTTGCATCTTGCCCTTGTGCAGTTCAGTAAGTGGGAGTACAACACGACAAAGTATACCAGTTTAAAGCATCTCCGGGTCATCCACCCAGCTCCATGAAGCCCAGGCAATGCTTTTATCAGACCATAGGCATGTCTTCTACAGTTGTTGGCAAAGGTGGGCATCCTTGCAGAGTTCAAAAGTATATGTAAACAATTTGGATCTACCCACCACCACTATACCAGCTATGCAGGGAAACCTTCCAGACAAGTGGCAGGATAAAACTAATTATAATGCCAAGGTTAGGACATACAAGTTACCCCAGATCTCTGCTGGAGAGATGTATAGTTTTCTTTTAGCAGATAAGTTCTTGTAGATAGCCAATATGGATGTTTAAAGCAAGCCTGGACAATTCTGGTGTTCAACTATACGTACACCAGGTGTAGCATAGGTAGAAAGCTCTGCCAGCACAAGACACCAGCAAAGTGTTCCTGTGTTAAAAGCAGAGAGATTTGCCTTCAGCTGAAGTTAGCCTGTCTGGGCTTAACTATTCTCACATTGAACTGGTCTGCCTCATTTCACATTAGCAAAGAAATAATCTACTACTGCTTTGAGACATATACCCTATTCAAGGAGGAGGGAATAAATCCTCCCTATTCAACAAGCTTTATGCAGAGCCTTAGCCTACTCTGCCTTTAAAAAGCTGAAAAAATAGTTTGTCTTACACTTCCTTGGAAGTAAAGTTACTCCTTATGCATGTAAGACTGCTCTTACACTTGACTGGAACATCATATCAGAATACTGCAACTCTTGGAACAAATCTCCATGGAGTAGGGGTCTATTGTACTTTTTTTTAGTAGATGTTAACATTTGTTCCTATTCTCAGCTATCACAACTCATGGTGAGTACACACAAGCTCTGCTTTTGCTAAGGAGACAGCATGAAGAACTTTGCATTATGAACAGTACAAAAAGAGAGACTCTTGTTACTCTGAACAGAGGGTAGGAAGCATAACTCTAAGTTAGCATAGCTCCCAGGTGTACTCTACAGGAAAGGAAAGCAATGTTTTATCTTTAGAGTTTAACTTGTAGCAGAGACTCAGAGCTGTAACTCCTTTTTTCACAGGGGTGATATAATAGGACAGCATTAGAGTTCATAACTAGCACTTCCAGACTTTGCCTGGAGCTCTTAAGTACAATACTAGGATTTATTGCACATTGTGTGTGTACCTACCCAGTGTTTGTAAGCTACACTATTGCCTCTTGCTTAAGACTAAATACCAGGTACTGTTACTGAACCAACATCTCTGATCCAGTGATCTACTTTGACATACAAGTAGACAACCTAAGTATTTGGGCAGTAGCTTTTCTCTGAGGCTCTTTCTGTTCAAGTATTTCATATTCCTTTCCACTATCAAGCACAGAGCACTAGCACTATTGCATGTCAAGTTTCAGCGCCTGCAACTTGAACTCTAAGAGAAGAAAATTGCTCACAAATTAAAATTGGTGTAAAGTTTTATCATGATCCTATGCCTCACTGGATAGCACTGACATTACTCTAGCTAGGTTTTTTGCTGATAAGGGCCAAACATACTTTCATCAGGGAATCAAAGCATGGGGGCTTGTCCACACCCAAGGATGCAGAATACCAGATCCAGATTTTATATAGATGGTCCTAAGTTTCCCAGGTTGAAGTTTTTCAGGATTTACAATATACGGCACTCCTTTCAGAATTATTCAGTACCAAGACCAGAAATAGTACTTCTTCCCATCGTTAACTGCGTGCTCTCTTCCCCTTCCAAAAGGGGAAGATGAAAAGCCAATCCCTAGGTTTGGCTGTGACAGCCTTGCAGTGCCATGCCAAGATTTTTAGACTCCTCAAGGGGCCAGAACTTACAGAAATGAATAGCATCTAGGTGCTTAAATTCCTGTGGGATTTAGCACTGTCCTGGTTTCGGCTAGGACAGAGTTAATTTTCTTCCTAGTAGCTGGTATAGTGCTGTGTTTTGGATTTAGTAGGAAAAGAATGTTGATAACACACCGATGTTTTTAGTTGTTGCTAAGTAGTGTTTATACTAAGTCAAGGATTTTTCAGCTTCTCGTGCCCAGCCAGCAAGAAGGCTGGAGGGGCACAAGAAGCTGGGAGGGGACACCATCAGGACAGCTGACCCAAACTGGCCAAAGAGCTATTCCATACCATATGACATCATGCCCAGTATATAAACTGAGGGGAGTTAACTGGGAGGGGGGATCGCGGCTCGGGAACTAACTGGGCATCAGTCAACGAGTGGTGAGCAATTGCATTGTGCACCACTTACTTTGTATAGTTTAATTCTTTTAGTATTACTATTGTCATATTATTATTATTATCATTATCATTGTTTTTCATTCCTTTCTGTCCTATTAAACTGTCTTTATCTCAACTCACGAGTTTTTTTTTCCCGATTCTCTCCCCCATCCCAGGGGTGGGGGGGCAGTGAGCAAGCGGCTGCGTGGTGCTTAGCTGCCGGCTGGGGTTAAACCACGACAAGCACCCATCACACAACCAACTCACTCTCAGAGAACTTGTGTTCGTACCCCATGATGTGAAACATCATTAGTGTGTAGAAGCTAGAATCCCAACAAGCTTCTCAAGTAAGGTGATCAGGCTTTTCCCTGCCTTACTATGGAAGTCAGTCACTCCCCATAACTCACACACACACCTGCAAAGCACCTGTTCTCAATCAGTACACAACTGCAGTACTCTGGAAACAGAGGCACTCATATGGAAAAAACAGAGTAGCACAATCAATATGGAAATCTACATCATATGGGAACAGAACCTGAAAGTACTCAGTCAATTTGAGGCTACATCTTAAAAAAACAAAAAAACCACTGAGAGTAGGTATGTTAGATTACATCTTCTCTAAGTTTAGGTGCACTGGCACCTTTCACAGCAAAACCATACAAAACCTCTGTAAGACATCCAACACTGCCTTGAAAAGGATTGAAGCAGTTGACTTCAGGGCACAACCAGTTTCACTGATGCATGAACTCCATGTTGGTGGTACTTCCAGAAGCACAGGCACATCCATTGCTGACTTCACTGGAGGCTTTCCAGGCCAAGGCAACACTGCTTCTTCAGCCTGTAGACTAACAGTGTAGAACCTGGTCTGACCAGCTGTTGGGTTTACACGGCAAGGTTTTGGTAGCAGCATGGTGCAGAGGTGGCCTCTGTGAGAAGTCAGGGGCTGCCCCGTGCTGGACACAGCTGGTTCCACAACATACCCACTGCAGACCAAAGGTGAGACCATTAGTCAAGCTGGCAGTGCCTCTGAAAACATACTTAAAAGGCAAAATGTCACATGGCAGGGGGAAGTGTGAGAAGCCACAGCATGAACAAGGTCAGAGAAGGAGATGCTCTAGATGCCAAAGCAGAGGTTCCTCTGCAGCCCACAGAAGAGACCATGGTGGCACAGGTATTGTCCTGCAGCCCATGGAGAAGACGCCACACCAGAGCAGTTGGACATTTCCTGAAGGAAGCCGCAGCCCATAGAGAGCCCATGATGGAGCAGATTTTTGCTGAAAGATTGCAGCCCAGGGGAAAGACCCATGCTGGAGCAGGGGAAGAATGAGGAGGGGTCTGGCAGCTGGGCAAGGTCAACCAACCACACCAGCAAGGAGAAAAGCAGAAACCTTTCCTGTTTGCAGATTCTAGGCACCATCCTCACACTTCAGCCAAGAACTGCCCGTGCCATTTGGTCCTGCAGATAACTTAGTGCCATCTTGCTTGTCATTAGAGGTGACCGTAGCATAAGTGAGACCTAAGAAATATAGGGATAGTTTGAAATCTAGAAAGGAAGCTTTCCCTGGCATAAAATGAATAAACCAGCAAATAAATCAACCAAGGGAAGGAATGGGGAATTAAGTGAATGCAAATGATTAATTACAGTTCTGTTTAATCTTGTCATGTTGACTGACACCAAGTCAGACGTTCTGAGCTCTCCCGTCTTTCCAGGAGAACTGTTGACCTTTCAGACTGATAAAGAAACATCTGCCTTTTGTTTTTCTTTTCTAGCCTAAGAGCTTATATTGCAATTACCAGAGTAGATTCCAAGCTTCAACTAAGACACTTGCCAGTTACTCATTCAGCCCTCCACAATTGCCTCTTTAGTAGCTTGTAGCATTTGTTGAATCACTGCCATTTGAGTTTTAAAGTTGGATGACTCTAATCTTACTCAATTTCCACAAAGACTTCCCCCAAAGGGGGGGGGGGGGGGGGGGGGGAGAATCACACTTAAAGGGAAGCTTCCTACAAAGTCAAGCTCACTGTCTGAAAGCAGTAGGTCCAATAAAACTGTTTAAGCTGAGCAGCCTCTGCATACAGCACTAGATTTAACATAGATGTTGCCCTATAATACATCTAGAAAGATTCCCAAGAGCCAGCTGTACATTCTAACCATCATCAACTGAGAACAAGATGACACTAGGTACCATCAGCTTCGTCCCCAGAAAATACCCAAGACAGAGGCATGTCTCTCCCTAAAGCAAGGGGAAGTCTTCCTGGTGCGTTCACTTCTCTTCAGGGATCTGGAGCTCCAAGCCAAGTGCTCAAGATAAACAAGCAGCCAGACAGCAGCTTGACAAGAGTTTCAGTTAAAGAGTTGATATTGCAACCCAGCAACTGCTTTATCAGCAAAAATAAGGACAGAGCTGGGCAATGAGGAAGAAGAAAGTAATCCCTACTCTTTGGGAAAGAAATTCTTCCTCAAACCCTGTCTCCTGCCTATTTTAAGAGGTTTCCTCTATTCAGAGCCATCAAATCCTGATTGCAGGGCATTATCTAAGCAAGCATCATCAGTGTCAGCATTTATAAATGCTGTCTCCAGTAGTGACTTCATTCAGATGCTTTGTGTAAACAATGCCTAGCACTGGTGTCAATCACCTCACAACAAAACAGATGCCGAGTCTTGTATTTTTACATCAGCATCTGCTAGTGAAACAAAAGCCACTAGCAAGTCCCGCTAAAGCAACTTTAGATAAGTATGATTCTACCCATCTGAACACTGGCATGAGATTTAACAAGATTATCTCTTCTCACTTGATCCTAATTGGTTGCCTTAGGAAATGCATGGATATGCATGAATATTAGTCTGCCATACAGTGAAGAGTTGACATGCTTGGCTTAGGTTGTTTGTGGTAATCCCTAGGTTTGCTTTCTAATAAATACTAACCAGAGTCAAGCCAAAGATAACATCCTATTTTGTCCTCTTAATCTGAGGTGACCTCATCATGTCTATCATCAGCCTTCTGGCACTTCCTGAATGTAAGTGCTTGTATTCTCCATGGTTTCATGCAATGTGAAGACAAGGAAAAAAGTTAAAATCATCTTTAGCTTTTGCTCTGACATGCTGTGCTTAATCATTGCACTGAAAGGTTGGTTACATCTCTACACCTGAGAAGAGTTTATCAAAGCTGAACAAACTGAAGGAAAGCATGTCAGGTGGAAAATGTATGTGCAGTTTAACTTGATTTACTTGCCTCAGTGATTTCCAAAGAAAAGCGTGAATTCCTGAAGTTGGACTCACAGAGGAAGGCTTCAGGCAGAGTTCAGCAAGAACTACCAAGTTCAGAACTGTTCTCCCACTCTCCTTGCCCTGCCTGAACAGAGGCACACACAGAGAGCACACATCTTAGAGGGTGTGGAGCAGAGTTTGACAAGAGTCTGGACATAAGGAAAAAGCTAGTCAGAAGCTTTTCATCTATAGGTATTCTCAAGGTGACACTATCAGTGGGCAGGTTAACTTGGAAGTAGTTATAGTGGAGGGTCCCCACTTAAGGTCAAATGTGGACATTTTCTTAAGAAAAGCAATAATGAGCTGAGTTGCATGGGACACCTGAAAAGGTATCAAGGTTAACAGGAAGAACAGTTACTGTGATAAGATACCTAGGGTTTTTTTTAAACATAGGGAAAAAGAGATACACCTTTGGAACTCAATAGTCTTTGCTACAAAGAAAAACCTGCTGACAGCTGAAGTTAGACTTTCTATTTGGGACTGTCATTCACCCAACAGCACAAGTGTTGCTTGTTGTTTTTGAAGTTTCAACTAAAATCAAATCCTTCTCTTTGCAAATTGCATGGGATTTTCCTACTGAACTCTTCCCATCTATTCTGGGGCTCTTGGGGGGGAGGGGAAGTCCCTGGGTTATGTGAAGCAATTGTGGAAGCTTTTTTGGTTTTAGTTTGTCTTCATGCCAGCAGAACTAGAAGCAAGTCTTGGAGACTTAAGTAAATTCTTAGAGTTCCAACAGGAAACTTAAAAACTTAGTTTACTTCTGACACTCATCAGCTATTCAAGCTAGATCAGAGTCTCAAATATTTGGGCTCAAAATGTACTTGTCATACAACTGGGTCAATTCCAGAGATGTTGAAGGGCAGGTTTTAAGAATGCTCAAATTTACTTGTGCGGCAGATTTTTTCCTCCCACTCAGTTCCAATTTCAGCACCAAAAAACCCTAGCGTTCTAGAAAACATACTGAGTTTTTCTGAAGTTAATTCTACAGGCAAAGCTCAATTTGGAAGTTGGGACTGATTTTGATTTTTTTTATTTTTAATTACTTTCATGCAAGAACCACACACACGAACCAGGATAGCTTCATCCTCCTAGGATAAGAGCTAACATAGCTACACATTATAGCTGTTTATACACCAACAGATTTTACAAAACAGAGCAGATGAGTTAAGGTGCTTTGCCCTATGGGTGCTTTTACATCCAGAGTAAAAATCTGCAAACCATACACTGCAGTATGTTGATGAGCAACAGCTGGCTTCAGTACCAATACTGCTGCCAAAGTGCTTCAGGTAAAGAAGCACTTTTGTGGTAAAGAAAAGCTCAACTTCTTTCTGTTCCCAATCCAGCTAGTTTGGAACTCCTTTAGGTATCTATCGCTCACAATAAAAAAATCCTGGAATTTAGATAGTCTCATTGACAACTGAGGACAAAGACAAGAAAAGCATCAGCAGCCCTAGTTTCACACTGATTGCTTCCCACTCCCCATCCTATTCACCCTCAAGAGGCACCTGTACTTATAACAACACAGCAAAAGTTTAACTTGACTAGTTATTTAAAGCTCCATCAGCCACCTTAAATGCAATCCTGATTTTCAGGGTGTGCACAACTGATACGTGAGCTGTGAAGTTCAGGAGAGTTCCTGCAGTTAGATTTTAACAACTCTGCAAGTTTTAAGAAGGGTAGTAGCTTAGGTGACAGCTCAAGTCCAGCAGAATACAATTTTTTTCTGCCAACACACTTGTTACTTCAGGGAAACTGAGGAGAGGACAAAACCTGGCGGCCTTGGAAAACTTAAGTCTTCAACAGCTACAGCCAGTAACATCCAGACTACTTTGGAGCCAACGGGCCTGCCTCAATGTAAGAGTCCTTAATTTAAAAAAGAAAACCGCCACCAAGTTGGAGCATAAACCACTTTCAGAGTTCACTGTGAAGAGAATGCGCAGCTCCCTGGAAGTTCCTGAAGATGAGCATCTAAAAAAATAAATTTGGGCTGACATACTTCCCCATACTTCCAGACAATGGGTTTAACCATCATTAATACGCTATCACCAGCAAAGTATGTTTATGTCCATTTTGTAAGTGTCTGTAGAAACTGCAGCTACTGCTCCTTCTACAGTTCAAGCTTAAACTAGGAAGAGTAAAGTGAGTGCAAGACCAGTTATTGCCACTGAGAGAACATCCTGCCTCGATGCAGCAGAACATCACTGGCTCTACAGAGCACCTAACAAGCTAAAGCCTATAAAAGATAGCTTTGACTTTCAATCCTGCACCTAAGGGTATGATTCCTGCTCCTAAAAATACTGGCTGTACCTGTGTAATAGTAAAGGAGGAAAGATAGCCCATAGACACCGACAAAGTCAGAGGAATGCTGATATCAACCCTGATAAAAATTCATAGCAAATTCCTTCAATGTTTACCCCCTTATGGAAAGCATGAGCCACTCATTAGGTAGCCCAGCCACGAGCCACCACTGAAATACCTTCTTCCACCATTAGGTATTACCTATTCATATAAGTAGTAGCCACTTTGCCATCACTTCATATTTTACCTATAAAGCTGCAGGACAGCATCTCTAGAATTACCTGAGGCCTTTAGGCACAGCCAGAAGCACCATTCTCTTACAGTCAAGAAGTAAACCCATGGACTTGTACACATGTGCAGTGCACTTAAGATATCCTGTCCCATGGCAACCGCTTTCAGAAGCTAAGTTAAAGCTCTAGCAGCATAGATTTCTGCATCTAGCATAGTTTTCAGGAATATTTCAGATGCATTGCATCTAACTGACGGCAAACAACACCACCAGCAGCAGCCCCGAGAATCCAATTGGCTACAGTTTACTATAACAGCAGGAAGATATGGCAGCAGTGCTGCATTACTGCCTTACACCAGATCCCTTACCTGACAGAACTCCAAAGCCTTGAAGGTAGATATTGGTGTTTTTAAATTAAAAGGGTGGAGCAAGTTCTTCTAGATTTACATATTTTTAGATTAAGACATAGAAAGGGAAACAAGTGAAGTTAATCTCTAGAACTGTGTAGCAAAAAAAGCAGCGTTCATTGCATGAACAGCCCTGTTCATTTTATATGTATCAGTCTTTTATGGACTTCTACCTTAGAAGTATTTTGCTTCCACTAAGACTGAGAAACATAAACATTAAAACTCACCTTTCCCTTACAAGTTTGGAGCAGATTATCCTCCAGTGTTCCAGACAGATAAACTTTTTTAAAAGCTACCTTTGCACATAGCTTATCTATTTTGCAACACTTGCCTGCTCACTTTTAAGAGCAGAGAAATAAGCCAAATGCAAAACTCCAGGCAGAAGCCAACGAGAGTTACCACCATTCTGTATGGTAACTAGACCCAAATCAGAAGTAGCTACTTGGCTCAGATAGAAACCCCTTTATCTGGCCAGTATCCACAAACTCCAACTCATTTAATATCCTCCACTTGGAAATTACACCCAAGAGCTTCTGACTTTTTAGTTCTTAACTTGCACCTCATTCTACCAAGTATTTGTTTAAGCCTAAGTGTAGACTGCATGTAAATCCACTTCAAAGAAATGGGAAGGGAAACGGTTTGATGCACCAGCTAGAGTAGGCTCTTTAATCTTCATGCTACTCAAGGGAATCTATGCTGCAACAAAACATTATCATCCTATCTGCTTCTGACTAGTGTGTATCTGGTACACACAGAAGCAAGATCTAGAGATAGTGTACATCTGGCCATCTTTCCTAGGCATGTGTCCCTGTTGTACGTTAAAGGATACCACTACTTTTACCAGGTGTGTTCACCTGAGCATGCTTCCTTATCTATTTGACTCCTGGTTCACTCCCCCTCTATACCAGAGGTAGCCACACTGCTGCTTCTGCAGCCCAAGGAGCAGCCATGAGTCCACTTGGTTTCATGGTGGCTATAGAACATAAGATAGTTACCTTTACATTAAGACTGTATTGGATTGTTTTCATTTGCTGGAGTGTCAAATCCTAAAGTACTAGAGTTACAACTGAAGGATCAGATGATCTCATATTTCAGGTTCCCTGTATAACCAAAGAGAAAGTTCTTAACCCAGTATTCTGGAACTCCACAAGAAGTATAGAACAAGCACTATTCCATGCATCACAACAAGCCTAAGTATAGCAGCTAAGCTAGTGGACTTTTCTCATCAGAAGGCAGAGTATGGCTTCCCCATGCAATTTAAGTGATTGATATCAGTCATGGAACAGGGAAGAGAACAGGGATGGGCAACACTTTCCACATTCCTTCTAGTCTGTGACCCAGCTAATGGTGACAGAGGACTGGTAGCCAAGAGAAACTCTGAAACAGAATCTGCCCACTAAGTGTTTGGAACCTCTCCTCCTTATTTGAGGATCAGCACTTCCCTCTGGTTATGATTCCAGCTATCATTAACTAGACCAGTGGCCAAGAAAAACCTCAGAAAAGCAAGTTATTTCATCTGTCCTACTTCCCCATCTTCCTTATTCCTACACACCTTCCCTTCCACTTCCTATGATTCTATCAGAAGCTCACCCATGAGAAAGCCCTCAGCTTTACCACCCCCTCAACACCAGCTTTAATCAAATGCCTCAGTGGCACAGGACAGCAGGCTTCTTCCCCTCTGAAAAGGGTGAAATTACATTCTTTCACTTTGCCATAGGACTCAGAATAGGGGAAAATTATGTTAGGCTAATGCTCTTCCAGCAGTGGATCAAATTTAACTTTAGACTGACAAGGGTGCCATGTAGCCTACTGAGCCAGGCTCAATAGATTCAGTCTATGCCTTGCACAGAAAGAATGTTGCATGCAGACAGTCTGCTTCTTTCCCCTTAGCCACTCCAAGTCAAAGTGTTTGGGGCAAGGCAACCCAGTTTACAGAACCGTGGCACATGGTCTGGCTCTGTACTCAAGTACTGGGCAGTGCTCTGTGGCACTTAACCCGTGTACTACTGTCACATTCATTCATGTTCTTCATCCAGAGGCAGTAGTTGCTCCTTAGGGACTCCAGCTCTAGCCCAGGAGAGGAGTCTGGGTGCCCATGGCAGAGCAAGTTATCTGCCTACACGCACCAGTTTCTGTATGGCTTCCTCCACCTGCATGGAAGAGCCTGCCAGCAGCACTGGTGGGTAGTTGTCTAGGCTTTGCTGCCAGACTCTACTTGAGAAAACCCTGAGCCAACCTTTAAAGATGCAGCCTCTGTTCCTAGAGTAACTAGTGTTATTTTCCCATCTCTAGGCACAGGTGCTTCCCCTCAAGGTCTAAGTTTGCTCTCATTTCACACCTACCACTCACTTCCCCACTGCATAGCTACGTGCCACTCCAGATGAGAACACCTGTCAGTGGGCCCTCAAAAGCAGCTGGCTCAGCCACAAGCCAGTGGGAGGCAAAAATGCACAAACCCAACATGCAGGCAATGTCCTCCCAAGCAGGCTACAGCTGGGAGACGGCCAGGGAAGAGTTTGACAGTGCAGGCAGTTGGAGGCTTATGGGGGCTTCTAGGCTACTGCTCTGAGGACAGAAGCACAACTGCCCCAGAGAAGCCGCATGAGAAACATCTGACAGGACAGCCTTCCACCAAGGCTGTTACTCTAGGCTGCCGCTGGCACCTTAGCATCATGCAGTCAGGCCCAGGCCAGTCTCAAGGCTACCTTGGAAGGGTCATGCAGACTAGAATGAATCCCTTCATAAGCTAAGCCTCTGTTTGCTCCATCACCCCTCCCGACGCTGTAAGGACTGCGCTTCCAGCATGTAGGCCTTTTACTCAGATAGCACATGCTTCCATCAGAACAATTCTTGTAGGGGACCATAACAACCATATTTGTCTCCTCAGTTTCATAAGGAACAGCATTTGTGAGTGGGCAGGCCCACTATACATGGCAATGTTTTCTTCACCAAATGAGCAGATGATTCTTCTCTAATGCTCATGAACATTGCTAACACCATCTACAGTGTTACTGCAGCATCCCGTAGGAGTCTAAATTGTATCAGGAGGCTTTTGTGATAAGGAGAAAAAACATCCAGGACAGGAGCCATGAGCCTGATTTCAAGGTAAGGCCTCATCCTGAGGGAGCAGACTGCTCTCAGGCTGAAGAGCTGCTGATAGCCTACATGAGGTCACATACAAAGAGCTCCTTTGTATGGTGGGTGGTTGTTTTCACTGCCCTGAGTGCAAGCTTTACACTCTGGTGTGACTAGCTACTCTTTCCTGCTGTTACTCTCCTATAGCTACAATGCCTCCCAAAAAAAAAAGTACAGAGTTGCATTCTCAGTCATCACCAGAAGGGTTTTGGTGCCAGAATACTCCCTCCTCATACCTACAGGCAGTAAAGCCACCACACACAGAAAGCTTCACAGGGCTCACATGTAAGCTGCTGAACACAAGCCTTGACTGCTCATGTGTGCCAGTAAGAAGAGGGAGACAGTTACATACAACTTTCATCACATCCTGGTAGATTGTTCGTGTAAGCAAACATCTCACACTGACCTCAGACCTTACCCAGAAAGCTCCAGTGCAGAAGCAATTCACCCACAGCAATGGCAGCCTTCAGCGCTGGGGCAAGAACTTCACAAATGGAAGAGCTTCTCACAAACAAGCATAGGAAGCTTAGAGTCCTACCAATGCAACAACAGTACTTAAGCTTGTAACACAACAACAAAGCAGGCTTCATAGTTCAAGTCACAAGTTATAACATCCGCTTCTCTGCCAGAACTTCACTTGACGACAAAGCAGTAAACTACCACCACTGCACACCAAGCTTTGCTCAAGGTCTGCTGTGCCACAAAGTCCCTGGATGTTGCATCAGTACCAGAGACCTTGTGGCAGCTGCTGGGGGGCTCTGACAGGACACCATCACGCTGTCACACAGGAGGCTAAGTGTCACAGTCAGCACAGCAGCCTTCAGGGATTAGCTTCAGTTTCACCTGTATTGCCTCCGTGTTCAGCTTTTAAACTGAGCATAAAGTTTATTGTGTAACACTTAACTGCACTGTCAGATGTGCCAGCCCCAGAAGAACTGGGGATTCAGCAGCCAAATAGGAGACAAATGGGGTTTTGTTTGGGTTTTTTTTTGACATAGTAATGTCGCAATTAGTTTGAGATGGCAGGATAAGAACATCTAAGGTATTTAAAAAGCAGTATTAATATTTCAGAGCTACTATACCACTGAAATGAGGTTTACAGTCATCTTACCAATTGCTTCAGGCCATCTGGAAATGAAAGAAGCCAAGACAGCATCTGCTCTGCACTGATGGCAGTGAAGATTACCTTAGCACATGACTAGAGCTAGAAACTTGAAAACTAGTCCAAGAGGTTATCATTGTAGGTGTTCCACCAGCTACAGAGCTTGCTGCCACCACCAGCAGAAATACATGAACAGTTTCTTTTTCTGTATCCAATCTTTTGGTGGCCAGAAATATTTCATTAGCAGCAGAGGTCATTAAATGAGTAAAATATTCTCGTAACCAACTCAGAAGCTCAGGCAGTTAAAACACCAACTCTAAGACTACACAGAGCAAGTCAGATTGTACAGTGTTTTCCTGTTTAGCACAGGACCCGCTGTTCCAATACTAATGTATTGGAACATAATGTTTTAACACTTCTCCACACAAGAATTAATCCTGTTCCTCAACACAGTTGCAGAAGGTATAAAAAGCAAGTCAAATCAGTTTCTTTGGTACACATCAAGGAATTCAGCTGTCTAACATTAAAGGTCTAAATAGGAACAAGGAGAGGGAGAAATAATTAGTATAGCTCTATGTACAATTAGAGCCTCCACTTAGGCAAGAACATCTCCCACCCAACCAAAACAGAGTATCTGTAACCAAAAGCTATTTGCCATAGAGTAACAAATCTGTCCTGTCAAGGGATGCTTTTCTAAAGACTTGCCTTTGGGTACTTATTCCTTCATTAAAATGAGTCTCTTTAATGTTTTAGATTTCCTTACTGTTGAAGTGTTTCAGTTGTTACTTATCAGTTTAGACCTTTGCAATGCAGAGTGATGATTAAGCTCAAACCAAGAAACAAAATTCAGTCATTGAAAATCCATCCTAAGTTTCACTCTTCTAGGTCTCCTTCATATGGAGCCCTCTGCTTTATATTTTTATCATATGTCCTTTTCAAATTTCTTCCCACCATGAAGAACAGTCTCCCTAATTTTAGTAGAGCATGTGTAAAGACACCTGCTTTGTGGAACCCTCCCAGCAGCAGGGCTGCAGTGAGAACACACAGCAGAACACAGGCTCCTTGGCACAAGCTGCGATGCTGCTTCCTCCTCCAGAGGGAATGGGAAAACTGCAGGAGCCTTTTCAGCACTTTTTATCAAGGTTCCTATTTGGGGTTCTAACTAGTAGCCAGCTGCAGCAGGCAATTCCCATTGCTCTGTGGCACTCCAGTTTATGCATTAGAATCTGTGGGCATCTTCATAGTTTTACTATCTACTACCTTCCCTTTACAACAGCACTGAACTGGAAGGTCCCTCCCTATCTCCAACTAGCATGCCTTTCAAGGAGGGATATGGCACATTTCCATGCATGAAACTAGGAAGAAAGTTATAGTGACTGCCCTGCCCTCCCCTCCCATTTCTTAGTCCTCTGCAGTCACTGGGGGGTACAGATCCCCAGTCTTCCAGAAATCCAAGCCTGTTCCTAGGACAGCTTTTGACTGCTGCAGTCATGTTATGCTCCTTCTGCAAGCACCCACCATTTTCCTGTGCTAGTATTTGTCATTACTGCCACCAACAGTTCTCTGCCATAAGTGGAGCAAGTTCACAATGGTCAGGCATTACACTCAAAAAGCAGGGGGCCTATATAGATCTACCTTTCTGAACTAGAAAGACAAAGGTCACAATTTATTGTCCAGATGGGGGAAAACAGAGCTTAGTGGCACAAGCTATTTAATCGGCTATGAAAGAGTACTGCTCAAATGCACCACACGGTAGGAAATGTAAGAGCCAGCCCAGTCAAGCTCCCCATCTATCACTTTGTGGTCAAGGAGGGGAAACAGCAAGAGCTGGCTTGACACACAACTCCAGATCTCATGCCAGCAGAGAGAAAGAGGCACACGGGAAGAGACTATGAATAGAAAGTAAAGCCTGATTATCTTCTTCCAGAAGGCAACATCCTTCAGACATTTTCCAAGTATAGTCAGTTGATCGCTTCCACAGTACTCTTTAGACCTACAAGAGTAGAAGTGACCAAGCAATTGCATAACACAGCAGAAGCTCTTCTAGAGTCTTGTCAAGTGAGGAAACAAGTCACACAACAGCCTTGGGCTTCCAAGTTATTTCTAGGACACCCAAGATATTAGACTTACTATGGGGCTTCACTTGGGACAGTTGTTATTCACTGTCAGTGGGCCACAGCATATGTACAAAAGCCAGATGTTTCCTACAGGTCACTGACACTTCCCAAATCTAAGGGATTCATGTCACTGCTCATAGTTTTACTATAACAGAAAACAGCAAGCTTTGTACATCTTTTGAGAGCCAGAAGTACCTCAGCAGGCCAGTAGATACTAGCTGCACTTGTAATTTACCTTGGCATTCAAGTAATCATCTTGAACTAACTCACTTCATCCAAAAGTTTGATCCCTTATTGGCACAAGAGATGTAGAAATACCTATTTCTCTTCAATACCATTAGTTTTTCATCATTTTCTGCAAACAGTAGCAAGCCATACTCCTCTGCCTACGTATTCAGTGACAGTGCTGGCTGCCTAGCTTAGCAGCAACGCTACAGTAGTAAGAGGGAAATGCAAGGAGAAAGATCAAAAACTTGCTTCAAGCTTTATTGCTGCTCATTTAAACTCATTGAGTAGGATTAAAAACTGCTGTTCACCTTTAAAAGCATTTCAGCTTGCAAATACTGTAGTTCTAGTGCTTACCATACAGAAAAGAAAGTGTGAAAAGGTAAATATCACACCTAGCAATTGAAAACCTACAGGATCAGACCCTAGAACTGCAACACTGACCTCATCCATCCAGGAAGGGTTCCTGACAGGAATACGCTCTTGATCACAAGTCAGCATAAGAAACACTGGTGTAACTTGGTAATCATCATTAAAAAATGAATAATAAAGAATTTTCTTGTTTACATTGGAATCTAAAGTATGGCACCCTTATACTAATGACAACTTTACTGGCAATGTCCAATCACTAGAAGAGATGAAGCTCAGGGGCTTATATCAATCAACATGGTTGCAAATGAGTAAACCAAACTCCCTACCTTCACATGCACTTAAGCATGACACTTAGAAGGGTGAGAAAACAGGCCTCATGAGTTAAACATCCTGGAAGTTCACAGCCTTCCATTTAAGAGCTCATAAGTTAAAAATTTCAGAAGTTAAAACTTTAAGGCACATCTTCCCACAGAACTGTAGACATTGGTGCTCACAGCTGATGCTCTCCCGCAGTCACGAACGGAGAAACAGCAAAGTCAGTTCACTTACTTCAAGCAAAAAGTAAATCAGTAGTCCTTTGTATTTGGTTTTCCACTCTCCTGAAGTAGCTCCCATTCCAAAGACGACACAGCACAGGGAGCAATTAAACTGCCTTGTAAAGTACAGTATATAAAAGTGGCATATATGGAAATTGTTTGATAGACAGGCTCGTTGTGCAATTATGCACTGCCATCAGGACTTTTTGTTTTGTTCTTTGTTTCAATTGCTCTTCATTAAAGCATTTAGATACCAGTGCTGATGAAGGGCCGTAGTCATCCAGCCAGACTCTTACTTATCACCTCAAAGCTCCTCTCTATTTGGCACCACTCCAATTTTGAGGTTTATGCTTGATGTTGGGTAATACAGATATATGTATAAGCACCCCTATATTTCCCCATCCTTTAAAACAGGTATTCAAGAATTTATGGCACACACTAGTTCTGATCTGCCACATTCTAACAGTTGCTGTTACACATCTGGCCATAAGAGAGGCTACACAGCACAGCTGAACCCAAGGACACCAGTGCAGCCAGTACACTTTCCATAGCTTTGAGAAGCATTTAATAGCCATCATGGTCAAAGAGCACTCCTATTAAAAAACTAGAACATTGCACTAAAGTCTCTTATTGTTATAGTCTGGCTGAGTAGGGATTCCAAAGACTCCTGGTCTTGCCTAACCATGCTGTAAGTTAATTAGGTACTACTTTTCATAGCATTTCAGACTGATGGGTCAAGAATGCACATGGTCAATGCATCCAACACAACTGCAGAGAGATCAAGTTTTTCCACTTACCCAGAGCTGTGCTTTTATTGCAGCATTGGCTGAAGAACAGCTACTGTTTTGCAGTGTTATAATTGAAAGCTCTCATGCTACTCCATAGCGGTGCTGCAGTGGTAACATTAGCTCACTGGGAGGACCATATTTAGAAAAGATGTTGGGATCTCCCCCAGAGCAATGTAATAGTTTGGTAAGTGAAATTAACAGCCCCAGTAAGAGTCAAACATTGTCAGATTAAAAAAACAGAGCTAGACTCCTACAGGGAGAAGTCTGGGCTGAAGGCATCTAGCTTTATTGCAGGGATTCATTTAATCCCTACTTGGGAACATAAAAAAAGAAAAGTCCTAAAGCTATGTGCTGGGAACAGGGGCTGCATTAAATGCAAGAGGAGCAATATAAAAATACAGCCTGCCAACCTTTCCCCCTCCCTTTTTTTTCTGCAATAAATACCAACAAGTTAATACCCATGTATATACTTCACGCATTCAGCCGGTACCCGGCTTTTAATGAGCAGGGAGGCCCTTGCGAGGGTCTGCGCCCGCGGGGAGCCGGGCCGGGAGGCGCTGCGTGCCCGCCGCGGGGCGGGGGCGGCCGGGGCTCCCCGGCGGCGAGCGCCGGGGCTTCACCTGCGGCGCTGACAGGGCGCGGGGGCGGCGGGCCGGGGGCAGGGCAACCTGCCGCGGCGGGGCGGGCGGGAGAAGGGCAGCCCCCACCGCCGGGGTGGCGGCTCACTTACCCGGGGCCCCGTGGCTCGGTGGCCGCGACCCTGAGGCAGATACACCAGCAGCAGCGCCAGCAGGAACGGGCGAGCCCCCGCGCTGCGCCAGGCCCGCGGCACCATCGTCCCTCGGGGGGGCGGCGGCGGGGTAGCGGCGGGACGGCGGGGCTCTGCGGCCACCGGCGGCGGCTCTCCCGGGCGGCCGCCCCTCAGCCCGGCAGCGGCGTGTCCGTTGGCGGGCGGCGCGCGCGGTGCCCCGGGCCGGCTCTGCCCCCTCCCGCCGCGGCAGGTTACTCGTCTCGGCCATGGGGATGCCCGTTATAAAGCCGCGGCGGGGCGGGGCCGGGCGCCACTGACTGCGGCGCACACCTATCGCAGCGCGGCCGCGGCGGGCCGCAACCAATGGCGAGGAGGCAGGACCATCCGCCCCGCCCCGCCGCCGCTCACGGGCGTGAGGCGGGCGGCGCAGGTTGGCCCCGGGCGGCGCGGCGCTGCCGGCGGCCCGGCGAGGGGCGGGAGGCGGGCGCCGTCCACCGTGCCGGCGGTACCTGGAGCGGCCGCCGCGCCCTCAGCGGCTGACGGGGTACGCGGGTGCCAGGCAGCCCTGGCGGGGCTGCGGGAGACGACCAGCCAGCGCGGCCGGCACTCGCCGGGGGGCTGCCGGGCTGCGCCGCTCGCCCCCGCCGCCCGCCCCAAAGCCCTGCTGGGCATGCCCGGCCCCAGCCCCGCGGCGGCGGCTGGCCCTGGCGGTGGCAGTGACAGCTGAGCCATGCAGTCGGGTCGGGCCAATGAGCAAGTAAATTTGGCATAGGAAATTGTCTCATGGTCCACATACCGATTGCCTTTGGTTCCGCACTCTTGGGCCAAGGCTGCTGTAGAAACAAGTTCGTGCCTCAGGGAGTGTGGGTTCTCTTGTCACCTCCATGCCAGGGCTCAAAGCATGGCTGACCCACAACCACAGAGACTACCTGTCCCTGATGATCTTCCCCTGCTTTCCCAACTGCAAAAGTAGCCCCACAGCCCATCGCTCTACATTGCCCAGCACAGCCTAGAGACCTTGTTGTGGAGGTGATGTGCTTGGGGTCTTTCGTAATACATACCTTGCACCTGGAAAACCATCCCCAGATCAAGTTTGATCTCTCTTGAGACAACAAGCCCTTCTAGGCTGCATGTGGGTCCCAATATGTCCAAGCATAACCAGGCACTTGATAACGGGAAGCTTGGGTAGAAAGTGAGTGTTGCGTCACACAACAGGCAAGTGGGTGCAACTGTGGAGCAGGAGCAGGGAAAAATGGAGATGCATCTACTGGCAGGGCCCAGTCTCTGCAGGCGTGTCTGTCGGATTAGGAGCTAAAGAGAGAGCAGTACCATGGTAGTGTAATGGCAGTAAGCTGTAGACCCTGAGCAATGGAGGTGGAGAGCAATGCCAAGCCTCTGTCTACCTGCTGACTGAGTGACGGAGGTGTCTTGTGAACCAGACTAACTTGCATTTACATCGAGTCCTTCATTTTTAAATTACAAGCGTGAGTTTGATGGAGGGCATGGCAGGGCAGAGGCCCAACATTTTCCAAAATAATATGCATGGGAGGTCATTGCTGTGCACGTAATACTGATAATAACCTTTTCGTGGGACTGTTTTTTGGTGCTCTTATGGAAACACACAAGATACGCCATTTCTTCACACAACGTATTTAACTTTCTTTACTCAGTGACCTTACAAGAGGCAATACTCACACTTGTAAAAATTCCCTAGAGTGTATCCGCTAGGTATGGGGAGGGGCTGCTACGCCCACATGAAGAACCTTGTTACACAGTAGAAGTCATATAATTCTGGCATCTTATCAGAGCAAAGTAGGGTGTTTAGCTATAGCGGTTGCTTTAATCTTTCTTTTCTTTAAAAAAAAAAAAAAGTATTTATTTAAAAAAATGCCAGTACGTAACATTTTGTCATTAGCCTAGGCAGGATAAGCTGTTTGTTACTCACACGGAGCTCTGCCAGTATTCATTATTCTTGGCTTGCAGATCTCTCTGGAGCTCCAAACCCAGCATCCATAGAAGCCTACCGGTGTACCTTAGTCCTAACCCTCACCACTCTGCTATCCTGGTCCTAAGCTTTGCCAGCTCTTCTTCAATACAGCCTGCGGTATCCTCTGATTTTCCATTTCAAAGTCTCTCTGATCCACACCTGAAGTTCTGCCATTCCACATGACATGAGCAGAGAGACCTTGAGGGGAAGAGGAGGGGGAGAGCTGGAAAATCTGAATATGAGTGTCCTTGTGTACATCAGGATCAGCTCTGTTGAAGTTGGACAAGTTATACCAGTGCACACCTGACATCTGTGAAAAGACAGGCAGAATCTAGTACAGTTTTGTTGAGGCGGTGATCCCACCACTGAAGTACCACATCACCTCATAGGTAAGTCTTGATTAAATTCCAGTCCAGATAACAATATCCCACTTGCCTACATTCCCCTCTCCAATTTCATAGGGAGTTTTTTTGCATCTGACCTACTTTGATGCCTTCATGTGTTCTTTTTCACTTGCACTTTAAACATGGCTGGCTGTCTTTGGTGTATTTTCCACAGACAAACCCATGCATACCAGGATGTCTCTGCTATATAAATGCTCATTACCACCATGAAAAAATGCTTGTTTTCCTATTCCCTAACAGAGAATACCAGCTACACTGGAAGCCTACCCTCCAATGCCTATGAGGCCCTGACACCAGCAGTGTCTTAACACCAAGTAAAAGTTCTGGAGAGGGTCAGAAATTCCCAGTAACTGAACCCTTTGACCCCTTTATTGTCAAAGCTGTTCATAACCTTGCAGCATGTACTTCCAGCCTTGACCAATGTTCCCATGGCCAGGTGTTTCTCTGTAGGGACGTGTATTTCCTTTGCAGATAGTAACTGCCTTAGTGCAATAACTAGGCCAGAAGAGACTCCATAGCCTGGCCTATGTATCACAACCATTAAATTTCACTGAGCTGGTCTGAGCCCAAAAACCTTAGCAAAGCACCACCCAGGTGGATGGAGGACATCCAGCCCCAGTTTAAAGACACCAGCAAGAGAGAGAATACATGTCTTTGTTTCAGTGGTGAATCACCTTCAACCACCTGAAAATGCGTGCCTAACTCTTTGGCATACTGGGCCTGCTGCTCCGGTTGGTATAGGAGCACTTTACTGGTGTGTCATCTTCAAAGAAAAATCTAAGTAAATAAAACAAACTGCTGAAAGAGGAAGTTTTGTGCCACTAAATTTTCTGTTAATTCTCTCCAGGTTGGTGGCAAGCAGGAAGTGCCTGCCTTGGGCATTGGTGGCATTGCGGAGATGCTGATGAGCCGAGAGGAGGCTAGTGTCCAAACGTAAGAGGAACTGAGTGCCTAGCGTTCTCGCTTGAGCTCTTCTGAAAATCTCTGCCATTGCTCTGAGGATGCAGTGCCAAACGTTGCGCTGGCAAAATGCCACTTCAGTCAGTGGTGTCTCACCAGCAAAGAACTTGCCCAGGGTGTTTAACTGAAAACTACAAAGAGAGAGGGGCACGGAACTAGAAGAGAAGTTGTTCTTCATGTCCAGGCATTCGTATGCCAGGCCCAACGTTCAGATCCTTCCGAGGAAGATGTAAGCCCAGCCGTAATGAATTCAACTATGCAATGCTGCTGGAGGTAGCACTGAAACTGGTACCGTTGGGGCTTGTTGTGTATGCCAGATACAGCCTACAACTTGTACCTCTGAAGACTTACTCCAACATGTGCCTGTATGTGTTGATGATTAATATCTTGTTGCCATGGTGCATGCATATCATGCACACCACTGCAAACCCATAGCACAGGATGTATATATTGGTGGTCTTGACAACTGTTCAGGGAGAACTGTTTTTGATTGCTTTGATTATTTGCCTCTGCATCTACTTGTCTTGTCCTCAGACAAGTTTCAGAAGATCACTGTCCTCTTTTAAACAGTATTGGCACCCAGAACAGAACCATCATGGGATCTGTCTGCCACAGCTTCCATCAGGGAGCATATCCCCTCTTGCCCACGTTTAGCAGAAATGATTACTCACACTTTCAATAATCTGCTGCCTCCAAATATGAGCTAACTGATTTTAGGGACCAAATTAATGTTAGTGGTTCTTTTTTAAGTCAGTGGATGCTACAATCGCTCCTGCAGCAGGTCTAGATTTAGTTCACTTTTTGTCACAAAAGGAGTAAAGAAGAATATGGCGGATTTGCTGTGAGATTGATTGTTGTAGGTTGTAACGGTGCAGAATTTAGAGCTATTTTTTTGAACATCGTGCCTATTGAATCATTTGGATAATTATAATCAGAGAATTATCCATTGCTGCCAGGCCTTAATTGCGGAGAACCTGCAGCAGTGGAAGAGCCTTTTCTACTATGCTGACACCCCCAAATCTCCATCCAAAGACGAGTTCAGGGTAGCCCAGAATAAAGACTGAAAAGCCACAGTTGAGCACACTCATGACCCTGCGCAGGTTGGAATAGCAGCTACAGGATGAGAGAGTCTGTGCAGTCACCCTAAAATGAGGTAGAATGCTATTTCCCCAGCTTCCCAGACACAGGTTGAATATGGCGGTAGTGGGGAGGCATAAGTTTGACTCATAGTGATTATGAGGCTGGAAATCGAAAGTCATTGGGTTTGAAAGGATTCACATCACAGCATACGGCAATTCTACAGTGTCATCCTACTGTCAGCACAGTCGCTGCTGTGGGCAAAGTATTCACACTTGTTAAGATGTAGAGACACATTGCTATTAGCATGTCTTGGGGTGTACTTGCTGGATTATGTCAACAAAAAGGAGTCTCAGCTTCTTATGAAAGCTTATTATATATATGCCTGAATGAAACAGAAACCCAACAGGGGGTAAGTGTCCTATTGGGCTTTTCAGCCTGGAAGCTCTTTGCAGAATGTTCACTTATACTTGAACAAAAAGCTTTGTTAAAAATATGACAGGATTGCAAATCTTTTTCCATGAAATCCATCTAGAGCCCGCCACTTCATTCATTATACATGATATAGAAATTCTGTGCAGACCTTTTCTCTAGAAAATATATTAAATTGTGTGGGTCCTGGCTGCACTTCTTTGGTTTCCTAAAGAGTTGGTAGTGCTTCTGGTTAGTTCCCCATCACTGCCAAATCCTCACTTCTCACTAGTGCCTGTCCATCTGATCCTACTACCCAACCATACCTTCATGCCCTTATGTTATTCCACCACAGGAAGAGGCTGTTGGCCATACACCAGTATTATTATGAAAACAAAACAAAACCCCAAAAAGGAATGCAGTGACGTGCAAGATATAGCAAAGAGGCAGTAAAGCCCATTTGACCTTCGGTATGTTTTTTCACCGTGCTGAAGCACATACCTATTTTTAAGGATAGAACCTCTACAATGACCTGGCTGATGTTAGTCTGTAATCTGCCAGCTCCTTGAAAACAAGGATATTCTCCTTTTTTGCCTTTTTACTCTTACTTATGTTTTGCAAATTCTAGGGAATAATGTTGAGAATCGGTATGAGGCCCAGTGCAGTGGTGGTGAGTGATGGGTATTTATGTGGCACTGGAAAATTAAATGACTCTTCCAGTAATCTATCTAACAGATTTCTAATGTTCATTGTGCACTTTTTTGAATTTTGTGAAGTAAATATAATATCACTCCAGGCTCTAAAAAGAATGCCAATCGACCATATCTTTAACCTTTAGAATCTTTAAAAGTACTTAGGGACTTGCCAATTTTTTTTTTTTTTTTTTTTTGAGTCAGCTATGAGATTGAAGTTGAGTTGGACTCCATATGGACTCCAGAAGAGAGGAGCTCTGTTCCAACTTCATTTATTAATCTTATCAAGGCAAGGATTCTTTCTGCTCATCCTGTCTACCTGGGTGGGATAGATGGAAAGTGGGTGGGGAAAGAAATACCTCCGCGCTGAAATTTTGAGGACTGGGTACTCTGGGCTGCAAATGTGAGGGAGAGCAGGTAGTGAATCTCCCATACATGAGCTCTCTCTGCCCACGCAGAGTGGACTCTCCATTGAAAGCGCAAAAGAAGTGCGTGTGGGGGGATCATGCCAGGGCACATGGAAGGCAGGGTCTCTTGCCTGACCTCCCCTCCATGTGATCCTCCACCAGCACAGACAACAGCAAAAGGGAGGAGGAAGCAGCTGAGGATCAGGCCCTGTGAGCTCAACAAGTCATGGCATTGGGATTATTTTTTGTCACTTGAGCACATTTACCTTGTCTCAGAGAGATGCTCAGATGAATGGAATAAAGTATTTTGTGTCACAGGTTGGCACCCCCCTCGTCTGTCTCCCTCCATCAGCAGTCCTTATCCTCAGGAAACTCAGAATCAGAATTGTGTCCTAAATGGCAGGAAAGCAGCTCAGAAACACACTCCAGCAAAGAAGCCCTGGCATCGTATTAGACACTCTTTGTCTTCCGAGTTGGGGAGGCAAAATGGTGACAAAGCAGCGGGATACAAATTCTAAGATGCCTTGATCCTGCAATTTTTCATCAGGGCCAAGAGTAACACTCGTTATCGGACAGGCAAAGTTTGTTTTTTCTTCCCTAGCAGTTTCTTAGCACTGATTTAGGCTTCACACTGACACCAGCAAAACTGCACTTAAATCACAGCCCTGAGAACCAGCTACACGTATCCAAAGCTGAGCAGAGTTCAAACCTCAGCCCTGTGCTGATACAGAGTCTTTTCTGTTTTAAATTGCCCACCCACTCACTATTCCCAGCTGCCGAGCCACATAACGTTCAAAGACCACACACAAGGTGCAAGAGCAATAGGGGCCTGTTGAAAATTAAAGTGCAACAGCTTAGTCAAGAGGATAGGCTCCAGCATTGCTGCCTAGAAAATGGGGGCAAGGAATGAGGATGGAAGGGCAGACGGAGACCGTGGGAGATCCGTACAGAAAGCAATGGGAATCTACACCGTAGCGTATTTTACAGAAATCCCCGACCCTCAGCTCACAGATCAACAGAGACGCAGAGTTTCCTGTATGAAGACAGGCAAGCAGCAGCTCAGAAAAGGAGGTGGTGCTTTCTGGAGGCTAGAGATGATACTGGGGTCCCAGAGTTTGTTGTCAGCTTGGCTGTTGGCTTGCTAAAAGGACCTGGAGCCGGTCAAAAAACCTCTCTGTGCCTTATTTCCCCCTCTTGAGCAAGTGCCAAGAAGTATAAGAGCCTCATGTGAATGTTGTGCTATCTCCCACAGCCCCCGACAGACAGCAAAACTGTCAAAGAGCTCTGGTTTCTTCTCTCCAGTCCTGCTGCTGAAGGGACCTTGCTCTGAAAAGCACTTGTTTGAATGCCATATAGTAGAGTCGCCTATTCCTCTTCATCCCATTGTAAGAGCACATTGCCATTGAAAACTAGAGTGTTGCGATACCACTCAGTGGTGACACAACAACAGGAGCAGGTCAGCACCCCCACTTTTAAGAAAGAGTGGGGCCCTTCTGCTGACCCCTAGGCTAGGATTCGCAGGGTCCAAGGCAAACTGGTAAAAATCGACCTTACCCTGAACGTATCTGCTCAGATGACTGAGTTTGCACAAAAAGAGACTGTTCACCTCAAAGCGTTTTAAAAACATTCTTAAGTTTTGTCCCGTTGCTTCTATACATAAAGAATGTGTTTATATGTTTATACATCAAGATTTTGTGCTTAGTCGCTAACCAAGGCTAAATACTTAAAGGCTGAGTCAGGCTGTACTCTAAATGTGGGCTGTTTTACCCATCGGTAAATGAAACGGCTTCACTGCTGAGACAAGGCAATGTTGTAATGGCACACGGCACAACCCAGCAGTCGGAACAAGAAACAACGAAGGTGGTTTCTAACAGAAAGCGCTCAGGGTGTTTGAAGAGGCAGACTGCCAGGGCTCTACGGGTATCATCCTACTCCCTAGTCCTCAGCTGGGACAGCAGCTCAGGAGAGAAGAAAGTCGGAAAGATGAAACACAACGTGCCATGATCTTTCTTACTGCAACTCTGATTACTGCTAGCAAAAGAAGGCAAGCCAAGGAGACACTGGAAGGAAAGACTCAGTCAAGTACCCCACACCAAATACTCTGAGATAGTGGTTTGAAGCCAGAGCCACATATGGTAGCTAGCATGTGTGCCTGTAATGATCTGAACTAGAACCACAGATACAAAAGTGCTTGCAGCATTTTCAGGCTCTTACATTTGAACCCAGATTTAGGCTTCAGAACACGTTCAACAATAAACAGAGCAAAAGATACCGAGACCAGAATTTCAGTAGTTAAAGCTATTGCTCTATTAATTTCGCTAGCTTCTTAAAAAAATGGTAAATGTACAAAAAAATATAGGTGTACATGCATACCGCTTCCTTCTTCTGACCCTTGTCAGAAACTCAGTGCAGAAAGAAACCTTCCAGCACACAATTGCCTGCAACCAGCTTTTTGAAATATCCCACTGTGATACATATCAACCTTTTTCTTTTGATTGATAGACTTTGCTAGGGAAACACGGCAGAACAGATGTGAGTGCATGGGTGCCATCAAATGAATTTTAACGCTCTTTCTCGCCCCCCCCCCCCTTCCACCCACAGGCTTATAAAGTTATTCTGGAAGACATGCAAATCCTAAATAATGGGGGAGGGGAGAGTGGGGATTAAGGGACATCTGAAGAAAGTAGTATAAAATTGCACTGAAAGCAAAAATCCTCCCACCATAACCTACCCTTGTCCACCCCTGTGTCAACAAATATGCAACCAATTAATGTAATTGCAGAGTTATTTATGGCGCACAGGAAAGTGTAGTCAGGGACCCTGAGAAACAAGGTTGTAGGGATAGAAACGCCTGGGTTTCCCCCTCACCCCCTCCTTTGCAGATGTTTAAGTTGACTTGTGGTGTCCATGTGTCTCATAACCAAGAGCCTGTCTACTTTGCAGGTGTTGCTTGCTGCAGGGGGGTGGGTAAAGTGGATGAAAGGAGACCTGGAAAAGAGTTGGGGTCTTCTGATTTCAAACTGTGACCAAAATATATTGGTTGGGTTTAGATATTCCCTCCCCCTTTGCATCCTACAAAAGCCCTGTACTTAATCCCTTCAGATGACCCTTCCGACAGCAGCAACAACATTTGAACACAACAGGGGAAAAAAAAATTCTTAGCTCCATGATTTGATTGTTCGGGGTGACAGTTTTGTTACTGTTCAGTGCCCTGCACAAGAGAGGTTTTAATTAGAGCTATTGAGTGGTTTGAATTGGCACAATTAGGGTCAGCATTAATGATTGCTGCATGTGTTCTTTTGAACAGTAAGGGCTTTTTTTTTGCCCACGGACAGGAGGGGGTAGCAGCTAATGAACTAGGAGAGTGCAAATTATCTCTGCAAAGCTGGGGCAAGTGTAATACACACTGGGGATGAAGTGGAGAGCAGGAAGAGAGACCACAGCTTATGGGGCTGATCCAGAAGACTTCCCAGCAGAGTGTTGAGCACCATCCGTCTCTACTGCTTGCCACTTTCTTCCTCAGGTGCTGAGGCTGTATAGACCACTGAGAGAGATGTGTTTCTTGCATTGCAAGGGAAGACTTCAGAGAGGCAAAGCATATGCAGTGTTTTCATACTGAAAAATGCAAAAGGAGATGGGAAAAAGGCTGCAGTCTGCTGAGAACAGTAGTCTGCTTCAAAAACAAGGACGTGCTCATGCAAATTGGTACTCTCATGAGTAGACTTGCAGGCTTTACACACCTCCCATTCACTTCAGTGGGATACTGGATCAGTTTAAAGAAACACAGCCACATAAGAGAGAGAGAGAGAGATGTATATTTGTGTACAAGCACCCCTCCTGCGAGTGTGTGGAAACGCCTCCCAAATATGCAGACCTGCCTTAACTGCACTGCAGGTGGATGCCAGAGCCCCATGCATATGACAGCTCTGCCAAAGGCTGCTCCCACCCTGCTGAGAAAACAAGAGTCTTCACAGCATGTGCAACTTGACTTAAAGAGGAGACCTCCTGGGGGCATATCTATGGTCTCCTCAGAACTTGTAGGTCTCCTGAAATGTGCTCATTACACAGCCTCTTCGTGACACACACGGTCCATGAAAGTGTGCAGAAATGCTCCTAAGCTGCAGGAGGAATACACTCCCATGCCACTCCAGCAGAGTCAAAGAGTCCTCCCTTCCACCAAGCTGCTTGTTGGAGAAAGGGCAAGTAGGTGATGATGACAACAACCATGTGGGTGTAGGGACTGACTGGCGGCACAGAACCTGCCCCACTCCTGTGAAGAGCCTCCATTGCCTCTGGGCCATGCAGGTCCTCCCCAAAGCATGAGCTTTTTGCTCCAGGCCTGGAACAAAGCTTTCCGAGTGCTCTCCATTTGCTAAAACAAGCTTTTGGTCAGGCATTATATTAGAACCACAGGCCTCTGCACCTTCGAGCTACAGAAAGAGTTTGTTCACGTGCCAGCTCCCCGGCACAGCAGTTCCTCGCTGCCCTCCACCATGAGCAGCAAGAGAGAGCCATTCCCTGCTGACATGTGCAACACATCCCTTTTTACTAACAGTAGGGTGACCTTCTGATGGCTGAATCAGGCTCAAAGTCCCTTCTGGCCTCCAAAATACAGATAGGGCATCACTGGTAAGGGTACCTGTGGGCCTGTCTCAGGTCTGGCAGTATGAGCCAAGTCAGATGCTGGCACTGGTCTCTTGGTCTGGCCCCTGAATACCTGTGTAAGCCAGCAGGCCCACTGTAAAATGTCATCTCTAATTGTCTGCAGTAGTAATGTCTCCTGAACATGACCCAAAGATGGAGATACATTGTCAGGCACCATGCATCAAAGAAAAAGTTGATTCTTCAGTAAGCTAAGCTAGTTGGTAGAGCAGAAGAAAATAGCACATATGTATATCCTGTCAGAAGACTGATCCTCATACATTTTTCAGAAAACATTTTCAGCCAAACTTTCTGCAGCCATCCCAGAGTGTGGCCACCAACAACTAACCACTCGAATTTTTGAGGCCAAGCATTAGCACCAGCCAAGGCTGCACACCCCACCAGTGCCTTTGCTGGCAAAGCAGGTAAAGCTGTGTACACAACAGGAGCAGAGAAGCTGGGTGAAATCCTGGGTGTGCAGTCTCAGTTGGGAACTAGCCAAATAATTCACCTTTCATATACGCAAAAGACGACAAAGGTGCCCAAAATATAGAGAGAATGGGACTCTGGTGTGGTTAAACAGAAGTTCTGTGTATTTCTGTTAGTAGGTGTTTTCAGATATTTCAGTGTCTCCCTCTCTCTCAAAACATATTCTGCTTCCCTAAAAAAAAAAATCCTATTTCTCTGGCTTTTTTTAAGTAGGAGATGTAAATTATATTATTCTTACTTAGGATACACAGTAGCCCAACACATTGGGGAAATAACCACAGGCCAAGACCTTGCCATGCAAACAGAGGACGAACAGATGATTTGTGCCCAAAGAGCTCATATTCCGTAGGCCTAAACCAGCAGAAGTTTAGTCTGCAACATGAAGATTAACCAGTGATGCTGTTGCAATGTATTTGTAGCCTATGGATGGATACAAATCCAACGGGCCCTCACAGCTAGGACAGTCTCACTTAGTTCTCAAGGTAGAAAACAGTAGCCTGAACTAGACCCCTTCCCCTCAGGTGTGGGTTACCTACTCATTTGTCACACCTGTGGCTTCCCAACAAGTTCTTTACCTTATTACAATTTTTTGTGATGCTAATGCCCAAGATCCATGAGAGCCAGTCTTGTAAAGGATCTTTCCCCAGGTGTGCCAGCCTCCAGGACACAAAGAGCCCAGCAGTGTCAGGCAGAGGTCTGCTGTTGCCGGCGGGAGCTGGAGTTGAGCAGGTGGATGGCAGGAGGGTGAGAGCAGAGCTGCAGCGGCTGCTGAACCACAGCAGCCGCCTGGGGCAGGGCTTTACCCCCGGGAGGGCTCCGTCCCCTGGCAGCAGCGTGGCCCTCTTGGGAGCGAGCACCACAGCTGCAGGTGGCTTCATTTCACCTGGCACCCCTGAGTGGAGAAGACATCCCCCTGCCCTCAGCTGGCCAGGAGGAACGGGTTCCACCGGGGCTCAGCAGAGATGCAAAACTGGAGTGCCAGGGGAAGGGCAAAGACACAGGGAGCGTCTCATGAGTGCTTTCACCTCCTCTCCCCCAAGTCTCTCTCATAAGGACTTCAACTGTTCCCACGGCCAGCATTTTGGTTTGGGCAGACATCCAGCATCGCTTAGCAGATCCAAAACGACACCTCACACATTCTTGAAGGTGTGAAAGAAACAACCAAGCTGAATCGTTTCACCACCCTTGGGGTACTAGAAGTGATACTGTAGACTTGCCAAGGAACATGCAAGGACATCCACAAACATTTCACGACCACCTTCTTTGAGTCTGCTTTGTCATTAAACAGCCATGGGTTTTGGCATTAGCTGGAAAGCTGAACATACAACTGCTCAGAGGCGACCTCTGCCTTGACTTTCTTATCATATAGCCTCAAAAAGACAAGACGTTTCAGTAATGACTTAGATTTATGTTGTCAAATAAATATACTAATAGTCTTCATATAGATCATTTACAAGCAAATAATAATGCTGCAGCCTGGAGGATGGGGATGGGGTTAGCACTGCAGGCACCAGGCTGTCAGCTGGGCCCTGGCCTGAGGTTGAGCTACCTGGAAAGGGTGGGGAAGCTAATGGATGCGAGAGTGGATGTTAACGTGGAAAGCTGGATGTGAGAGGGAATATTGTGAGAAGCTGGCAAAAGCTACAGATGGTGCTGTGCGGGCTGGCTGGATCCCTCAGGTGGTTAACGGGACGTGTGTGAGCAACAGCCAAACCACACAGATAGCTGGAGTGGAGCATGGGGACATTCTGGGAAATAGGACCTTGCCAGGCCAGTGTGCCTGGTACCCATACCCATAATAGCACATAAGGCTGAGATAACCTGGCTAGCAATATCAGAAATAACAAATTCAGGTATGGATATGGCAGAACTCGGACTAATGAGGAAAAAGTAGTTAGGTGCAGGTTGTCTCTCCTGATTGAGGAAAAGAAAGGGAGATGCAGGAGTGGCAAAAAGAGGGGCCAAGAAAAACAGAAATGGATAATAAGATATGCAATTAATGTGGCTGAGGGTGTCTGGGGGCATTTGTGAAGCAGCCCTGTGCTTGATCACTGCAGCTGGAGCCAGACAATAAACCAAACCCTGTGTTTCTGGCCATGCCAGCAGAGTCAGACCTGCTTCCATCCCAGGCAGAGGACAGGGGTTGGCAGTGTAGGGGAGGTGCTTTCACTTGCTGGCAAGTAAACACCTGGATGGACAGATTGAGCATCCTAGCATCACCACGTTGGTGCCTGTTCCAGGTCAGATGGCATTAGCAACTGCCCACCGCTGTGTAACAGATAGGATTTAGGGGTTTTCTGGTTTTTTGGTTTTCGGTTTAGTTAATACAGATAAACTCTAGGGACTAGATAAAGTGCCTTATCTACCTCCAAACTCATGGTCTACACCCAAGAAAAGTGTGTTCCAGGAAAACAATTTGCATTGAGAAATCAGTATTGCCTCTCCTCTGCCTTAGTGCTGACACTGATTAGGAAATAAGAAATATGCAACGAGCCTGTCTCTGAAGTGATACTTAGCAGTTCTGCAAGCACTCCCAGCAGAAGCTGTAAATACAGACTTCAAAAACGTGTCAGGAAAAGCAAGTTACTCAGACTTTACTTAATCTGAGCTTTGGCTGAAGGTTTGATACAGTCTTATTTTACCAGAATTAGTCAACCCATCTCCAACTTAAAAGAAGTACATTTTGACTTTAAGCTCCACAACATTTCATTCACCGTCCCTCAGATCCCTTATAAACCAGCAAGGACTTTGCTTTTCATTATTTCTCCATATTGGTTTTTGCCATACCACTACATTTCTGTGCTGCAGCCAGACCAGCACAACTCGCGAGCAGGCCGGCTAAGCTACGGTGATGAATGACCCCTTGGAGACTAAGCTGTGAGACGTCTCTCCTTGGCCTGAATATTGAGCAGTGAATTTCCCCTCACGGCCTTTCCTCCACGTTCCCAGGTCTCCTTCCCCTGGCAGGTCCAGACTTTGTCCTAACTCGGACCTTGTGTAGGGAAGCCAGTAGCCCTCAGCACCCAGAGCTTCAGCAATTCTTTCATAGGGCAGACTGCTCTCTCCCACTCCAGAGCTCCTGTTTCCTTGCCCTCTGCTGTAACTTCTTCTGAAGGCAGCTTTTGCTCCAGCCTCACTACAAGGAAAATAAGTTACTCAGATTCTGTATCTCAGAGCACTTTGGAAAACTCCAGTGTTGCCAAGACACTGGCAGGGGGCTGAAAAAAGCCAAATACTTTGCTGAATGCTCTCTTGCAGAACAGAAATATGTGCAAAGCCAGACTCAGTATATCATCAAATTCATCAGATATGATAACCAATATCCACTGCAGAAGTGTTTGTGAGAAAGCAAGAGAAAGCTGGGGACCTTTAGTACAGCTGGCAAAGGGAACTGCCATGAAGAATTCTACACAATTTGAACTACATATCCAGTTGCCTTTTTACTTAATTGTAAGCAACATCCCTTTTGGCCACCCCAGGGTTTTTTTTCCCCACTGTTATGGAGATTTTTCAATATTATTGCCTTGGTTTGGGGGAAGGGTAAGTTTCTCCTTTCGTCATATCAAGCTCCCTTCTCACATAAGAGAGAAATGTCAGGCAGAAAAGTTCATGTTCAGTCATGTCTGCTTCCAGAGCAGAGCTCTTCCCCTGGTTAACCAGTCTGACGGATCTGAAGACATGGCTCAGGAGGCATGTGGGTCTAGGCTCAGTCAACAAGCTGATAGGCTTGAAAAAGGGCAGCTGATGTCAGGAAAAAGCAGTGAGAAGAGCAACGTGAACTGCATGATGATTTAGGAATACCGTCAGGAATTCTGATGTAAACTGTTCAGATTTTTGTAGGTAAATCCATCACTCAATCCATAGCCACAACAAGCTTGTATGCAAGCGTTTCTGCAGCCTGGGAGGGCAGCAGATCTTCCCACCTGTACCACAACTTGATCAGCACCTTTGCGAAGGTCACAGTGGCCAGCAGCCCAGCCCCTTCACCACCACCTGGCCACGCTCTGATCCCATGCTAGGTACCACAGGCAGCAGTGGAGCTAGCTGGAAAAGAAGTACATCCATGTATAACTTCTAAACTTCCCAGAGTCCCTCCTTGCACTGATTTCTCAGCAAGCCTGAGAAAGTCTGCACTTATTGGAGACCCTACAAGAAAGGGCAATTTGTCACCACAGGAGCATATTTCATATGCAATATCAGTTTAGAGTGGTATGAGGATTCTGTAAAAATTCGAGCTAGAGCTATGGTCTTAAGTTCAACACAACTGATTGGGGAGCCACATCCTCACTTTCTTCAGCTATCCCATTTTCACTGCCTGCAAATTATTGACCTTCCGTTAGCCCCATCTCCTCCACTCTTGAACTAAAGCAGCTCAACATAACCTTCCTTGGTTCTATGGCACGTAGTGGCTGTAAAGCAAGATCTTGCACAAAAAATGTAGGAAGTCATGAAAAAATCAGCATTTTAGCTCAGTCCTCAGCTGGCAAACATCAGCAGAGGTGATGCTGGTGGCGTGGCACCAGGTCCTTCAGCTAGGACCAAGGTCCAGGAACAAACCAGCACAATCCTGCTATCCAGGCAGCTCTGAACCAGAGTGCCTTAGGGCTTCAGCACTGTCCTGATGGGGTGGCCCCAAGGAAAGCTTCCCACAGGGAGTTATGGCAGGGGCATGGATAGATGGTAGAACCTTAAATATAGCACAAGTGAAGATCCAGTGATCCAACTGTAAGTATGAATGAAGAACATTTGTTGGGTCCTCTAGCTGATGAAGTATTACAGCCTTTCTGAGAAACCAGTCTTTGTTGGTGTATCAGTTAAGGTCCAGTTAGCTCATACTGTGTGATACACAGAGCCTGCCTGGAGACAGGCCTTCGTTGCCTGCAATAGTCCCTAGGTCAGGTGTCTGGGGAGCTGATCTTCTCCTTGGCTTCTGCAGCCCTCTCCCTTCCGGTGGGTAAATTACCAGCCGTCCAACTGGTGAGATTTCTAGCTCATTACTCTTCCTCAATGAAAAGCAAAATTGGAAAGATGAGCAAATGCCTCTCAAAATAATGACTTCATGCAAATGATGGGGAAAACAAAAACAAACAAACAAACAAACAAAAAAAAAACCAAAAAAAGAGCTTTAAAAGCATGAGCAGCAGTTGGCCAAACACAGGCACCACTGTATGGAACTCAGGATGCTGAGAAACAGCCATATTGCAGCAAATGCAACACCCTTTCCCAAAAACTGCAGAAAGCCAGTATCTTGGAATTTGTCTGGGGTACCAAGGCTAACTCACTCTTCTCAAAAACATCACATTCACCTTGGCAAGAACAGTCATTACAGAATTAACTTATTTCTGATGGTTTTTAAAAGAACTACCATGCACAGTTCACAGGAAGAAAGTCCTTTCAGCATCAGCTTTCCCAAGGGTAGCTGCACTCCGAGAGGGCAGATACCTTGGTGGAGGGAGGCAGGAGCAATTGATGGGGGGCAGACCAGGGGAAGAAATAATAGTAGCACTAATCATCATTTTTGGAAACAGCAGTCAGTCAAGCAGGTTGCAATGCAACAACTGTCATTCGTCTCTGCTGAGGGCATGTAAGATAAGCGAGGTGCTGCATCCTCTGGAGTCCCAGAGAGAACAGAGATGAATGGCTTCAGCTGGGTATCCAGCTTTTGGGAAGCTTCTTAGGCAGGGAGGGTCCCATCTCAAGAGCTGCAGGATTGGACTTCCCCAGATGTACACTGGATAAAGCCTGTGTCATCGCTTCTTGCTTCTTACGAATCTAGATATCACTGGGCTTAACAGCAAACAAATTTTGCTCTTCTGCCAACAATTTAGCTGAGCATACAAGCATTGCCAGGTCGCATTAGTACTTATGGAGTACCTTTCCGACATAGCCATTGCTGTGATTTACCAGAGAAATCATCTACAATTGCCACAATCAGAACCAAAGGCAAAACTTCCACTGCCCGAGCACGGTAATTCCCCGTGTGACCTCAGCCCCACAACACCCCTTGAAGGCAGCGATAGCCACCACCAGACTTTTCTCAAAAGGATGCTGAACTAGTCTGTCATGTATGTGTAGGTTACTGAGCAAAATAAGTAGCTAATTTTCTAACAGCAATTAACTAAGCTCAGCTCTGAATTGAGGTGAGATTTCTAATGGGTATACTGGCCTTCATGGTTTCTGTGCTGATATTTCATGCCCCCTCCTCACCACCTACTTCATGTCTCCAAGCTGAAACAGCCTAGCAAGGGGCTGATCCACCCTGCCTCCCGCACAGCTGTCTGCGCTGCCAAACCAGTACCAGTGGCAATACCCTTTTTCTTCACCAGGCCAGCAAGAATCCAGCCTCACCTTCACATCCACAGGTGTGTTTGCAGTTAGAATAACTTTTATTATTGTTATATTACATGAGGCCCGAGCCTTTGGCCTGCAGCAGTCTAACAAGTGCAAAGCTGGGAATCTCAGCAGGCATCTGCACAGCACCCCTGCCATGCCCTGCCACGAGACAGGCAGGGAAAGGATTCCCAGCAAGGGAGAAAGAGTGTAACAGAGTCCAGCAGAGGCACTGGTATTCACAGTAGTCCTCATCAAGTTCTGTCCTTCCCCTCACATCGTTCTTCTGAGTGGGGAAAAAAGATCAGTAACCTCGTCCGCTCTCTGCACTTAAATCCTCTGTTTGGATGCAGAGGGTCAGGCTGGCACAGGGAACATAATTTAAGACCGTCTAGCCTCATGCTTGGTAAATTGGGCCCATTATACAACCCCCTGTCTGTATGTATCACCTTACATATAGAGTACATATTGATGAAGGAGGATTTTTGCATGCTGAATAACATCCATATGTTACCCAGGAGATATTTCCTGTTCTCGGTGCTGCGGTGTCATTAATTTTCCTGCTTGTTTTGACTGTTTATCTCTCGAGCTGAACTGTCTAGAGCTGTGAAAGCCACAGCCAAGAAAAAGTCAGTAATATAAACATCATCAATATTTATGATGGACACCCAGAGAAAAATATTCCACGATGCAATGCCTTGTTTTCCACATAGCCCGGTTAGGGCTAGGATGCCTCAGAGTTCTATTCTGTTTCGGCTCCCTTCCATTTTCCACCAAGCAGCGAGGGCACCTCGGAGCAATGAGGATTTTCTGGCCCTTTAACAATCCTCTTGTCCGCCAGACTTCCTCCTTTCATAGCCCCCATGCGCTCCCTCCCCTCTCCCCCAGGGCTAGTTAATATGTGCCAAATCCTGACACCCTGAATGGTTTCCCAACGCCGACACTAATCACGTTTTCGGGAGCAGGTCAGCAGTGAAGGAGCTGAAATTCGTGTGAAAAAGTCCCCGGGATGGCCCCGGTGCCTCACACCTGCGTGCCCTATTCATCTGCACTGTTTACACATTGTCATCCACAATTAATTCTTTCCAGGGACGCTCCACTGCCTGCCCTCCCGTTGCACAGGGACCCCATTCTGAGCTGTTGTGTCTGTTAAATTGAGCATGGGGTGCTGCGATTAAATTAAGTTTTGTGGCGCTCTCTCTCCCTCCCTCCCCTTCTCTTTTCTCTCCGTTAATAACGATGCCTGATGGAAGATTGCTGGCACTGGAGTAAAGAGGTAATTACAGGCACTAAAAGTAGGAGAAGAAAAGTTTCTATGTGGAAATGTGAATGGGGACATCTTTTCTGGCTAGCCGACGTTGCCCTCAGCGCGAGGTGGGAACCGCAGCCCTGTGTGATGTCCAGGGTACGAGGAGAAGAGGGCACGGGGCTGCGTGCGAAGGTCTCCTATAGACAGAGCAAACTGGCAGAATTCAGATCTGCGAGAGTCTGTATCCACTGGCCTGAATATGGGTTTTCTTCAGCAAGTGGCATTCCCACCTTCTGCTACAGCTCTGTTTGTGCGTGTATGTGGCACACACCAGCCAGACTGCTCTTCTCCAAAGGTACCATACGCAAACGCACTGGGAGAAATTCCCTGGGCTAACAGGCTAGCAAGTCACCTCCCCGCACTGACACACTCCTGCACTGTGGAGTAAAACATGGAACGAGAACTGCTCACTGGAGATGAGGAGGAAAACAAGAGAAGAGGACAGGAATTTGACCAGCTTTTGCAAAATCTCCACAAGACAGCAGCATTTTTTGCAAAGTGTTTTGCTTGTGCGTGAAGTGGACAACTGGTTTTTTATTACTGGGATGTCTGTGAAGTCAAAGAACCATTTTTGCTGAGAACAGAAACATGCAGCTCTCCGAGCAAGTGGAGTTGGGTGGATTTGGCTTTATGCCTTCGTTCAGCCGCTCGCAGGACTCACTACCACAATTGGGCTGCAGCCCTCCGGCACAGCGCATGAAGTATCCCCACGGCAAGAAGGGCAGAGCTCAGCAGCTTGGACTAGAGCTACGGCCAAGCTAAAGAGCAGCCTGTATTTGCTCTTTGCTCATGTCAGACAGAAAAAAAAAGACCTGAGAGTCGCCTTAAGTTCTGAGGCCCCAATATCCAAGACACACATTAAACATAACAAAATTCATTGGCTACAAGCACAGTCTTTTAAGGCTTGGAAAATAGCAGCCTCTCTGATTTTTATCCTATGCAAGAAAATTGCCCCTGCAAGAGAAAAATCTTCATGTCGGCAATTAAAAAAACACCCTCCTCATAAATTCTGCTATAAAATATTGTTGCATACACATACGAAATGTGCTGGAAAGCACATGCTACATCCCCCTCTAGTGCTGAACTACTACAGAATAACAACCTAATCCTGCTACTGCTTTCTTCAGTTGGAGTGTAGACTTTTCTGCAGCAATCCATGATTAAGCCCCATAAACGAACCAGGAAGGTGGCTGCCACATGTGAAGGCATCTTTACAGGATGACTGCTCTACAGCAGATGGATTCACAGGGACTGAGAAGCCTGAGAGTCCTTAAAATTAGTAAGGTTTTAATACCTCCTAAATACCAATGTGAATCCAGGGCAAATCTGTTTTGTTTTGCAAGTCTCCTTATTCATTTTGTGCTCCCACTTAAAAACTAGGGAGCTGTGCACATCACACACCTGATCAACACCCATCCCATGGTGTCACAGATCTTTAGTGCTTCATGCAGAGCAGTACCCAGGGAAAGCAGCCCCTCCAAGAGCATCAGCTATAGTTATTACCCTCCCAATCATCTCCCATCACAGCAGCCATGGTCCTGCAGGCCTTACTCGGGGAAGGAGCCTGCCTGAGTCAGACAGGGAGCACCAGCTTTCAGCAGCTGCCTGCATCCTATTGCATCAGCCCTTCTCACCGCCTGCACCTACAAGGGCAGTCAGGCTTGGCACTGAGGCCATATCAGCCCTACAGGTCTCCAAGGTGCATGACAGCTCACACCAAAGCCGTTCAGGCTGCAAGTCTCATATCTGAAGCGTGCAGGGCAGTGTGTTGCGTGTCCCAGACTCTCCCATGCTTGGTGAATCAGAGCTCTTCAGGTGGTCAGTCTGCATTCACCTTGCATCCCACTTCGGGATAGTGTCAGCTTGTTAGCAGGAGAGGGAGGAAGCCAGAGGGAGGCCAGGGAAAGGATGCTGCACAAGTAGTGCTGGCTGATTTTGTGTACTCACAGTTTACAGCACCTGAAGAAGGTCCTGGGGGCTGGAGACAGCAGCTTCAGCAGGTCACCTGGGTCAGGCTGGGCAGAGATCAGGATTCACAGCCAGTATGGGCAGCAGATGTGGACCTAGCTGGCATCCTCAACTGGACATGGGAGCAAGGCAGCAGACACAGCACCAGCACCATGCTCCTGCTTCCATAATTCGTCACCCAGCCAACACAGCCTGCTTGTACGGTCCTTCCAGCCTGGTACTACAGGCACAGAGCACACAAATTTTAGCAACAGCCTCCATGGCCTCCTGACAAAAACACTATCACTCAGCAGGAGAAGAGCAGCTGAGCCAGAAGCCTCCCCATCCCAGCTAGCCATGGTTGCAAGTTGCACCAGCTACAAGCACTCTTCCAGGCCTCCTCTCTTTACCCAGCCTCAAGGAGAAGCAAGCTTGACCCTTCTGTCCAGGTGGGTAAAATCTGCCAAAGAACAGCTGAACATAGCTCTTTATAATGGAGGCGTTTGAGCAACCTCAGTGGCAGGTGTTGGGAGCAGCCCTGCCTACAAAAACTTGAAGCGAAGGGTCATGTTTAAATTATTTTCCTGAAGCAGAACTACTAGTACTCTTAGTAATATAATTATCACAAAACCTGCAAGCTGCCTACCACCCTTTCCTCCCACTGAAACCAACAAGAGTGGAGGATGTTCAGCAAATTATACCACTTGCCCAGTTAATAAACAATTTACAGAAGGATGCACGGTTTTGAAGTGCTCTATAAACATATATTAATCAATCATTAAATAATTAAGATAATTCTCTGTTCTTTTTCTCTGGCACTCCCAAGTTGATAGACGTTCCTATAGCAACAGAGGAGCAGGACTGATGGCAGGGGGAATGCAGGGCTCGGGGAGGCGATGCTAGTACGGGACCTTTGCTCTCCAGCCCTCCAAAAGTCACATAGGGCAAGCGGAAGGGGGCTGCGAGAGGTGACATGCAGGAAGGAGGCTTTCAATTTTAATGGAGATTCTTACGATGACAGTCTATGCAAATAGGTACATGAAAGAGGAGAGGAAACAGACTGGGGGAAGGGGGAGAGAAATTAACCCTGGTTCAGATTTCAAAGCAAAGCCAGGAATAATTTTTGGAGCTAAGAATAGTTGCAATGCACCTTGTTCTCCTTGGGCTCAAGCCCTGCATAATCCTCAGGCTCGGGGTCTGAAATTACAGCGGGGGCGGGGAGGGAGGCCAGCCTGCACAGTCCAGGAAATGCGGCTGTCCAGGCTGCAGCTCCATCACCTTTATGGTTCCTTTGTGTCACCAAAAGCGACTGTTTAACAAAGGACCCGGCCCTCTGCTTTCCAAGGGCCCTTGCAGTTGTTTTGCAAATGAGATTGCTTGATTGGTGAGCAAAATCAGAGATCTTTTGAAGCTGTTGCCCAGGAAAGGGGGAGGGAGAAGGGTTCAATTATCCCACACAGTAAGTAGCAGGATCTGCCTGGTCCTATTGAGAGCTGTTGAGAATGAACCAAAGCAACTTCTGGATCAACTTTTAGGTAAAAGTCTTCAGAAATCCCAGGAAAACCCTACAGCCACTTCTATGAAAAGAGCAGGGTCTGCTGATGTCCTGAGAGAAACTCCTGTTCCTATTGCAGCCCCCTTGCCCCCGTTGGGGACAGCCGAGCCAGCGGCTGCCCCAGCTTCAGCCAGCCCCTGAGCAGGCGAGCGGGGGTCTTTAGCTTGTTGGAGAATCTGCTTGACCGACACTAAAGGACAGCTTCACCGCTAAGTCCAGGGGACCAGTCTGCAGCCCTCGGGGAGCTTGTTGGTGTAGATCATGTCAACACCTATGCAGGCACTCGCTGGGAGATCTCCTTCTTTTTTGATCACAGATCAGCTTCTGCAACACAAAAAGTGCCTGCAGGAAGACAGGGATGCTGCTGACAAGAAATGATGTTTTATTGGAGGTGAACCGGAACAGAGCGCTTTGCTTCAACTGCCCCCAAATTTTTCATTTTAGTCGAGTTCAGCATCGAAACGAACTTTCCCGAAAAGGCCTCTATTCTTTCCTGTGCATGGGGCTTGCGGCTGAGCTGCATTTGCTGAGAACAACGTGGACCTTGCCCAAGCTTTATGGGAGCTGGGCAGAGCTCCCAGGGAGCACAGCCCAGAGGAGAGAATGAGACCCAAACCCAAGGAAAGGCGCTGCCTGCTTTAATGTTAAGCAGACTTGAAAAGAAACGTTTCATGTCAGTTCAACAAATTGAAACAAAACATTCCTACCTCAGAAACGTCAAAATGCTTCACTTTGATCCAAAAAATGTCAAAACAGAACACGGAGACATTTCTGAACATGACTGTTTTAATTCCAGGAAACAATTTTTTCCTATTTTTTTGCCCCAGTTTGTTCTGTTCTGGAAAACAGAAGCAGAAATTCAAAATTTCACATAGCTCTACTTAGAGCCATTTATCACAGGAGGGACCAATATTGCCTATACACGCACGTACATTGCACACGCAGTACATCCACTGTGCCTTTCAGTGGCACGCCCAGACCTCTCTCTGGACTGGTTTCACCACCCATGTAGCTGCCAGGCCTCCAGCCCCACGACTGGAGGATGCCCTTCAGTCTGCAGGAGGTCCCAAGTGCCTGGGCATACCCCGTACAAGCGCGCTGTCAAACATAAGCGGTGGCTATCCACAAGGTACCCTAAAAATAAAGATGGTTAGGGCTGGCACAGCCATCACGACCGTCACCGCAGGATTCACACACAACCCAGTTCCCTTTAGAGTCCTCCCGCCCTCAGCCAGGGCAGACACAGTGTTTGGTCTGACCCATTTCAGACCTCATAGTTTGGTGCCGATGTGAATAGCAAGGAACTGGTTTGAATAATCCCCTGCTTTGGAGAGCAAAGCTAAAAACAGCGCTTATTGAAAGAGAAGAGGGAAGGGTGTGGGAATTTCACAACTTTAGTATGATTTGACCAGTGATCTTAATTTATATTGCTGAGGATTATGGATCCTGTCCCCCAAGCATGGTTAAGAGCACACTAATATGGAGAAAGGTGACACACTCCTAATCATGCGCTGCATGCCCAAGGTGGATCCACAGGTCTATTTTTGCCTCAGTAGGTGTAATCCTAACACTGCATCTAGTAACAGTTCGACGACTTTGTGTGGACACGACTTATGGTGTTCTTGCCCTCCAGCTGAAGGCTGCAAACGTGGCTGGCTGTGTCACTGGCCCCTTGGAGAAAGTGCCCCCCTTCTCTGTGCCAGGTAGCAGCCAAACCAGCAAATAAAGTCTTCCCCTGTGCTCCCCCCCACCGAAGCTTTTTAGCAGTTCTGTGTTTCCCATATGCTTGGGATAGCCCTCTTCTTCCCAAAAGCTAAAAGACATCCTAAATCATCTTTGTGCATTTATTTTTCACAGTCTTTCAGTGTTGATTTCCTCTTCATCATCTGTCTCCAAACAGCGTCCCTTGATGCCAGGTCTTATCTTGTTTCTACAGGGTGAAGTGTCCGCACGTGGGTACGCTATGGCTTCTTGCACTGGTGGGATAGTTGACATGACCGGACTAGCCATGTACACCTCAGCCCTCTGGACCAGACTGGCCAGCACTGAGGCTCCACACTCCTTTCCTGCCAGACTCTCAGCACCCGTTGCCTAGGTTTCCCTGCTACAGACCAGCCTTTCCCTGGTGCCCCCGTCTGGGGGAACTTTTCTGTATCTTGGTCTCTTCCTTATTGGGGGAAAAAGCTTCTTTTAAATATTTCCCAGTAGTCATTACTGCAAAAGCATCAACTCTCATCAGCCCTGGACATACACTGTTGCACCAGGAGATATATTTTTCTCATTTTGTGTAAATAACCCCTAATAATAATTCATTCTGCTAATTCTCTGATTCTCTCCAACTCTTCCAAACTCATTCACCCTCTAAGGATATAAAAATAAACTGCAGGAACAATTCATATTGCATCTACAGCTAAACAAACTCTCTTGGGTTCCACTGTTACCCAAACAGTACCCTCCGGACTCATTCCCTGTGGGTTGGCAGTAGCTCAGCACTTGCAGGCTCTCTCAGAGGCTTGGATCTGATGCAAAATGAGTCTTCTTGCTGAGATCTTGCAATCTCTTCACAAGGCTCCTGCAAAAGCCTAAAAGAACATCCAGAAGGCCTTATCCATCACTGGGCTGTCCTGAGCTGCGAGAGGAGAGTGGATCTGAGATGGGCTGGCTTCCAGGTGATGATTGTTCCCACCTCGTAGGAACAGCTTGCGGCAGCCTTGCCAATTGCCAGGAAGCGTCCCTAAATATAGGAAGGTTTTAGGCTTTAAAATGGGATGCAGATGATTAAGAGACCTTCCTTTTAGGGATAAAAGTGTAGTGACATTTCGTGGAAGCAGTATATCACCTTTGAGAACCAAGGCATGCATTGTTTTAAAAAGACAAGATAATAAGATAAAATAAAGAATAACCACAGGAACAGAGCAAATCAGCATGTAGGTTATGTTCCAAAAGTCTCCTCAGTGAAGCTTCAGATGTGCTCTGTTGCCATCATCTGCCTTGAAGATTATTTCAAGGCTGTACTAATATGTGGATCGTGAGTGTGGCTGTTACCATGGGCACATATCTAATCAAATGGGGCCTAATTATGTATATTACCCAATTTGGCACTTTGAGAGCACTTCAGTGATGATTCTTCTGCTTGTCTGACAAATAACATGATTATTCAGTAAGCTGCATATGTTTTAATGTTGCATTTTTGTTCTTTGATAAGAAACTGTCTAGCTAACCAAAAGTGCTTTTCACTTGCAAAGGCATAGCTAATATTAGCAACCAGATTCAATTAGTTATGTTTAATAAGCTAATAAATATACTTAGGACTCTTTGTTCTATGCTCAGTCACCTTTAGAAAACACTTCATCATTAGTCACCAAAAATGAAATGGTCTCTTTTCTTCAAGGCTGAGAGCTCTTTAAAAACTTCAGTTTAAGATTATAAATTACAAAGCAATTTGCTCTAAAAATAGTTTTTAAAATTGATGCTTGTCTTTAGCTTTAAGACTGAAAACATTCTTCATATATGTCTCGGATTTATGGGAGAAGCAAGGAATTTTTCAGGAATGTGTCAGAAATAAGTTGGTGATGCTCATTCTTATGCCGTCACTATAGGAAAAAAGTGTAGAAGATTGCTGCTTCTCCCACCCTGCTACAATGCTCCCTGGCACAAGCAGAAAACAAGGCTTTTCCTGTGACACCCATGGAAGGAAGGAGATTGCCAGCAGAAGGACAGTGGGATGGGTAGTGACGGAGGCTGCAGAGCTGAGCCATGCTTTAAATCATCTGTGACAATGAGCTGGGAGACAAGACGGGAGCCTGTCAGACTTGGGTCAGCAGGAGTCAAGCTTTCGGGGAGATGAGCGGTCCTACCTGCGCAGGTACCGCTGCATACAGCATCGTGCTCGCCTTCTCTGTCTTTCTGCCAACTCTTTACTTATATAATTTTCTCCTAAGTATATTCAGGGAAAGGACAGAGAAAGGCCCCTCTGGAATTTGCCCCCACCCCATGTTGTTTTACCTTCCATCCCCATCACACCCACACAGCTGCCAGGAGAAGGACATGTGGTCAGGAGAACCTGCCAGTTTGAGCAGCCTCTTCCTTACCCTCTTCATGCACTGAACGGATAATGCAAGGAGAAAGAGAGCTTGTAAATCACCAGGCGACCAGAAGCACACCACCTTCTGTGCTTTTCTTCCTATGACAAGGATTCCTCAAGTCTGCAAGAGACAAATATGTGAAGCGTGGAGTTAAGATGTTGGTACGGGAATGAAGCAAACTGTTGAGCTGCAGGGGAACTGGTGTAACAGACTGGAAACCACCCAAACCACGAGGTGTCTAGTTAAGACTAACAGTAGGAAAGTGCGATCCACCAGAGTCAGCAACGACTAGGTAAGATTGTGGCAAGACGACTGAGGAAGTACCCAATGGGATGACCCATGTGACATCCAGATGACAGATCCCTGATACAAGCACAAGTTGTGGCAGGTTGGCTTTGGGGAAATTCTTTTGGAAACCCATTGGTGAACCCAGTTGCTGATCAGAGAGAAGACAAGGTCCCTCTGCCCTTGCAGCCCCAGTATGGACAAGTGAAAGACCCCCAGGTCAGTGCCAGTTGGCCACTGTCATCAGCACAGGTCCCCTGCCCCGATCACCAGTCGGGTGGTCTGCAAGGGCACGACTTACCTGGTGTGGCTGTGCTGTGTTGAGAGGCAGTGGTCCTGCTCCAGCCAGTCAATTAGCATGTGAATGAGCTGGTATGATTGGTGTTTGTACGGCTGTCACTGTAACGCTTGGGTTAGATGCCGTTTGTGTACAATTGAAGCATTAGTAATAAACCACATAACAGTAGTTGGAATATGGGTATCCTAGTAAAAGATGAGATCGTATCATTCAATATTCCCCGTGTTGGTCATCATCCAATTCAGCCAGCGGTCTCTGTGCAAATCGATCTTGAAGTTCCCAGCTTCAGTTGCTCTATGACACCAGGCACCACACGGCCTCCTCTCCCTCCCCCAGCCCCCACATCATTAAAAATAATTAAACTCTTGTCCCGTGGTGTCCAGGTGTCACAAGACACCTGGTAAGTCTCACCTCTAACTACCCGCTCGGCTGTGCTGGAATAGCAGCGCTGCACATGCTGCCCGTGGGGCTCAGCCCGCTCCCACCGAAGTGCTGGGCGAGCTGCTGGCAGGGCACCCCCAGCTCCCCTCGGCTTCCCAGGGCACAGTAGGGAGCCGCAAGTTAATCAGCAATGCCTCGCCGCAGGTCAGCACACCCAGCGATCTGTATTTTCCCTTGTTTGTCATTTTCCATCAGCCTCCATTTTCCTCCAAATCTCTTTGGTGTACCAATTAATCCAGAGGGTTTTCATTTACTCTGGCCGTCCAAACCAGCAATACACGAATACCCCCCACAATCACTGCCAACAGCTCGTAATACATTTTAACTGCTCCTTGGCCTTTGATGTGTTAGCCTTCTGGGCAACATTATCATTACCCTTTATATACCTCCGTAGGTGAATGCAGCGCTGCACAGCAGCTTGCACATGCTAAGTGCAAGCTAGGGTTTGCTTGTGTCTGAAATAAAGTGCTTTGTCCTAAGAACCATGAAAGAATTGTGCCCTCTTTGCTGGCAAAACCCTGAATAAGCCCAAAATAAACACCAATAATATCCTGGGCTCTGGAGAGCTTATTTTCAAAGTGCATGAGCAAATATAGGAAGGAACAGGACAAACCAAAAGAGGCGCTTACCTGGGGAGAAGCCTTAGCGGGAGAAAGGAGTCCTGGTAGAGTCTGAAAGAGTGGGCACCATGTCAGGGTAAGCAGATGGTGTGCCTTGCACGCGTGCACGTGCTGGAAGTCAAAACACCATTCTAGCTGAAGCATCGGATGCAGCTAAATTCAGGAAAATATAATGGCAATTTTTAGGGAGCCAGGGGCATTGCAGTCACAGACTGGGGCATTCTTCACAACTTTGGAGCCATTTATGGTTTTGAGGGCTCTCTTAATGGAAATAGTTACAATTACATTTCTCAGGGAACATAAATCAGCATGGGTGGCGTCAGGCTGACGATTTGGAAGGGCGCTCAGCCCGGCTAGGAAAATGTGAAAGCATTCAAAGCCCTGAAAGCTTAGCTGGAGATGGTACAGGTTAGCCAAGGGTGTTCCACAGTGGCCACACGACTCACAGGTGTTTACAAGAGGGGGGTGGCAAAACAAGCTTCCTGTAATAAGCTATTTTTGTGAGAGATGATGGGTACACAATGTTAACATGGGTGTGCGCACTGAGGTCAGGGGGAGATGGAGCAAAGTCATTTCTAAGGAAAGTTGTCAGAGTCCCCAAGTCCAGCCAGCGAGGGAGAAGATCCTGGCGAGCGAGGGAGGAGATCCTGGCCTTGCCCAGCCAGGCTGTAGCCTCTGAACTTTTCTACTGATCTTGCCATCTTTTCTGACAAAAGGTGGTAAACAGCTCCCCCGGTCTCCATGGTCATCCTAAAGCTCCAGAACAAAGCTCATAGTTGCGTTCCTCTATCCAGAGGACTGATATCTTATTTTTTATAATTCAAAACTATCTTTGATTGAGCAGGCCAAAACATAATTTCCCTATTGCAGGCATCACTCTGCAAAGGCTGGGCTGGGCTGTGCCCCTGCAGCAAAAAGCCTGGCGTAGTGAGCATGGCCAGCCCCCAAACCCTCCAGTTCTGCAAGGGGCTCATGCTGGATTAAACTAGGACTACTTCAAAAAGTTGGGAGGGAGGCAGAGAAAGGGGCTGCTTGCAGCGTGTTGCTGCATGGGTCCCTAAAAAAGGAGTGAGCCCTTCCCCACTCCCCCTGAAAGCACTGGGGGATAAATAGATCACAGAGAGGAGCTATTAAAACGGGTGCCGGAGGGACCTGGTTTCAAGCAGGGCTTGGGACACTGAACAATAGGCTGCCATTTTGAAGCAGCTAGAGCCCAGGGTGCTCATGACGACGTGGCGGAAAACACTGTCGCAGGGTATGACCCTTGCTTGCAAAATAAACAGGCCCCTGAGAGTTCATTGTGCAGTGGCTGCTGACGTGCAAAGCTAGCACTGAAAAACATAAACTGTGCTTTCTAAAAATATAAAAAAGCAGTGCCCAAGGGAGGGCGGCTCGGGGCGGGAGAAGCAGAGGGAAGAGATCGGCATTGTCACCAAATCCCTGTGGGATTTTCAGGAAGGCACCGTGCCTTTCCATGCCCCACCAAGAGCAGGGTCATGCTCCGGGCCCCGCTCACAGGAGCCACCATGCCATGCAAACAAGCCCCTGTAGGAAAGATCCCCTTCCCTTCATGAGCCCTCAGGGGAGCTCGCATCCCCCCAGCAGGTTTTGCAGGCTGGAGATAATCCTCCAAGCAAAGCTGTCGGTTTGCGGAGGAGGAGCTGCGCACCCTGGCTGCAACTGAGCGGGGGACAAGGGATGCTGCTGCCCCTGGTGAGCTCCCCAGGTCCTTCCCCACCAGGACAGTGGGCTTCAAGACCTCAGAGAGGTTTTGCTGCCTGGCAGGTCTGAAGCACGTTGCCAGACGCACCCATGCAGGGCAGCCCAGCTGCTGCCACTGGGGCGATCCCAGCCACTGCTACCTCCGGCTGCCCTTTCAAGCCCCCAGAGATGGAGAGGGCTCCTCAGCTGCAGGAGAGGCCAGCCAAGAAAGAGGTGCAGAAACAGTTAAAGTAGCTGGTAAATAAAATTCCCAGTAGAAAAACATGATCTGGGCAGAGAAAAGCATCCTTTCCAGCACTGCCAACCCCACATACTGAAAAATTACGTGTCAGGCTCCAGAGAATCACGGCTTAAAAATCACAAGGGGTTTTGTTCTGGTTTTTAAAAGAAAATTATAAATGTTTGAGCTTTTCCTAATTGCACTCTGGTTTCTTGAACTTCATGATTGCAATTTCAAACTTTTCTTCAAATCCCTGAGGGCTACAAACTTCTATGTTTTTATTATAAAATAAAGTTGAGAAGCTCACCTAATGCCCACAGCTTTGGGGCAAACAGAAAAGATCAAAAGACTTATGCTAAAATGAGGAGAATAGGAAATACTGGATATCTCAAGAATGAACACCCTGCAGTATATGTGTCTCTTACCATTTTTCTCCAGTGTTGTGCAAAAACACTTTTAGAAGATATTTTGCTGTTTTAACAAACATCAAGTTGCTGAAGTACTTTATTTGCCAGCGTGAAGAGCAGGTCTTCAGTGACATTTTGCCTCCAAGAAGAATGTTGCTTGCAGCCAAGGACTGCAGAAAAGTTAGAACTGAGGCTGCTGTCCCAGGCTAAGGGGACCAGAGGAGCACACAGTTTCCAAGAGCATGTTGTGTGCTCAGGGTGGCTGCTGTTCACGGAGCGGGGAAGGTTGGGAAACATTATCCAGGGTCAAACCCAGACCTGACCTTCCATCTTTAGCCTGATCCATACAGAACCGTATTGCCCAAAAGTGGCAGGTGGGTGCCATCCAACTTACTTTCTTCATCTCTGAAGGCAATGAAAGAACTGCCATATGTCTGTACAGGGATACCTGTGTTACGGGGCAGATAGACTGTGGTAAATGTATCAGCCTGTAAAGAGCTCAGTGATCCTCCAAGATTAAAGGTTGATCTGAGTGCAGACTGATTATCATGCCTCTTGAAAGGATCTGGCTTGTAACAGCCTGATTATCGATTGCTGCCCTTAAGAGAATGTGATACTCTCTTTTGCACTGATCCTCTTAGCTTTATTTACTGTAACACTTGCTGAAACATCCTCTTGTAGAGATAATGGCTTCCTTTGGTTGCTGTCAGAATGAACAAATGGAAATAAAAACATGCTGCTAATAATTGTGTCTTACTCTAATTAAAGCAAGACAAAAGGACTGCACTGCTGGGTTTGGCTCGCCATTGCCTGGGTGCTTGGACAAGCCTGAGCACAGGGGCTGACCACAGGAACGCCAATAACCAAAAGACAACAGTGCCTAATGCATCAGTGGAACTCAAAGCCACGAGGTTTCTACCAGCTCAGAAACTCGGCAAAACATCCAGGAGGACAAGGAATACGTTTGGCACCCGGACCGGGATCCAGCTGCCTGGAGGTGCTGCTCTAGGCAGAGCTCAGCCCGCGTGGGCCTAAGGAGCTGCAAAAGGTGAAGGCAGATGGGTGAAGTACACAAATAAGCAAAGGCTTTTCAACAGTCCTCTTGAACTTTTTGTGGCCCATCTGCACCATGCAGAAAGGCCAATGGCTCAGTTCAGCCAGGAGGCAACGGGACTTCAGCAGAATGGTGGGAGAGAGGCAGAAATTTGCCTGCCTGTGTCCTACAGCAGGGGTAAGCAAGGAAATAGGTCTAGCTCTCTTCCCCTGCAAGTGAGCACCATAACCTCTGCACGTCCTGCCTCTTCACGCTGAATCAGGGTCCCATCACAATGGGTGCAGGTTGAAAAAAAAGGGAACAAAATAAGTGGGGGAATGTCGTGGTTTAACCCCAGCTGGCAACTAAGCACCACGCAGCCGCTCGCTCACTCCTCCCACCCAGCGGGATGAGGAAGAGAATCAAAAGAAAAAAAAACCAAACCTTCGTGGGCTGAGATAAAGACAGTTTAATAGGACAGAAAGGAATGAAAAATAATGATAATAATAACATGACAATAATAATACTAAAAGAATTAGAATATACAAAACAAGTGATGCACAATGCAATTGCTCACCACTTGCCAACCAATGCCCAGTTAGTTCCTGAGCAGCGATCCACCCCTCCTGGCCAGCTCCCCCCAGTTTATATACTGGGCACGACGTCATATGGTATGGAATATCCCTTTGGTCAGTTTGGGTCAGCTGTCCTGGCTGCGTCCCCTCCCAGCTTCTTGTGCCCCTCCAGCCTTCTTGCTGGCGGGGCATGAGAAGCTGAGAAATCCTTGACTGAGTATAAACACTACTTAGCAACAACTAAAAACCTCAGTGTGTTATCAACATTATTTTCCTACTAAATCCAAAACACTGCACTATAGCAGCTACTACGAAGAAAATTAACTCTATCCTAGCCAAAACCAGGACAGGGAAGAAAAGAGCAAAAGTGCCCCCAGATCCAAACTAAAAAGCAGTGGCATAACCACATCACTGAGCACTCACAGAGCTTGCCCTGTAAACAAACAGGTGACCATATCCAAGTACTGCTGTACACCCAGATATTTATTTAGGATTACTCCACTGATTGACTGTGGATCGCGCGAGAGCTTGGCCAGTAGTCCAGGACTGACCCAGGGATGGGCCAGGCCCCAAACATCCCTTGGGACGTGGTTTCAGGTGCCCCAGCTCAGCTGCAGGGCTTGCCTTGTGAAGCCCTGCTGTCCCCTGTGCCTGCTCAGGGTGCTCCCTTGGGCTGGCACACTTGGGGTGCCCCAGTAGGCTACGGGAGTCGGGCCTTCACACCAGCCTTTCTGTGGCTGCTGAGAATCGAAGCAGGCTTAAAAGAAAACCCTTCTGTAGCAAGAATGTGCTCTGCTCATCTCTTATTAAGCTCGGAGTGGCTCTGCGGCACTGCTGATCTGCACCCACTGGAGCACCTTGCTTGGAGTTAATCCCATTACGTAGCCTGGCCCTTACATGCTTTTTAGAAGTCTCCCACACAGCCACCTGGGGAGTTATTTCTAAGATTAAACCCTGGTGGTACTTTCCATGCCTTCTCCTTGGCATGGAAATTTCTCTCCCTTATAAAGGCAATTTGGCTGCCCTTCAGATGGGAGCTTGGGGAGCAACAGGAGGAGAAAGATTGGGTGATGAATTTGCCTTCTCATAGACCTCCTGGTTCTCCCCTGGGGTTTGTGTAAGGGTCTTGGACTCTTTCATTAATCCTTTGGCTGTTCCTGATCACCTTATTTCTTACTTCCCACTTTCCTAACCATCTCCGTTATTCAATCTGCATCATGTAGGAAGGAGGGCTAGTTCATGTCACTAATGGAGCAGTTTAAAGCTACAGAGTTAGAACTCAAGCACAATCTATCTACCCAATGAAATGATTTAAAATATAAGCTTTGATACAAATGAAGCACACTCGCCTCAGTTCAAGGTGCAATTGCCCTTTGCAGGTGTACGGCATCCACAGCTGGAAGCTGGGCAAAGGACTAGGGAACCCAGATCAGCTCTCCCTAGCTCATGCCAAAAAGGCTTCTCACGTGACCCAGAGAAAACACAGCATTTTCTGAATAGTTATCAGCCGCAAAGGTCAGAAGAACAGTAGACAAGGCTTGTTTCTCCCATGAAGTTAAGAGCAATAGTCAAGGCTATACGGATCGGATACAGGCTTAAGGAAGGTCCTGCTGGAGTGCCGACAGCATTTGACCAAATTTTCAAGGAAACTTAAGCTGTCAAATTTTTATGAAGCTGTCTTTGACATCTAGTCCCTAAGGAAATGAAACAGTCAAGATTAACTAGACCCACTAATTACATAGTTAACAAGTGACTACAATAGACAATAAACAATATCTCTTTTCCCACGGGGAAAAATAAGCATCACAGCCACGAACACAGTTCCTTCTGTGGAGTTCCCCCCCAAAACCATCCGCCCTCAAGGTGAACCTGCTCCAGCACCACACTGACACCCTTCCTGTGGGCAGGGGTAGCAAAACCAGAACGACCTTCTGTCTCTGGGATCATGGGGTGCCCCCAGTGCTCCCCTCAACCCATCAGCAGGGGGGTTTCTGCCCCAGACCTGCAGACTGCTCCCCACCAGGGGAAAATAGAGCCTCTCCCACACATCACCACATTGCACTGGCTGCTATGGACTCCTTAGGGAAACGGAGAAGCTATCGCAGTGGCCAGAAATCCATGGCAACCTGTATTTGCTAACCATAAAAAGCACCCTTCTACAGAAGCAGAGTGCTCTGTCTGGAGTAACTTAGGGTAGTAATACCACTGAAAGGACGGGGCAGGACCCTTCCCTGCCACCAAGGCCCTTTAGCACTTCACGGTGCTGGTGGAAAGCCTCGCTCTAGAAATTCTGAGGAAAAGGCGATGTACTGAAATCATAGAAGTGTTGGTCTCAATGGCTGAAGTGCCTCACGCTCTTGGGAGCAGCTTTTCTTTCTCCGGAACTCCCCACACCGCTCGAGGCATAAGCAGTGCCCACCTGGCCAGCAAACTCAAATTCAAAATCAACCTCCCTAACACGGAGAAGAGGCACCGGAGTAAGCTCGTTTTTCACCGCTGACCGACCGGAGCGCGCTCCCGCTGACCCTGCCGAGTCCTCTCCGCGCCTCAGGCTGAGCCGAAGCCGTCAGTAAAATCATAGGAGGGTGCGCTATCCCCTCCTCTGGCTGTTTAAAGTCAGTGTCACTAAACCAGACAGATGCTGGCGCTGTGTCTCAGCAGGCGCTAATTTAGCCCATACGGAGTGCTCTTACATCATTTGTTCTGGGCACAGCCTAATTGCAAAATTAATTATTTTCCTATCAGACAAAATCGTATAAGAGGGTAGTCATGGGATTTTTAAGCCTGATGGATGCTAAATGGGATTTGAATAAATAAAGCCAACTTTGACTCCTGTCTGTGCTCGGGACCGCGAAGAGAGCGGCACTGCCGGGGCAGGGAGCGGCGGTGGGGGACAGGGCAGGGCCGCCACCGGGAAGGCAGGGGTGCGAGGTCCCAGCCGGCCTGCCGCGGGGCGCCGGGATGGGGCCCCCATCCGTGCCGGGATGCCGCAGCAGGCACAGCGGGGCAGTGAACGGCGGACCGCACCGCCGCCCATCTCCGGCGCATCCCGGCGGCTGCAGGAAGCCTCCAGGGCGTGCTGCCGGTATCACGGCAGGGCTTTCAGCCTTGCTGCAGGGAGCCAGCAGGACCGTGCAGAGCTGGGGGAGCCTCTCCAGCCCCCTTTGCCCTGTCCTGCTCCAGATGTACCCCTTCCCTGTCACGCACAGGGTAGCCGTCCCCAACATGGAGCTGGCATGGCAACACGATGGTCCCCGGCATAGGCACGAGGAGAGGCGAGTGTGGCTGTCACCGTGGCATCAGGCTACAGCTGCCCTGGCCAAAGGTACATGGCAGCTTGTGCCCACACTGCTCCACGCCAGGTGGCGAGCGGTTTGCATCTCAAGACAAGGCCGTTCAATTTGTTCTCGTTTCTGACCCTATCACAGGGGGTTCAGACACAAGCAGAGCTAACCGCCACCCCGAACACACAACTTTTCCTATGACAGGGCAGACCAGACCTAGATTTTAATTGGAAGGCATCCCATTTAAGTGGGCTGCATTCTCAGGTGATGACAGAAGTGAAAAAACGTGGATAGGACCAAAACTGGGGCATGGGAGAGCCACAGCTGGTACAAGTCGTGATTGTCCCTGCAGAAGCCCTCCCTCTTCAACCCCCTGAAAGCCGCTCCAGCACAGTGCCCACCATGTGGGCAGGGCTGAGATGGGCAAATTGCCTCAAAATCACACAGAAATGAGCAAATTGATTAGCCAAGCACATAACCGTACAGTGAGAAAACCTTACCTGAGCAAAATATGGATATCAGATGCCAAGGTCATGTCTCGGATTGTGGGCCAACACAGTGTGAAATCTGATACAAATGAAGTCACTGCCTCTCCTATCAGGCACATCTGCTGAAGTACAGCCTTTGGGCAACCACTGGGCTGAGCTCAAGTTACGTTAAAGTCTGTAAAAACACAGAAGAGATGACAGTCCCAGCTGCAAACTGGAAAACTGAACCTCAGCTCCCCACCACTGAAAGGGGCAAGTGAGCCATTTCATATTTATCAGGTGAATTTATGAAGCTGCATTATGAAAGCATGAAGCACTGACTCCTTTGGTGTCTTTAAAAAAAAGAGTCCACAACACAGCTCATTTTGAGCTCCAACAGGAAGTCTGCAAACTTGTATACATTTGTTTTTAAATATCTCCTTTAATGCTTTAGGCTTGTTAAGCATCCTGTGATGTCTGTTGTATTAGACCATATCTCTGAATTTGGGAGTATCTGGCTTAATCAAAACGATCTAAGCGATGGCACCTACGGTGAGACTTTGTTGTTTTATGACGGCTTTTATCCTCCTTGAGCAACAAGGCTCTGGGCATGCAACCACTGCCCTCAAGTGGCATGAGTTGTGCAGGACCTTTCACGAAGCTCCTTAGCTTTGCACAGAGCAAGGGCACAGGCAGAGGCAAAGGCCTTTGCATGGGCGGCAAGCTGCTTGAGCATATTTGAGCTGCGAGGGGAAAAAAGGAGACCATTCAAAGAACATCTAGAAGTTTAACTTTTAAGAACTGAGCCCAGGAAGCAGTCAAAGGAAGGAAAAGGCACACTTTGCCTGGGGATGAAACTAGGGGCTCGCTTGCTGAACAGGCGGCTTCTCCAAGGCCAAAGCCTCCCCAAAACTGAGGTAGATGATGTGGCCATCAGGTCAGCAGCAGCCCAGCGTGGGCTACCAGCAGCATGCCCATGCACCACCCGGGCCCCACTGCCTCCCGGCATGGGAGCCTGCTCCTTCCTCCATCCATGCTCCTCAGCGGTCCCACCTCCCAGGTCCCACCACAGGCAGCAGCAGCTTTAGAGCTGAGATGCTGCTCTTTGGCCACTTTTGAATACAACCCCCCAGCTCCAATGCCCGTGTAAAACAACTGGATGTCCCAGCATGAATCAGGGCGAAATAATGATCCTAATTTATTCTGCTTCTCTCAACCAGTCTCTCCCTTGGCTCCCATGGCATTTCCTGCATTAACTACTGGGAACCAGCGGGAACACTCGAAGAGCTAACAACTAGCAGGCATTTTTTAAATTATTGGGGCAGTTGAAATGTTCTTCTACAGCCCTGCAAAGACAAAGGGTGAGAGTGTTACAACATTGTCATTTTAAAACCCTGAGCTGCACTGAGCTTGCAGGGGGGATCTGGGCACTGCCGAGGCAGTGACACTTTATAACCGCTTAATTGTCTGACTTGACCCTTCTCGCATCTTCTGACAAAATTCAGCATACAGCTAAAAGGCAAACACAGTGAAAACAAGCATTTCCTTAGGAAGGCTGGGGATCTGCAGGAAAAAAAACTGAAGGGAGGGATAGAAAGAGAGAAGGAATTGCTGTGGCCTTTGCTCCTACGTTTTCTCCTAATTCCTATGGATCTTGCCCATGTGCTACTTGGGCAGCACTTACTTGTGCCTGGAAATCTTGCAGATGCCCAGGGAAAAACAAAATGTGTGCAGTACTGCAGGCCACCTCTTCCCACTTGCTTAGCCAGGGCCCCAGCAATGAAACTGGGCAGTACTTTCTGCCACCACAGTGACACAGAGGTCTCAAAGCACCACCTGCGATTTACAGGAAGGGCCCCTGTCCCCAGGAATGGCGGTGTGGTGCTCACAAGGGTGTGGGAGAAGCCGCGGGCATGGATGTGCGGAGCCACTGGGAGCTGCTGGCGTGGCTCTGTCCTGCACTGCTGCAGGCACAGCTCCTCCCTGCCCGATGGGGGATGCCTGTGCTGGGCTCCAGAGCTGTTGTCAGTGATTTTCCAGCCTGGCTGCCAGCCTGGAAAACAAAGTTCCCAACCAAAGCAAGATCAAGCGGGGAGGAACAGGGAGAATGGCTCCAACATTCCTGCTTGCCGCCAGTGGCGTTTCCAGAGCAATGGGGGAATATATTCCAGATGAAAAGGAATAGGAGTGATGGACACATTACTGCAGCATTATAATGCCCTTCAGCAAAGGGATTAGAGCTCGGCCATATTGCAGCAAACCTCCCTGGTTAAAATCCCTTCCCCAGTCCTGTAACAAAATTATCATATAACAACTTCCCTATCTACAAGACTCTTTTAGACCCAGGCTTTATATTCTGCAAGCAGAGGACAAGATTTTGCCAAGGGGGAAAGATTCTCTTGAAGCAGAAGGACCGAAGAGTGCTATCACTCACTGAGCTCAGCCAGGAAGGGATGGAGCAGCGGGTAATCTCACTGAAGCCTCCTACAGCTGCATCCACAGGCACGTAAGGTAATGGCATTCACTTTGCTCTAGTTTAATGTGTTCAGCTCTGCATGTTTCTAGAGTCACACACCAGACCTTGGGGTTGGCTCAGGTCGATTTGAAGGCAATAAATGCCTTAAATGAAGGCAAAACCTGCAGAGGGATCAGGGAGCGTGGCACCTGGGGATGAGGCAGGCAACGTGCCATTCCCCAGCACGGCAGACGCAGGGAAGCGCATCCCCTGTACAGCCAGGGACAGGGAGCAGTGGGGGGATGAGCAGAGGTCACCTCTGCAGCAGCTGGAGGAACAATCTTCATCAGCCACCTCTCTGGTCCCTCTTCCTGCCCGAGCACCAGCTGCCCAGCTCCCGTTTCCCTGCACACCAGAGCACCAAGTGCATGTCATGCCGTGCAGCCTTGTACTGGAAGCACAAGGTACCAGTCCGGGGTGGGTAAAAGCTGCCTATTTGGCTTTGCTTGGAGAGCTTGGGCGATGCTTGCACCCCTGGCTGGATCATGGTGCAGAGCACCTCAGGTCCTGAAAGCAACACTGCTGTGCCACACTGAGCACTGCTTTGCACTGCAGAGGTTGGTTGAGGCTCCTGCTGTGCAGAACCTCCCCTCAATGCTAAGGAGCGAATAATATTTTGGATGTTGGTAAGGCTTGGAGAATTCATTCCTATATGCAATCAAAAAGTTTCTAGACAGTGTCAGACTTACCGCATCAGGAAGAGAGACATGAAGGCCCCTGAGAGTTTACTAGAGAAATTACTCGTCCATGGAGGAAGTTTCTTCCTAGCCCTCCTATTGAAAGATTGATTTATGGCCAGAAGCATAAGCATTTTATAACCCTCATTAAAAATAAAGTACCCTGAACGCATCATGTTTTTAAGTGTTGGCCTCAGCCTCTTGTGGACGAGAGTTCTTCTGGTTTGTTTTCCTTTGTATGAAGTGCCCGTCTTTACCAGTTTTGAACGAGTCTCCCTCTTGCTCTCACCAGCTATGTCCTCGTTCTCACAGCGAGAGCGGATGCTGGAAGAGGTGGGGGACCAGAACAGAAGCTACAAGAACTGCACAACATATTACTGAAGTGAATGGGGTTCACAGCTGATTGCACAAAACATGGATTTCTGTTTCAGCAGCAGCTGAACTATAAGAGTGTGGCCTGAAAGAGAGCTCATGTTTTGCTTGCATTAATTGGATGTTATTTGGACTTCTGAATCAATCCCTTCCTCACCTTCCCAGCCACTTACAGAAGAAGGGTCCTCTAGACCCTTCAGCAGGATGAACAAGACCAAGGGAGCTTTTGAGAGCCCAGACATTTGGAGCCCAGGTCACACGCAGAGCATCTCCTTGACCAGTGTGGCACCACCGCTTGCAGTCAGCCAGCAGGCCATGGACAAAGCCCTGAATGTGATCCTTATTGTGGTCCTTTTCATCATCACGGTATCTCTGGGGTGTACGATGGAGATAGCCAACATCACAATTCACCTCAGGAAACCCAAAGGTGTGGCAGTGGCCGTAATGGCTCAGTATGGCATCATGCCCTTGACAGCATTTGTATTGGGCAAGCTCTTCCGTCTTGGTGCTACAGAATCCCTGGCCATCCTCATCTGCGGCTGCTGCCCAGGGGGAAACCTCTCCAACATCTTCAGTCTGGCACTGAGAGGGGACATGAATCTCAGGTAAGGAAAGCTGAGTACGTGTTCATTGCCCAGGCTAATCTAGTCATATGGCTGGTTCAGAAACTAGTTTAATCAACGTTAGCAATCTCCAAGAAGCTGGACAAAGACTGAAATACTAAGTCTAGAATATTTTTACAGCACCCATATTGCTCAATGAGCAAATTTGTCCCTGTTTTACAATAAAATAGGATTTTGTACCTTTCTCTGAGGCATGTGGCATGCTGCTCTTGATGAGATGGGTGTAGGAACACTTCTTCATCTCCACATAGCAGTACATATAGCATATATATGCTGTATCTATCCATATAGCAACATATAGTTCTGTGTAAACTGAGCACGCTGTCTGAAGAGGCTGTATCAGTGAGAAATGTTGAACTAGCAGAACACCACTCTCCAACAAACCCTAGCGATAAAACAAGATCCAGGGTGAAAATATGAAGTATTACTTTCTCTGTCACTTGTGAATTTCTGAAATGTGAGCTGTGCCCATAACGAGGGTCCTTTCTGAACTTGTCTAGAACTTGAGTCTTCTTCTCCCTTCCCTATTCATATCACATCCTTCTACAACCTGACAGTAATGTTGGGGACATCTCAGTGACAGGTTGGGAAAGAGCAAGGCAAAGTCTTGCTAAAACTATGTGCCCAGGTTAGTAAGAAAATTAGCATATTCCATTAAAAAAAGTGTCATTCTTCTACTGAAGGGTCCTTTCTTCATCTCAGCATTGTAATGACCACATGCTCAACGGTCCTGGCAATTGGACTAATGCCTCTGCTGCTGCACCTTTACTTGGGAGGACTATACGAGGGTGATTTGGAGGGCAAGGTACCTTACAAAGGAATAATCACCTCTCTGGTGCTAATGCTAATCCCCTGTGCTATTGGCATCATCTTGAATGAGAAGAAACCACAGTACACTGGCTTTATGATCAAGGTAAGAAGTATCCTGTGATAGTTGCCTTTCAAGCAAGGGCCTCAAGGAAGTTTTCAAAAATAGAGGCACAGAAATATTAACTACTTCAAGGCATGCCACAAATCAATGAAAGGGTTGAGGGTAGAACTCAAGACATCCACTTCACCACTTTAATCTGTAAAATATTTGCCTAAAGAGAAGTCCTCCACCTTTTCCAGACAAACAACATTTTGTAGGCAACTTCCTACCTTGCTCTCCTTTGTTGGCTTCAGTTTTATCTTCTTTTGCTACAAGCAGCAATAATGAACCTTATAGGCACTGCTCCCAACTACTGCTGTAACCAAAGCAGATCCCAGATTTATCAAAACAAAACCAGGCAAACAAAAAACCCCATCCCACTGTTCTCAGAGGTCTAGCACAGGGCAAAAGTCACATCACAAAGTTGCTGCTTACATCAATGAGATATCTATCCAGCAGAAGCTGCTAGATCACTAAGCGCCCGCTTATGCCTAGAATCATCTCCCTGCCCCCTTTGTACATCAGGCATTTAAACAGCAAAAGGGAAATCCGGACAACCAACTACACCATTGTCTAACTCAAGAGCTCCACTAGCAGTACCCAGAGAGCTGCTAACAACTTTTGTAAACATGTTTTTCATAGTTTCTTTCACTAAGGCTTCATCTCAGAGAAACTAGGACCAAGCACAGCAAGAAATGGGAGCCAAGACTCAGTAACAGACCTCATAAAATGACATTAGGAATCACTAACCTCTAAGAAGCATGGGAACCCAGGAGTCAGGCTAGAGCAGATGCAGGAGGACCAGAGCTCCTCAAAGGTCCCTTTACCCAGCACAGGGCAGTGATGACTAGACTGTTTCAAAAGAAGCTTTAAAAGCCTAGCAGGACAAGGTGACCTACACCGACCCAGCTGACCCTTGGGTCATGTTCCTTTCTGCTACGACCACCTTTCTTTCTGTTTATCTTCTCTACAAAAGAGGAAGGGGGTAGAGACTTGCTTTTAAAAAACACCTGGGGAGCTCCATCCAAATTGGACTCCAAAGTGGAGAGACAGACAGGAGAGCTGTGTAGTCTGCCTCCCAAAATTCCCCAGCTGCTTCATCTGCCGAATCACCAGACGCCAATGATACAATCTGAAAATGCAGCCACCACCTTCCCCACCTGCTGTAAGCAGGCTCAACCTGTGAGTAAAGTGGTCTCTTCCCCACTTGCTTTGGGTGGACTAGACCCACAAAGGGACCTGCACAGAGAGACACATAGCAATGCCTGAGAAACAAGTGGCTGGTGGAGCAGGCACCAGTCATTTGGCATATAGACCAGAAAGGTACTTTATTATTTAAGGCCTCTCTAGGTAATACCTCAGGATGGTCTCTTGTTGATTACTTGTAACATTTATGTCCATGAAAGGCACTTACGCATTCTCACTATATACTTACATATGTGATGGACAGGGAACTGGGCACAGCTGCTTCCAACAGCTGAGGCAAATTTTGCTGGGAATTTCTCTTTTGTCCATGTCTTGACCACTTTTATTTTAGGCAGGGATGGTTGTCCTTCTGCTGTCATCTGCTGCAATAATCGTTCTGTCTGTGGCCAATGTGGGAAGTGGTATCATGGTCATCTTCTCACCGTCCCTCCTGGGATCTTCTGCCTTGATGCCTTTTATTGGATTCCTGCTGGGCTATGTTCTCTCTGCAGTCTTCAAGCTTAATGACCGGTATGTTCCTCCACTCCCCCCTCCCTCACTCTCTATCACCAGAAGAAGAGAGGTATGACAGCTCTGGTCTATGGAGCGATGGTGGAAACATGGGTTTCAATATGGATGTACTTTTGTAAAATAAACACTGATTGCAGTCTCCCAAAACAGGCCCTAGGAGTACGAGCAGACACGCTGCAAGCTGGTCCCAAGTCAATGCTCCCACACCTTGAGTGGGGAGAGAAAGTTCAGCCTCTGCTCAGCTCGATGGAGAGGGGAGGAGCAGCTGGAGCAGTTTTTGACACAGATACCTGATCACCACAGAAGGGGTGGAAGTCCATTATGCAAGTTCACTGAACAGGCAGATGGATAGATTTGACTTGAGGTCACTAGTGACCTGCTAAGCATACATTACCAGCCTCTGCTCTCAGTAATGAAGTTGGGGGAAGAAGAGAATGAATAGCACCAAAGAACAACAAAGAATTAGGGAATACCAACAGAGACCAGACCCCAAGTGACACAACTGTTCCTCAGCTGATAACTATCCCAAACCAGTCAGTGCATTCAGCTGAAACCCCAGGAATTCAGGATGGAAACCTTGCATATAAAATCCACTCCTTCCCTTTCTTATCCTACCTAATCCAGGTAGGAAGCCCACTAGTCCTCACTATTTTTTACCTTCACACCTTGGACTCCTCTTTTCACTTGTGGGAAGCTGCAGCGCCCAGAGCGGGACACAAGGCCTCCAAACACCATTAAGCACAAAGTCCACATTTATAGCGTGATCTGTCTCTGTACATTGCAAAGGGAGCACGAGGCAAAACCTTCTAGGGATGCCAGTATTGCTCCTGATAAAGCAGCTTTTAGCACAGGCAAATGCATGAAGCATTGCAACAGCAAGGTAGGCAGGCTTCTTTTTAAATTGTTTAAAAGCGGATTAAATCTGTAGTCTTTTTAACTTTTCCTCCTTCAGATGCAGGCGGACAGTGTGTGTGGAAACTGGCTGCCAGAATGTACAGCTTTGCTTGACTATCCTCAAGGTCACCTTCACCCCAGAAATCATTGGTCCCCTGTACTTCTTCCCACTGCTCTACTTGCTGTTCCAGCTTGGAGAGGGACTTCTGCTGATCCTGGTCTTTAGGATCCATGACAGAATAAAGAAACCAAACGGCAAGTACAGCTTTGCTCCTGTATTTCTTACACTTTCCAGTCCAAACCACATATGCTTACATATAATTACCAATGAATTGCTGCTTTCTAGGGGCAGAATCAGGCTGCCCTTTAACTCAGTTACTATACCCAAAGCATTAAATACAAATCACAGTCAAAAATTCATAGGTAACTGAAGACATTAGAAAGTATGACTTCTTGCATCAGCAGAATGTTTCATATAGCTATATACTACCTATATTATCAGTGCTCAGAGGTTTTCAGAGTCCTGTGCTTAAACTAGGACGGGCATCCTGCAAAAGCTATGATTTGCACTGAGCACATGCAAAGAAGAGTCACACCACCACCCCTAAAACTACACAAGAACATCAGATTCTTTAATGCAACCAATTCCAGCTTCACTGTAAACTGTTGAGATTCACTGAAGGGTGTCACTTTTGGAGTGGGGGGAGGAAGAAAAGGACAGAACTGTCAAGTACTGCAGCTGAAGGAAGAAAACATGTAGACCTTTTGCTAGAAAAGTACACAAATAGATTCAAACATAATTAAAATATATATACAGTATTGGTATAGATACGAGGTAGACTCTTCTCCAACTTCAGCAGGTCCATAACACCAAAGCCCAGCTGAGTGTCTGCAAAGATGCCTGGAGAATGCACTGCTGAATGAGATCCTCCACCAGTCATCCCTCTGATGCTTCCAGACCAGCTTTCTCCAGTCCCTTGGGACAGAGAAGCAGCTGAGCGGCTGCTACAGGGCTGCTACAGGAGCACTTTACCATATCTTACAGCTATAGCTGAAGGAAGATTGTTACTGGGGAAAAAAACCCACTCAGTTTGGATCCTCAGGTGTGCAAAGCAGTTGATATTGGAAACAGCCATACAGGTGCTTGCAAGACCCCTATAAAAAGGGCGGCTTTCCAGGCTCCAAGTCATAAATGACTGGAAACAAAATGGCTTAAATATTTTGGCAGGGCTTCCAAGTTTCTTTCTTTTGCTTTAAATCACCCAGCAACACCAACTGTAGCTGTGTCACAATCTTTCCATAACCTGGTTTCAGAACTGCCTATTCTCACTACGTTTTTCTTTTTCTTCAGATGCAGTAGAAACGATCTGCACAGGTGTGGACACAGGTAGTGCTCAAGAAATGAAAGCAGTGTCAAGACCCCGCAGAAACAGTGGGAGACCAGGAAAACAATACAGACTGATTCTGCAGCAGCCGCTATCACAACCCCTCCGAGCTCCACCTTCTGCAGCTGGCTCACAGGTCTCCAGCAGTTCTGTGTAAGACTTTTATCTACATGCTCATTTTACACCAGACAAAGGGATCGCCACAGAGCTATTTGCACCCTCACTGTTATTTCCTGAAGACCTTGCTCCAGACTAAGCCTCTCCCTGCCTGCCCATGAGGGACACTTCCAGTGACTTCCAAGTCATCATGACACCCCTTTGGGACAGCTTAGGGCCACGCTCCCAAGCGACTGCCCCCAGTTTTGCCCATATGAAAATCACTGCCTGCATCAGTTCCCTTTTTTAATTTCACTTACCTGTAATTGTGCCGCTGGCACACGTTGGAAGCAGCTCCTGAAGACATTGCTGAAGATTAATGTAATTTCTCTCATGAAGACCCCAAATGAGGTGTGAAAGTTTCTCAGTGCAGGAGCCACCGAGACCCAGCGTGCAGCTGAGCAGCCCACGGGCTGCTGGTCACTCCCGTTTTCCAAACCCCGAGCACTGTGCGGTGTACCACTGCTCTCCACACTGCAGAGGCCACAAAAACTGAGCACGGCTATGCGAACTGCCTTACGATGTCGAGTTTGGGTCCAGCAAGCTGTACCTCTGAAAACAGATGAGCCTTGAATGTGCCTTGTTTTGTAGGAGTCGGTGAACTAATCACGACAGCTGTTCAGGACACCATCTGGCTATTGTCACGCTACAAATACAAGTATGAGGGAAGATCGGCATTAACACCGCCAATGTCCTAAGCATGCATTGTAGCCTGATGTAATCCATCTTAACGAGGAATAAACAGGCTCTTACCAAGAACCTACACTTAATAAATGCAGAATCATTTCTGGCCAGAAGTCAACGTAACCCTCCATAACGCAAAGCCTGGGAGTTTAAACTGGAAGTTTGTCATCACAACAGCCAGCTCCCCAGGTAAAAAGCAGAAATCTATTCATGCTGCTTGCAAGGCAAGTGGTGTGGTTTAGAAACAGAATTCAGAACAACTATTCATCAAGCAGGCAGTACTTCATATTTAGCCTGAGGGAGAAAAGTGTCTGAAATCCCAGCCCTTTCCAGCCATCAGGTGCCTTCAGCCACCTGGGTTCCAGTTGGAGCCAAGTCCCACTTGAACACAGATGCCCATCATCATTCAAGTGAGCAGGAAGGACCAACCGACTTAACACAGCTAACCTTGCACCCGGCTGAGTGCCAGCGCTGCCTTTAGCCCTAGAGGTTAAAGCCCTCCTCTTCCACGCCGCTGAAGGCGATCCAGCGTCTGAACTACGAGCCTCCGAGAATGAAGCCTCCCACTCCCCAAAGCTGACTAGTAATAATCCGGTTAACTGTGTATCAACCCGACCACCTCTCACTGCCTGCTCCCAGGAGAGCGTGGCAGGTTGATACAGTGCCACCCTAACGGACAGATTCACAAGGCACAAAAGCTTGTTCTCCTCTCTTAGCTTGGAACACAGAGAACTGTGCAACAGCACAGAGAAAAGGCAGCAGGGCCTGCAGGCACCAGACTAACCTCCCCCGCCGCCAGACCTCGCTCTGAGCAGAACCACCTTGCGTTTCCCAGGACCTAATCCAAAGCCCAGCCTAGGCCCCAGAGATCTTTTTAAAGGTTTCAGTGGACTACTGGAGTAGCTTTGTAAACCGCATTATAAGAAAACAAATGTTTTTAAATTAAATTCTGAAGCTCTCTCTTGCAACATGGATGAGGATTTGAGAAACACAGAGATTGCAGAGGGTTGCTGCCCCTGTAAGGTGCAAACACTAAAATGCAGGCTGCAGTACTCCCATCCACCAATTTAAAAATCCCTCTTCTTCCTCCAGAATGAGGACTAATGCCTATAAAAATGCTTTATCCGCACCTCAACGTTCTCATACGCGTGTGCACACACACACTAGTGAAGAATGCCAACTACATCCATCTTTTACAGTCCATGCTTATTATCCGAACAGTGATTAAAACCTAAATGACTTGTCCATTCCACTTTCTGCTATGAAGTATGACAGCATGTTTCTCTATTATCAAGGTTCTTTTTCAGAACATAAACATAAAAGATCTCTAAGGACATAGTGTGATGTATTTAAAAGGAATTAAGTTCTCCCCCACACCCCAAACACTCAACGACAGCTTTGCCGCAGACCCATCTTTAAGCAACATTTTAACACTGTCCAACAACATGAGGCGCAGTCACGAACACTTTAACAGTAAGAACACACTAGAAGCAGAGACATGTTTCTTTATACTTTATTTGAGCTATTTAATTCTTAAGTATCAAGAATTAGGGTGCTTTATAGAGTATTATTACCACAGGGCAGTGAAATGGGCATTTTCTTAGTGTAGTGCAAGTCATATTAAATGAAAAGCTTTTAAAATAAAGTTTTATTACCAGTACTGACCAGCACTTAATCTGCTGACCTATAAATGAAACAATGGTTCAAAAAGCACAAAAAAATACCCTCTGAAATAAAGCTTTATGTACAGCACATGTAGAGCTCTTAGATGCCTAAAGCTATTAGTTTAATTTGAGATATTAAACTAATGTTCTGAGTTGCTATTCACAGTTGAATTTACTGGGAATTAAGTGTTCTGATGACTTTTTTTGGAGTACAAAAAAAATTTGTCTGCTTTAGTTATAAAGAGCTCTGCCAATATACACAAACTATACACTTCAGACATCCACAAAAAAATGTGAGCAAGAAAAGGGTTATCAAAAAACATTTAATACAATTAGTCAATAACCCTTCCCACCATGGTCCACATCTACAAAGTTCCCCCATCCCTCCCCGCTCCCCATCCAAACCCTTCCCCACAGAAAGTCACATACTTACCACAAGTTTTAGCAAGTATGGTTTTAAAAAAGGGCCCCCAGGGCAAGTTACTTATAGTTCAGTTGCCACTGTCAACAGATCTGGACCTTGATCTAGACCTCTGCCGATCCACAGATGATGGGGATTTAGATCTACTGGAAGAACCCCGTTTCTGGCTCTTCTCTGGCATTGGAGATCTACTAACTGATCGAGACTTGCTACGGCTCCTACTCCTTGACCTGCTGTAAGACTTGCGGCTGCGGGAACGGGAACGGCTACGAGACCTGGATGAGCTTCTGCTACGAGACCGTGACCTGCTTCTGGACCTACTGAGGAAACAAAGAGCATCGGTGTTAGCAATGAAACGTCACGGACCACGACAATAACCAGGCGATTCACTGGTCTCCAGTTCAGCTGCCTGGTCATCGACTTGAAAGCTTTCTTAGTGGATATTTAAGCATTATTTAAAAGAATAGAAATCTGTACCTGTGCCTTTTGCTGCCTTCAATTAGTTTGATTTTCCTTCCATTAATTTCTTTACCAGAAAGCTTTTCAATAGCATTCTTTAAATCACTGTAAGAGGCGAATTCAACCACCCTACATAAAAAAATTAAAACAAAAACCAAAATTACAAGTTGTATTTTTGATGACAGAGCAAAACATACTCTGGAATAAAAAACAACTCAAAAAACCTCACACTGCTCAGTGTAGTCATCCCTTGTCATAACGCAAGCATGAATTGAAGAAGTCCCCTCCCCAAACACCAGAGAATGGATTTTCAAAGTGTAGCTAAACTAAACCATGAACAGCTGCTGAGCCCTGGATGTAGCCAGCTTCCCTCCCCAAACACTATACAGACAAATATTACTCTACAGCTTTCAAGAGATGATTTTAGGGGCTTACCCTTCATTTAACTTAGGTCTGTGTGCATCTGCAAAGGTTACTTCCCCAGCTTGTCTCATGAAGTCTTTGAGATCCTAACACAAGACCAGTTATGTTATGCAAAGAAGTGAAATTAATACTTATCTATATAAAAATAGTTAAAAACAAACAAAAGAAACTTATGACTACTGAAAGAGAGGATGTTAGATAAATTACAAACATGGCAATTGCCATACTTGTATTCTATCAAAATTGAATTATCTATATCAGGGCACGAAATAAATGAAAAAAGCATATTGCTTTAAGCAAAATGCTAATAAAGTGTCTTAACATTAAGGAAAATATTAGTCTACAAAGATTATATAGATTAAATAAGAAAGAGAGAGAGAGAGAGAAAGAAATAAAAAAAGTACATTTGTATATATACGGGACTGAGTGTGAAATACTACCCATATATTTTTGTACTATTTCAGTTTTCATTTACATTACGAGTCTTATATGCATACAGAATTACATTTACATAACACCAATTATTTTGTGCCCCATATGTCATTAAAAATATAGTTTACTTTACCTTTATTAACATTTCCCTAGGCTAGCCAAGCAGCAAACTGCATTAAGCGACCGGAGATACCGTCATGATATATGCCCGACTGGCTCTTCGCCACCCACTTGACGAACACTACCCAGTCGATGGAAGCCATTAATCGCACTGCCCTCCCTATTAGGAGACTATTGATGGATCCAGACATTCTCTATGCTTGATGTTACCAAGGACCACTTTACTGCGATCAGGATTCCAACGACCACCTAATTTCGTATCTTTCAACTCTTTTCGACCAGGACCTCTTTATTCGGAAGCGTTACAGGAAGAACAGCTCTCAACTTAGGAATCAGATCTCGTTAACGCTCGGGGATCGCTGCAATGTGGCACTTTAAGGAGTGCATCGATTACGTCTAGACCGGCAAACACAGATCTAGAGGTGGCCAAGTGACATTGTAGGAGCTGACTGGAAAGTCAACCAGGCCCAACCAAGAGTGACCAAGACAGAACGATTAGGATAACCCACAGGCACTCCTCGTCATAAGGCCAACGACACAGATAGGCTGGCAAATAAAGGGTTTAATATGTGGTTAAAATGGATTTAAAAAACAAGAAAAAATAAATATATATCCTCAAATATATACATTTATTATTATTATAAATTAAAATTAACTAGTTTTCATTCAAAATATTTAAATTACATTATTTAAAGTTACATTAATTACATAAACATTTTAAATAAATTATATTTAATTTTTAATTAATTATTTTACAAAATAATTACATTACATACCCATTAAACGAAGTCAAAATAGTTAATCGTGTTTCAACAAACCTGCCAGCTGACTCTGGAAGACAAATTTTCTACTATGAGGCGATTTTCTGTTCTTACAGGTGGGGCATTTCTGTTTGGAAATAAATAATGCAGACTTCTATTAGTAATTAAGATGTAACCACGTTAATATTAATAAAGGTTGTACGAATAACTGGTATCAGCATATCACCATTACTACAACTTAACTACGGAATGCCTTGAGTAATATAGTACAAGCATTAAGTACCTGGGGAAGGGGGGGGGGGGGAGGAAGGGCATAAAGACGACAAGCATATCACTTTTGTAATCCTCACTATCCTACTGCCACATCAAATGATTAACTAAAAAGGCAAAATACTACTTTTTAGTATCTCATTCTAACTCAAGTTCTTGGATCAGTGAGTCCACAGTATTCTTTTTTAAACTATGTCAGTTCAAAGCTATACATACCTCCTGTCACTACGTGGACGGCGGCTACTAAAACGGTCAGAGTACCTCCCTCTGCCTCTACCCCTAGAGCGTGCTCTTGCATGCTCAATTGTAACCCTGAGGAAAAAAAGAAATGGAAAACCATACGTTTTTACATTTTTCTTCTGACATATTCCTTCATAGTTATAGCGGGAAAAAACCCACAAAATAGTTTAAACAGTACCGATAACACAACGCAAGTTAAAATTGACTCACTTCTTTAGATATTCATGTTTACATATTCATGAAATAGGGTACCTCACCTCTCACTGCAAAGCTCTTTTCCATCCAATTCATAGACAGCATCATCTGCATCCCTCGGATCCTCAAATTCCTGCAAAACCACCAGAGCAAAAACATAAAACTAAAAAAAATTATATCTCTAAGAAATTAACAAATGCTTATTTGCCACCTAGTATACTTAGGTGAGCGCGTTAATGGCATTATCTTTAAAAGTAGCTTCGTGCACATCAAACGCACATGAGAACCGAGTGACCACCAACGGACGGACAGGGACCGCAGAGCCCTGCAGAGGGGCGCACTCACCACAAACCCAAACCCCCTCTTCAGATCGATGTCCCGGATGCGGCCGTATCCCTTGAAGAACCTCTCCACATCCTTCTCCCTGGCGGCCGGGTTCAGCCTCCCGATGAAGACGCGGCAGCCGCTCATGGCTGTGGGCGCGGAGCTCCCTGCGGGAGACACGGCGCCCAGCCCGTCAGCGCCCCCGGCCCGCCGCCGCCGCCCCCCGGCCCTGCCCGGTGACTCAGCACACCCCCGCCCCGCGCAGCCGCCCTCCCTGCCGCAGTCCGCAGCAGGCCCGCGGCCCGGCCTCGCCCCCGCTCCGGCCCAATAGGAAGGAGGCAGGTGGACTCCGCCTTAGCCCGCGCCAATGGGAACCCGACGTTGCGCCTGCAGCCCCACCCACAGCATGCCGACCCCGGCGCGGCCACCCTCCCTCTCCGCCAGCGCATGCGCGCCGCCCCCATCGAAGAAAAGCGAACGCCATCGCTCCGCCACAAAATGGCGGCCTGGGCCGCACCCAACAGCGACGCCAACGGCGCCCCCTCCGCCGAGGGCACTGGAGTAAAACAGAGCGACGAGAAAACCGGCCGGAAGCTGGCCGGCGGCACAGCTGGGACCTCCCTGCGCCACCGGCCCCGCTCCCCCGACGCCGCCCGCCCGCCCGCGCGCTGCGCTCCGCAGGGAGGCCCCCACGCTCCGCTGGGCCGGGCCCCCGGGCCTGTCACGAACCTGGGCTGCGGGTCTCGGTGCGGGCCGAGCCGGGCGGGCGGGCGCGCGCGCGGGGCAGTCGGCGCTCGGCTGGCGGGCAGCTCCCTCCTCCCTCCGCGACGGCCGGCTCCGGACTGCCGCGCCGCCCCGCCGCTGCGCTGCAAAATGGAGGCGGCCCCACGCGTCACCACCGCCCCGCGTGACGCTGGTGCGGCGCGGCGATTGGCGGGAGGCGGCGGCCCCGCCCCTTCCCCAGAGAATGTAGGTCAGGGCAGGGAGGGGGGCGCGCCTGGGACTGCTCCGCGGCGCGGGGGGCATCGGCTCGGCCCTGAGGCACCGCGCCGAGGCTCACCCCGCCCGGGCTGACCCCGCTCGTCAGCCCTCCCGTAGGGCCCGGGGTCCGGTCCGGCCCGGCCCGGCCCTGCCCTGCCTGCGGAGGAGTGTGGGGGCGTGACGCCCCTCGCTACCTGCTCCCCTCTAACCGGGCCTTCCCGAGACCCTTCTCGGTGTACGGAGGGAGGATGGCCGCTGGTGTACTCGCCTTCGCTTGTCAGCCTGTCCGGCCTGGGTTAGATAACTGGTAGCGATACGCTAAAGCTGCCTGTGTGGGAAGAAAACTGATAGTGTCGTTAATGCTGGTCTGGAGCGTGGAAAACCGTGTGTTACTTCATCTGGAAGCCATTTTGAGAAAGCAGTAAAAGCACAAACCAACCTGGATTTTCATAGTGTTGCGTAGCACAGGGCTGTCATTAAAGCTGAGGTGATGGGTTAAACACAACCATCGGGCTCTTTTATTCATACAGTACATAACAGACTGAAAACTGCTGCGCTTGTGTGCCAGGCAGGCACAGGAGTGGGCAAGGTCTTGCAGGAACAGGCATTTCTCTCTTGGCCATGATGAGCAAAGAATGAGAGGAGAAAAATAGGTAAGGAGCACCTGATCTATTTGCATCCTCATTTGGAATCAAGTGTGTAATGACAAAGGTAGAGAGCTGAGCTTCATTTCTGTTTTATGTAACTGCAGAATTTATCACAGCTTGGCTTCTAGATGATTGCAGTAAAGGCAACAGATTATCCAAAGGGGCATTCCAAATGCAGAAGGCATCTGGAAGCTGAAGATACACCCACTGGTTTTCTAATACAGATGGAGGTTGCGGCTCTGTGACTGTCATTGCCAGATTTGTGCACCGCTGGATCAGTTGGCTTTACACAAAGAGTTAGTCGGCAATTATAGCTACGTCGGGTTGACCTGAGGACAGTACAATCCTTTTGATAGCATTTCCCTGACTTGTCACCTGGAGTCCCACGCTGCCTCGAGTCCTACTCCCTACCCATTCCCCTTGTGGACTGTGAAATGCCATCTTTGTTACACCCGGTGTCTGCTATTAATCAGCTCTGTGGGGACGAACTTCTCTTTTTCATGCTTAGTCACTGACGTAAATTTCCCTGGAACAATACTGCACATGATGCCACTGACATCACAGCTTTATGTGACTGCCCACACACACACTCCTCAAACTGCAACAGTATGCCGAGTCTCCAAACTGGGAAAGTTATTTCTGCTATGTGCAGGCAACGATGAGAAAGGCTACAGTGTAGCTAAGGGTTTAGCAAGGGCAACGGGCAGCATCGCCTGCTTTTCTCTTGGATTACAAAGATGCGTGCTTCCGTTCTGCGCAGCCTCTGGGTCCGTGAGAAAAGCAAGGATGATGCACGCGTGGGAGAATCTGCAGTAGAGGGAGGACTTTGAGAAATGAAAGACAACACTTGTGATTATCCCTGTGGATTATAGCCTTCACCTGCTGAGGAAGATACATTCAGATGTGCCATCTAACATTTAACACTGCTAATTTCATAATGAGTTACAGTGCTCTAACAGGTGCCATGGGAACAGGCAGTCCTGTTCCTGTCAACACTGTGACTCTTCTGACTGCAGAGTGAGCTGGTTCACAAAGATAAACCAGCAAAAACTAGCCCTGGAAAAGGCAGTAAGCAGATTTCTGCTGGTTTAACTCCCTGAAAACCAGCTTGTAGTGGGATAAAACCAAGGGTTAGCACTGGACAGAGAGGAGAGGAAGGGGCAGGAGCACCCCATTAAGAAAGAGCTGTTCATTTTAGCAGTGTGAAACTGCAGCCTAAAAAGTGTTGTCCTTGTTACTGCAAGGCAGTAATCTCCTCTCTGTGTCTCATTTTCAGACCACTGGGAGATGAGAAGCAAAAGTCAGGAGGGGATCCAGAAGACAACAATCACTCTTTAAAAGGTTCCTGTGTTACCGACATAAAGGTCATGCGCTCTTTTACTCACATGGGCTTCCCACATGAGGGTCATGAGCAGGCACATCTGTTTCCTACCCAGTTTCTCCGAGTTTTATGTTAACAGGAAGGAGTATTTCTCCTGGCTTGAGGCTCTTTGAAGACCACCTAGGACTTGTTAATATTTTTGCTGCTGGCTAGCCCAGTAATGTCCACGCCCCTACCTTCCTTGCAACTCTGGGCTGCTGAAAGCCACACAAGCAGGCTGAAATCCCTCTAGTTAATTCATCAAGGTAACTAAGTAAATGCACTCACTATTTGGAAGTGGAAAGGGCATGAGGCAACAGAAGACTAAATGAAAGCTGAAATACAGTCCCAGCCAGCCACCATTGCTATCTGGTACTGCTTGTGGAAAATAGTCAATAGGGATTAACTCTTCACTGTCTCTTCCAAATACAAAAATCAGTTGTTATCAAATGAAATTAATGAAGTTCAAGTTCAAAGCATGCAAAAAGAGGTGGTTCTTCACCAGCTGGTAGTAGACCTCTGGCATAACTTGCTGGAGGATGCTCTGGATACAGGAAGTTTATATGGTTTCACCCTACAGACAGCTTTAAATCAGGGAGGAGGAGGGAACAGGAAAAAAAAAGGAGGAGCAAGAGAGAGGAAAAAAGAGAGGCTCCAATTCAGAGACTCTACCTGCCATTGCTGAAGACCCTCTGCAAAAATTACTGCCCCTCAGATCCACAGTGAAGCTGCTTGTACAAGCCATATAGCCAAAGGCTCAGGACTTGCGCAGTTCTGTAACACTTCTGTGAATGGAAGCAGAAATGTAGCTAGCATCCTCTCCTGCTACTGGTGAATATATTTGTTTTTGCTTTCACTATGGTTCTCCATGTTAATCTCCTCTACCTTTCTTTACTTTCTCCTTTTCTGTACACTTATTTACCTATGTGTTCTCTGTCCTTTTTTCCAAGGCTCTGTGAACTAGCATATTTCTGTTACTGCTAGACTAATTGTAGCTCTCTTAAAGGTAGCAGCAATGACGGCTCAAGAGCTGCTTTGCAAAAGTCTCAAGGAGGTGGCAAAAAATAAATAGAGAATTTAATCTTTGAGCACCGATTCCTTTTCTTCAAAATATTTAGAGGAAGAAAATGGAGATTGACCTAGACATTCAGAAATAACTGTCACTGGGGTTTTCTACTTTGCTACTTTTCAGGAAAGCTAAACTTTTCAAATTGCTCAAATCCAAATATATAGATTTCTTATATGTTAGTGTCAGGCTGAAAGTCCTTGCCCACCAACCAGAAATATATTTAGCTGTAGCACCTTTTTTTCACTAGACTGTAATTCAGAGAGAAACATGCTGCCATGGGACTGTGTTACTGAGCAGTCAGTAGAGTTAGGGAGCTTGACTGAGGGCTACTCTTCCACAGTCCGAACAGATCCTCACTGCCTAACCTGCCTTGTTTCAGCTGGCTCCTGCTAGAACCCCTTGGATACAGTTCCTCCCACTCATCTTTCCTAGCCAAACATAATAATTAACATCCTGTTAATTATAGCTCAGCAGCGGTATTCAACTAGTCCCGGAGGTACCTTGTGGTAACAGTGGGATCTGTAGCTCATCACTGAAGTTGCAAATCTTAGCTCTTAGTTCAGGTGAGTCTGCTAGTAAGGGCTGTGCTAATGGCTGTGGCTCAGGAAAAAGCAACAGAGATACGAACCGATCACCTCCTCTTCTCTAGGATATGGAACAGGCACTGCCTATGTCTCTGCAGTTTGCCACTGTGTGAGGCAGTTAACGTAGATTGACAGCAGAATAGTGCATCATCACATCAGATCACATACCAATAGAGATTTAAGACCAATAACGCATTACACACCATCACATTTTTTACATTATCTAGTACATGCAAAAAAGTTTAGGTTGGCTTTATGTTTTTATGCTGAATTTATGCCAGCTGCAGAAGGGTACGTGGTACCTGGTCCAACATGAAGCTTACATGTACAAAGTGGAAAAGATTTTTTTTCTCCTTGGGTTGATATTTGAATCATCAGAACAAGTTTACACCAGCCCAGCGTGTTTAGTTGTAGATGCTGAATGTGATCTCGTGAGGAAATCTCACAACACTGTGAGCGCAAGCTGTAGACTGCTACAAAAACACTCTACTGGGTCAAAGCTATTTATAAACCTTCAGAGGGTAACAGGAGAGCTTCTGCAGGATCATGTGTCCTTCCTCGGCTGGTCCTTTCAGACCTTTCCTGAAAGCCACCCGAGCCCCTGTCTGATTTAACTCAACGTTAGATGTACCCCCAAATGCAACCACTGCACTCATGGCCATGGTCTGCCATTACATTTCCAAGCAGCTCAAACCATACCACGTCTTTGTTTTGACAAACCGTCTTTGTTTACACAGATCCAGGGACTAACATTGGCAACAGTTTTTGTTTTCAGCAGATGGCAGATTGCGAACACTGAGCATGTCATGTCATCTTCACCTTCTGCTTAATTGAGACCCAGTGTTCATCTTAGAAAGAGTGTGAAGAACATAGGTCGTAATAGGGGAGGAACAGGATGAAGAAAGTTCACATATTCTCAAGCAGCCAGCACTTTTAATCCTTAAGAAACTCCCTGAAGTAGCTAATGAACCATCACTGAGAAATCTCTAGCAGCATCCTGAATGCCTAACTTCCTGGCAGTGCAGTAATTTTTCGATTGGCAGGCTTAACTTCAAAGGTCAGAAAGGCAGGGGAACAAAAGATTAAATCATCAATTTACAAGTACTTTCATTCAGTAAACTAGTAAGCTGCTCATGCCAACAAGGCAGGCAATCAAGAACAAGCTGTTTCAAATGAATCCAATACTCATTATTGGAATAACTAAGCTAGCAGGCAAGGGGAAAAAAATAGAGATGTGTTAAACCTGACTATAATAAAGATTTTAGCCCATTTTTCTTAAGCAAACAGGAAAATACCAAGGTAAAAATTCATTGTAAGCTGGAAGCACAACTTTTTCAGAGTTTGCATTCAAAATAGCTCCTTGACAAACTTGGGGACAATTCCTTTGGGGAATCAGGGATCTCTTCTTAGCACAGGACCATTCAACACCTGCATTAATAATTTGTTAAGCAGATTAGAGCATGCAGTGCTAAAACATGCAGATGAATCAGCCTGGGAAGAGTTTCAAACACTCTGAAGACAAGAACAGAAATTCAAAATGAGTCTCAGAAACCAAAGGAATTATTCAACAACAAGATGAAATTCTGCAAGAACAAGGGCAGACTATGTTTAGGAAGTCTAATCCACCAGTACAAAATCAGAAATACCCATTTAAGAAGTAGCAACATCTATAAAGGCTTGAGCTAAAGTGGATCGCAATCTGAAAATAACTCTACAAATACACTGGCATTGCAGAAACTGGTAAAATCTATTCTGGGATGTGGCAACAGAGGGTGTGGTATTTAAGGGCCAAGTGACGATGTACTTAATATGACAGTATGGTAAGTAAGATGTAACAATGATCTCGGTTTCCTTACGGCACAGTACTACTCCAACACGCATATGGCTGCCACACAGTTCATGAAGAGCAGTATGTAATGCTTTGTGATATCTTTAAGAAGTAGAGGTCAAACCCTTGTAGAAGGCTGGAGTGTTACCAATGCTGTAAGTGTCTTGTCATTTTTATATCACTTACCTTTCACGTGCTTTTCTAGTCTGAGGAGGATGGTACGTGTCCCATCACTAGTGGTTTTATTTCTTATTTGTAGGCAACTGTTATACTAAGCAAAAACAACATTAAAACAATATACCACATAGTTGCACAATCCAGGAAAACTGTCATTAAGCTGTAATCACATCTATATGACATGCCGGTTCCTCCAACCTTCTGATAGATGTCACTGGGAAACAAGTTGTAATTTCACCAATGGTTTAACCATCCAGGAATTATGCCTGGCTTGCACAGAATTTTTGTGCCACTATAGTTACTTTGAAAAGGTGTAGTTAAGCATTATAACTCTTTGAAAGTACTCATACCAATACAGAGGTCTTTCTTTTCATATTGCCTAAAGATACAGGAATACATGATCTTTCTATAGGTATGATTTGATGCCACAGTCAATTCAGTGGCAGACTTGGTTCAGGAGGTTTCTGCTCCCAGCTTCTCCCACTTGTTGTTCTCTCTCCTTCAGTTTTACCGACTCAACTTTCAGGGCTACTGTGGTATCAACTATTTTGTTTTCTGAACCAGAACTATCACTCCTCCCCTTGACGGGGCTCTGCTGTCAGAGGAGTAGTAACTAGATCCACAGCTCACTAGATCCGCACCAGAGAATTTACCTCTAAAGTGCTCTTTCCCTGCTGGGCACTGTGCCACCACGTGACATCAGGCCCTTGAGTTTTAAACCACCCTGTGATCTATGATGTGACAGGTATAACAGCACAGAGCTAGAATAATTAGGGAGGACACTAGAATTCACCCTTCCCCTAGCCCATAATGCTAGCTACCCAAGCCCTCAAGAAGACAACAATTCATTCTCTGAGTATTTCTTTTGCAGCCACAAATGCTGGAAAGGTTGATTAAATGCAAGATAAGATTCAGCAGATTTTGGCTCATATTATCCTCAGGCACAGTCTCTTTCTGCAAGAAGCACTCCATCAGCACAGGGGGTGTTTGGTGCTACAAAGCACTCTCATCTGCAGGCGTTAAGAAGTGATTTACACCAGCAAATGTAGAGGTCGAGGTGGGACAGTCCCCAGGGTGCAACGGCTGGAAGGCTCAGGGGAAGATTTCACAGGCATCTCTTAATCATTAAGCATATGGCTTTGATTGAACAGTCCTACTCTCTGTGTAGACTTCAAAGGCCAATATTAGGGTATGAGGGTCAGCTTGTACCAAGCTTAACCTCAGCGCCCCAACGTCAGTGTGCAGTGAGCTGCTGTGCATGCCAGGCTGCAAAGCAGCAGTAACCCGAGGTCACAGATGTCTCCAGCATTGCCTCCCCTTCTCAGTCACCTCAGTGGGCCTCTGAGGGGCCGGTTGTCACCCAGCTGGGGCCAGGGAAGCACAAGCAGCACACGGAGCTGGTCAGCATTATCAAACCTTTGCCTCCTTCAGCAGTTTACTAACGTGGTTAGTTAGATTTGACAGTAAGTTTCTAGCCATGCACTAGGTTCACATGGAGTGACTTGGTATCTCAGCCTGGTTCCCAGACCCACATCTATCTGGGTCTGGTGCTTTCGGTTAATTATCTGCCATCCTGCTAACCTGGTGCCACAACTTAATTAAATTTTCAGCCTCAGAGACGGGGGATTCCTCTGGCTCAGAGTTTGGGCACAAGGACCATCACGAGGTGATGGCAGAGCTGCTGCCTGACTTGCCCACTCCAGAGAAGAAGGCAGCTCGATTCCCAGACCTTTCACCAGCAGCACCTGCACTGCCCTGGGCTTGCCGGCACCGTGTGCTGGGCCTGCCGGAGTGCGGCTTCTCCTTGCAGAGCCAGAGAGGAACAGAGCTTTCCTGCTCCAGCTTAGAAAACAAATGCACAGTCAGGCATCCCGGGGCTGTTGGGATGCTGCAGAGGACAAGGCCAGGAGTGCTGGTGTCTCATTCCTGCCAGTGAATCATTATCTGTTTGCATTAGCTTTGCTCCTTCCGCAGTTCTTGCTCCAAAATGCCTGCTCGCTTGGCACAGGAATTGGTGTCATCTCCCATAAGGAAATGTCGATGGTGCAGCTGCCTTCCCAAATTCTGCACTCAGATCAGTGCCTCTGCTACTTTTTCAGCATTGAGCTGAGGATGTCCCTTTTGGTGAAAATAAATTCTTTGTTCAGATACTTTTGGGGCTTTGCTCACGAACACAATGGCCAGAAAGTCTACTGTTTAAATTGCATTTTAAATTGTTTTAGTAAGATTAAATGCTTTGGGGAATAGGCACATTTTCTATTTGTTCTTCCCCCAGACCATTCAGAAGCACATATTGCACCTATTGCTCTAGAACTAAGCGTTTGGCCACCACAATGTCCTGACTGTGTGTCTACCAGCAACAAAAGACATGATTATACAGATCTCTTTTCTATTTGGCACTGTTTCTGCAGCTCTGAAACAGCCAAGGCATCTCTCATGCAGCCCCCTGAGCTGCACAGTGCCTTAAATAAAACCACACCAGCTTTTCCAGGGGTCTGATTCTGCTACGCAACCCTCCAACATCCCCAGTTGCTAATTCCCAGCACGTACACTGGCAGAAGAGTTTTCTTTCGTTACTATTGTCAAATTCAAGCATCAGATAGCACGTAGGATAAGCAGCAGGCTCAGGCCATTGTTTCTGGCAGGCGGAAAGCTGGAAGACAAAGAGCCTGGCAGGCCAGTCCATTGCTCAGTACTTGACCTGTCTCACCACCACCACCTCCTGCCTTTCCTAAAGCACAGGAAAGTACGTCCCCTCCCCAGCGTACAGACGAGTTGAGAGCCTGGGCTTCCGCTGCGGGAAATCACTTCAGTTCAACAAATGACATCACGAGGAGCGTTTTTTTCTGTTTAACCCGTATTTGCCTTTCAAAATTCCTCCTGTCACATTGAGTTACAAGCCCTTGAAGTAGACTAAAGACTCTTTTTCCCTCCCTGGGGACTGTTCCCTTTGGGTGGTAATATCAACCTTCCTTAGCCGTCCCTGCTCAGCTGAGATACACATATTTATCCCTTTTCATCTTTTCTTGTAAGTCCTTCCAGCCTCTGATCATTTCATTGCTCTTGTGTGACCTTTCCTCTGTTTTCCTGCGTCTTAGACTTAACTGCAGTACAGCTGATTAAAATGATAAATGTCACAATGCTTGAATATGTGGCTGCTCCCCCGGGTGCCTCCTACCCCTCCTTCCCATCTGTTGGTGAGAGTGAACCTCCTGGCAGCCCAGGGGGCTTTTTTCCAGACAGCACTGAATTCGTGTTACAAGACTGGCCTGATCAACCTCTGCTGCTCTGGGCTGCGCTGCTGCTGAGAGAGGAAGGAAAATGGACTCCCTGTCCAGTGAAAAAAGCTCTCCGTGACCCTAGCTCAGCCGTCCGACTGAGATGGAAATATGGACATAAGGCACTGGCTCTGGCAGGCAGCTTCATGGCGGAGGAGAATAGTGACCCGGGGAAAATACTGCCGGGCTCTGCACTCGGTGTGTAACATGCTGCGACCAAAAGGTGCGCACAAGGAAACTCGGAGCGTTCCTGACAACTGCACTGGGGCTTCCTTCGGTCCTATTTTGGGTTTGGGTTTTTTCCAAAGCTAGAAAAAAAGAAGAAGAAAAAAAGGAAATAAAGAAAAGGACTTTTTTCATTTCACTGCCTATTTAAAGAAAAAACAATTTTTAAGCTTTTCTGTTTTACCTAATTATTTTCACATTCAAGGAAAAAAAGGGTGGCTTTGTGGTTAAACCATCAGGCACCCCTGATTGCAAAGGTAAAAGTAGCCATGGCTATGTAATAGCTGAGTGCTTCATGACCGAGGCTTCATGCTGTAGTAGATAGGTAGGTACGCAAGATTTGCCTTGTGTGGCTGTGAAGCATCAGCCGCAAGACAACATCACGCAAGCTTCTGAAAGAGATAATAAAGACCCTCGCCAAACGGTTACGCTCCATTTTTGTTATACATGCTTTTAACTTCAACAGCTAAATGACATAGTGGCTCACAGCTGCTTTATTTAAAGTTTCATTGATCTTACTCTGTTGGGAGCTTATAATGAATACCAGACCCCATATCCCTAATATTTTCTCTGGAGACAGGCAGAAAGAAAACACTTAAAACAAGGCAAGCTTTCTTTGAGAAGCAGGGGAGGGAGGGACTCCCCCTCAAGCATTAATATCCCCCTGCTCCCTCACCAGACTAAAAAGGAGACACATAAAAGTTTTAAATAACCTTTTTTTTGGTTACGGAACCCAATAAAATAAGAAAAATATTTTGGGCTTTGGACATTAAAAAAAATAAAATCTTATTTTGTGTTTTTGAAAATTTCAGAGGAAATTGCAACAATTGCCCAGAAGGGCATCGTGTCTGGAGAATTTGTTTCTCCTCATGTAAGAAAATGACTGCACATTGCTCTGGCAAAGAAAGCAGCTAGCTCTGCTAACTGCGGGGAGCAGATGATCATCCCGAGCGGCCACAGCAGCCACAGAGATTTGTTTTCCCAATAGCCATTAGGTCCCACAAACAAATTTGACACCCTCGCAGTGAAGAAATCAGCAGGGTTTTGCCCGACAAAGCAAAAGAAACCACATTCCACCATCAAGTCTTCTGCCAAGGAGTTTCTGGCCCAAGCCAGGTGGGCACGTTTAGGATGGGCCTGCGACCCTCTGCAGACGCAAGTGCCAGGTTAGGGCCTATGGAGAGGAGCGGCCTCCCAGTACACGTCCTCGAGATGGCTTTCTCAGGGTGCCCTGGTGGCGACGACCTGCTGCCCGTGCCGTTCACAGTCGCAGCAGAGCACGTGCTGTTTGAGACCAAAGCCACTGCTGTTTCACATTTTGTCATCTTGAGAGTCTGTTCTGGCTTAGGTGTCCTGGCAGTTGTGTTTACCCGCTCCTTTTCAACTTGATCGCTGTTGCTGGCACCACTGAAGCCATCTGGGAGTGCTAATGGAGGCTTGTTTTAATAATAAGAGAGTCCAGCTTAGGAATAACGCTTGCAAGGCCCCATTCTCGGGCAAGTGTTTGACATTTCATAAAGTGATCACACTACATCTTAAAAACTGGTCAGCTTCCCAGCTCCCCCTAACCCTGCCACAAGGCTTCCCTCGTATCTAACTGATGGTGGTGATCCTAATTTCTGGCCTAATGTCCATCATGGCTAGTTTAGACCCATTTATCCCTGTGCCAGCACTTGGGTTGCTAAAGTAGATTTGTTGCGAATTTTTTTTTTTTTTTTTTTTTGCAAAACATCCATTATTTTGCTCTTAAATACAAACAACCTTTTCTTTATTCCCTCCCAAAATAACGTCTTTGGTTAGAGGAACACACCTTCATTTCCGACCCCTAATCAGCGTCTAGCTGCCGGAGGACATACACGAAATACGTGAGAGCATATGGGAACAGACACCCATCCTCGAAAACCCGGGTTTAGCCTGCGAGCGCCGGCCCCCCGAGCTAGGCGGCCCTGCGGTGGCGGCGGCGGCGGCGGCATCTTGGCGAGGCGGGGAGCGAGGAGGGAGGCCACGTCAAAAGCGGCAGCCGCTGATGCTGCCGCCTCTGCCGCCGATGCTGCCGGCTCTGCCGCAGGCTCCGGCGGAGAGCACAGCGAGGCAGGCTCGCAGGGCTGCCCGTCAGCCGCGGCCGGCCCGGGGCGGGCGGGCGGGCGCTAGGTGGGGGTGTCGGACCGCTGGGGCAGGCGTTAGGCACTCGGACGAAAGAGGTCCCCGTGACATCAGACTGAGGTTAGCTGGGTGGCACAGCATCCCCCCCCCCCGCGCCCCAAAAGATCACGTTCGCGTTGCAGTGTGTCACCCCCGACGCTGCCGGAGGGGGGACTGGAAAGACCGCTTTCCCTTCACCCCGTTTACATCCCTTCCTCGCCACCTCGCCACTTTCCTTGCTGCCGTGGCTCGGGGGTTAGCGATAAGGTGTTGCTGGGTGGGTTTGTGCTCCTGTGGGAAAGGTCGAGATGCAATGGTGATTTGCATCCACAAAAACCGACAAAAAAATCCCCTGTATAAAACAATGAAGATGGCTTCGTAGAAACACAGAACAGGGGAAGAAACAAAGGAAGAGACATCTAATCTCCCTGGATCTCTCATAATTGTCTCTGCCAATTGCAGGGGAAACCTACAAGGCGTTAATCCTTGCTTCTCAACTCACAGGGACCAGGACCAGCCCAACAACTGATAAATCAACCAAAACAGCAACACAGTTTGTTCCCTATTGCACTAGTAAGCAAGAAATCCTAATTCCAGCACCTCAGAGGTATGCCAGCACCACGTGCCCCTGCACCCAGACCCCTCCCATGCTCCATTCAGTTGCGTTTTTACCACTTTGTTCTGAAATTTCTAATTTTGCTGCCAAAATGCAGCAAAGAAGAAAGCTAACCTTCCTGTATGACTCTCCCAGAGTCCCCACTGACCTGTCTTAGACTGGGAACAGCAGGGCCTCCGTTTGATTCCCCAGGGCACAGCCCTGACTGGTTTATATCAAACTTGATAGCCACAAGGCAGAGTAAGAAGAGAGTGATTATGTAGCAGGTGTTGCCCTTGGCATTACGCTTCCACGATGAGGAGAATCAATATCTCTGAATTACCATTCCAGTCATTCCCTTTGGGCACAGCCTGCACTGGAATAAAGGGGCCGTCCCTCGGGGTGATGGCTCAGTCACCACATGCAGAAGAAACAGGCGCTCACAGTTAAAGCAGAGGTCTGGAAGAAGACATGCTGAAGGTGTCATTAAGAGCGTTTGTTTCCTCGCCTGCAACATAGCCTCTGGTATGACCTGGAGAAGGTTACTTCAGTTTTCTGTGCTTTGTTTCCCGCCCCCCCCCCAAAAGGGACAGCGTGGGCTTTCCCACCCACTGAGATGCCACAAAGACAAATTCCCAGTTATTTGTAAGGCTGTTGAAAAAGCACCCGAGAAACACAAGAGAAATACTGAACAGTTTCAGTAACAAATCAACTATTTTAAAGCTTCCCAGAGGAAGCAGTTATTTGGAGCCAGGTTACGTTTATGAGGGGAGACACAGACTGTAGGACGGTAACAACTTTGTCTGCAGAGCTGAACCCAGGATCATAAATCTCTTGGAAACAGCCGTTACAGGGACATTTCTGCCATCCTGCGCAGGCGGCTCACGGAGATGGAGGAAAGTCGTTCGTGCAAGACTGCTGTCCTGTCCCACCTGCAGGGAGCCCCACATTGCCCTGCAGCACCCAGGGTCAGGAGCACGAGGTGGGAAGCCCAGCGCTGTCGCCCCTTGGGTGCCAGGCTTCTGCTCCTGGCTCCCATCGGGCTTGTCCAAGAGGGCTTCGCTGCCCGAGTTTTCCTCCCCAGGAAAACCCTGCTACTCCCAATCCCAGCCCCTGGTCTCCTCAACATGAAGAGACTTTAAACTTGGGTTTAAAGATGAACATTATATATTTTCTAAATATGGGTAGCACATTAGCCCTTCTTAAGGGAGGGCCTGCCTGATGGGCACAGCCAGTGCAGAACCAAATCCAGCTGTGTGCCAGCTGCAGCCAGCAGCTCTGCCCAGCCCAACCCCAGCCTTGCGAACAGCATCCCCAGCCGCCATTGACCTGTAAGGAGGGACGTGCACCGCCACTGCCAGCTCTCCAACCTGTCCTTCTCCCACCCCCCGCTGCCGCTGAACCGCAGGGAGGTGGCAGCCCCAGGCGTACAGGGGCAGGAGCAGGAGCAAGTCTAACTACACGCACACCTTGTCAGACAGCAGCGGCAAGGGGAGGGACACCTACCTGCTGCCGAGGCCTCCCTGGGGCTCTCGGGCATCCAGAGCATGCTCCAGCCCACTATGGCTCCCTCCTCCTTCCCTGAGAGCATCAGCCCTGCGCCCAGCAGTGCCCGACTGCCCCTGCTGCAGGCTGCCCCAGGGCTGCTGGGCGCCGTGGTTTGGCATGTGTGGGGACTGGGAGAGCGTGTCTGCCCCATGAAGTGGGTGCCCCGGCCTCACTTGGGATCCATGGGCCTGGAAGACAAACCCCGCTTGCCAGGCAGAGCTGGTAAACACAGCGTGGTCTCAAACGCCGTCCCCTAAAATGGCTACAAGGAGATCTGAGCAGCATGCCTGGAGAGGCAGACAAGGAGACGAGGGCGTTTGTGCCCTGAACGCCAGCGTGTTGGCACCAGTCTGTGCCCTCTTGCCCCAAAATCTGTTTTATTTCATGGATGTAACGTGAAAAGCCTGAGCTGTGTCCCACAGACCCACCATGAGCTCAGCGCAGGCCAGATGACAGAGAGCTGCTGAAGGACCAACCACCTTATGCCGAGGTACCCTCAGGGCTCCTTAGCTCTGCTGTGTCACGGCCCAGGTCTCACTGAAGGTTAAGGTCAGGAGTTTGCTGGTAAACATCGTCCTCCTGCAAAAGGGAACAGAGAAAATGGGAAAGCCCATTGTGCGCGTTTGTCCATCCCTCCTCCTGCACCCTGGGATGCCAGCTTGGTGCTGAGAGAGACCGTTGCAGTTTTGCCAAGTACCGCAGCCGATGAGGGATGGGGGCTGGCAGCATGTCCTGGCCAGACCCTGCTCTCTTCTCCAGTGACAGCGCTTGTAAGGGGCCCTCTGCACGGCCCTGGCAGGTGAGGAGGAGCGTGCAAACACTTGCTTTGCAAAGCACAGGGCTTGTTAGCACATAGCCTGCCGGCATTCGTCTGCTTTCAGGAGGGGGAATCTGCATTTCGTGACACCCTTAAAAACAGGCCAGAGGCTGGGGGAACCATTGATGCAGCAGAGGTTTCTGGCAGGGGCGAAGCTACAGTACCTCAAGGGACGATTTGATAACGCAATCCCACCGCAAATCTTTCCAATGGTGGCGTTGCGGCATGCAGCAGCCAGGGGTGGCAAGGAAAGGCTCCAGATGAGCTCGGTCCTGTTAAAGAGTTAAAGCACGTGGTTGTAACGGGGCTGGTGTGTCCATGGCTTTGTGTTCCTGGAAAATCCACAGGCACAGAACATCCTGTTTGGCAGCCAGGCAGTATAGTGTGCCGGCTGGCAGGACGCCTGGTGAGGGCAGGAGCCCATCTATCCCCTTTCCTGAGCAAGTTTCTCAAAGCGGCTTTGTGGTGGTGTCGATGTCTTTGTGGCGAGGCTGCTTTTCTGGAAGCAGAGGTGTTCCCGCGTGCCCTGGCCTTTCCACCCTTCAGCCAAAGGGTCAACTGTTAAGGAGGATTTCCCAGACCACCCACCTCCGGCTGGCTTCCCTCCGGCTTGGCTCCCACAGTCATTTCTCATTGCAGGCACAAACCAGAGGTGACAAATTATTTCCAACGTGTCTAACAGATAAGAGCTGCAGAACAACAAGAAGGGCACGTTCCTGGCTGCCAGAAGTGCTGTGGCAGGAGACCCCAGCCCAGTGAAAAATAGTAATAATTTAAAAGCAATTCTTGGGGGCCACCAACTCCCACGTGCCAACTGTCTGCTACAGGAGGGCAGGCACAGGCGACAGAGCTCCAGTTTCGCAGTGGCAAAACTACAGTAAGATCAGCTTGCTGTGTGGGAATAATTTAAGGAATAAATGGAAATGGGAGGAAGGTAGATGTCACCCCTTCCCTTCTCTTTAACCTGCCTGTTCCTCTACAGAGGATAAAAATGATATATCTGAGTATGCAAAAATCTCGTAACATCTTTAAGGACTTTGCTTTGAACAAGTTGGCCAAAAGGATCTGCTCTCTCCTTCCCTTTCCTATCACACTACTGATTGATTTCCTTAAAAGGAATGCTCATTAGTACACTTGCCTCAAAGGGCAATGTTACCTTAGGTCTTCAAAGCAAAGCAAACAATAATAACAACAACAACAAAGGACTGTATATAGCACTAACAGAACAACGGGTGTCCGTTCCTCTGCAGTTTCTGCTTCTGCCATCCTCCCGGTGCAGCACGACTACGTAGAAGAGGGAGGAGCGGAGCCTGCACCCAGCCTCACCTCTGCACTCAGACCTGCACTGTCTACACCCGCATATTTGAAAGATCGCTCCAATGTCTCCTATGCTATCCTGCTACCTGCTTTGGATTAGGATTTTGCCAATGAGAGCTATCTTCCCTCTAAAAATAACTTCCTCTTCCTCTATATACTGTTCTCCTTATTTAGTCTCCAAGACTAATTAGCCGTTGATTATATTCACCCCTTCTTCCTCTCTGAAGTCCTCTCATGCCATACATCATCTCTTTAAACCTTTCTCTCCCTCCCCTTTCCCATCGTTAACAACTCAGCCAGTCTCCCCTGACTCGCTGTTCCCAAGGGCCCCACCAATGGATGGAGACACTGCAGCAGCTATCAGCGCCGCAGTTGTCAATGCAGGTTCCAAGCCCAGCAAGCAGGGCACTCTAAGAAAACCATGCAGCCGTTGCTTCAAACGCTCTCCAAAATGCATCTTCTCTCCTCACATCAAATCCAGACCCAACCTTATTCCCTCTTTGAGGCCCCCCCCAGCTTTCATCCAGCTCATGTCTCCTGACACATTCAGCCCCTCTTGCTTTATTGCTATTCCCTTTTCTGACGCACAGACCCAGCGGGCAGGGGTTTCCTACCACTGCCGTGGGAGAGCCAAGTAACTGCCATGTCCTCCTCCCAGCTCACATCCTTCCTCTCCATTGCTGGCTGACCATTGCTGCTCGCTCCCAAGTAACTCAGACTGCACAGACCATTTTATTTGGGGGAGCAGAGGAAGGGACAGAGCACTTGTGGGGGTCTTTCTGCACCATATCAGTAAATTGCCAGGCATGCACACAGTGCTATAGAGAGCAAAGGCACATACCATGCCCAGCCTCATGCAGCAAGTCTGCACATTAGATCAGGAGACTTCTCAGGCAGGCTGAGGAGCGTCTGCTAAGAACCACTGCCATGAATGTCAGCCAAGACAAGACAACAGGTCCAGGTGGCACTCGAGTGATCACAGCCCTCCCAGAATGGCCCTTGAACTGACCTGGCCCAATTTCTCATGCAGTTATATGCATGCACACTGAGGGTGGCCTTTGCTTCTGAGAGTGGAGGGTATTTTTGGAAATAGATGATCCTTCTAAGGCCGCACCAACTCTGCACCTCCTTCCCCAAGCCATCTGAGCATCCCTAGCTTTAGCTTCATCCTGCTCTTTGCATGGAAGGCATCGCACTACCACAACGTATTCACTAATGATCTGCTAGATTTCCAGTCCACAAGGCACAAGTAGTTAAAAAAAAATACACAAGAGATTATAGCTTCACTTCAAAAGAAATTTTTTTTAATTTAGAAATGCAGTTATATACATAGAACAATTAAATTAAACTTTGTACAAATATTAAAATACTATCTTCACACCCACTGCAATGTACAGGATACCAGAAAATATATATAAAATAAAGCAAAATAAAACCAATTGAGTGACATCCTGCACAGCATCTATTATGGTTTTGTTTTTAAATCCCACATATATATGGAGTACCATTCTGCAAATAATTCCATAGTGGTGCAATTCAGATAAAAAGAAAACACGTATAGGAAAGAAGAAAAGATTAATGCACAAAGGCAATCAAGCTCCCCTTGCATTTGCATCAGCAACTACCAGCATCAGTCTACCCACCACATCATAGGACATCTGCTTCACAGACAACTTCACTTTCTTTTGGAAGGAAGCAAATTTGAGAATCAGAACTAAAACATTTTCCAGCACAACTCTGTTGCCTCCGTCCTTGCTCACTCGAGGACAGAAGCAAAAGCACAGCTTACGGAAAGCATATGCAGAGCATCAGTAGAACCCGTTCTGGTGGGTACATATAGCTGTACGTCATCTGCAGAGGGTTGAGTTTGGAAGCAGTGCTGAACACAGGGCCCTGAAGAGAAGTGTGGGAAGTGGCGTGCTCTGTCCTGGTGTGGAAGGGCAGGAGGAGGGGATGAAGGATCGGAAAAAGGCTTATTCCCTGTATAAAAACACGCCTTAAAATGAAGTCTGCTCTAGGAAACCTCTCTGCACTTTCAAAGTGTATCATAGAGAATAAATGTTTTCTAATGAAGTTCTGCAAACAAAGGTTTTCACAAAGAGCAAGTTCAATCTGCAGTTCCCTGGTAAGGACTCAAGGGTGAGGCAGGATGTGCAAAATGGATGGGATTTATTGCATTTATATACAGAAACCAGAAAGTGAAATTGATTTAATTAGTTATCTGGATAGAGTAATAAGGCAGACTTTTTTTTTTTTTTAAACAACTGCTATCAGAACAGTAAAACCAGGTTTTGCAAATATGTTCTAAAAAGGTCAGCAAGGAAATCTCAGTGTGTCCAACCAGTTGTATGTCAATATTTCTTTTATACAGCAACCCTGCTGGTGTCTGCTAAATCATCTAAACAAAGCACAAGCTTCCTTACAACCTGGTCATGAATGCATTAGCTCCTTAGCCTGCAGCACACCTCTGTTTTCAGTCACAGCTCTTCCTTACCCCCCTCCTTGTGTTCCTTTTTCTGTGCTGTAAAGGACTTAACCATCCCAGATCATTTCCAATGGCTGAGCCTGTTGCTCTCTTAGCCCCACTCCTCAGTATTGACCCAAGTCATCCACCTCTGGGAGCATCTTAGGATGTTTCCTCCCAAAACACACAGAACAGATTTCTTCCTAACACACCTGACTTCTCCATGTGCTGAAAGGCCAAATAAAGGCTCCAGATGCATTAAACAATTCGCCACACCGGAGCTGAAAGGCTAAGGAGAAACCGCAGGGGAGACGTCCAAGGGGTGAACAAGCAGCATGCTTGCTGAGTAAGCATTCTTCTACACAGCAAGTTTCCTGGTGGTTAAGAAAAAGGATAAAAATGCATTAAGCTCTTCTCCCTCCCAAACTCATGAAGTTTTAACTCAGCAACAACTCCACAGGTTCACATGCTGCAGCACGTCTCTCCTCCGGACTTCATTTTTTACCTCTTCTGCAGTTAATGATGGGGAAATGCAAGCTATTTAAAACCAGAACGCACAAAACCATCTCTCTCACCAATGCTGCCGACCCCCTTCAAGGTGGCAGGAGGCTCTGACACAATCCAAGGTGGCTCATCGTTTGATCTGAGCTTCGTGATGCAGGTCCTGACAGGAGACTGCCCCGCTTCCCCATGGGTTACTGTCAGCTTCACTTTCTGGTTCTCTCAGGCTGGGCCAGTTCTGCAACACTTGGGCTGCAAACACTGCAGTAAGTTGCATTTTATTTTTTTAAAAAACTATGCAACTGAAAGGGAGCAAGGAGGTTTTTCTATTGCACATAATATTCTGAATTTCTGAAATGCCCTTTTTTTTTAACCTATCAGACTCCAAAAATAACAGAAACCTTTAAAAGAAGTGCTATTTTTATTTTTCCAATGCAATTAAATCATTTTAATGTTCTTGAATATCACAGGATCCAGCATGTATGACAGAGCATGAGATGATTATGTCAGGAGTGTCAAATAAGAAAAAATGCCTCCCTTTGAATTGTTTTGCCAGACAGAGGTGGGAAAAAAGGTAAGGAGGCTGTGGCCCCATCAGAAATAAAAAAAAAAAGGAAAAAAAAATAATTTACTGCGTTACATCTTGCAAGGCTGAGCCCCTGTGCTCCCCCATCCACCATGCTGAGACCCAGGCTGCATCTACCTATGGCAACAGCGAAAGAGGACACACTTTTTGCTCAGAGGTAATGAACGCTCCTGAGATAGCACAGAGCTCACGACTGAGGGATCTTTAAGCCTCAGCCCTTGCTCCCATAAATAAAGACAGGACTGTGCAATTTAGTTTTTCCTAAATCTCTGCCCAAAAGACTTCCCAAACCTTCAGCCTCCACAGGATTAAAACAAACATGAATGAGTGGCTGATTATCAAGTGATTGTTAAGTGAGGCCTTGCTCCCCCCTGCTCCTTGAAAAACAATTGTCAAGCAGACATCTCTCAGGTTCCTCCCCACCCATTCTACCTCACTTTATATGAAAATAAACTCTAAAGCTGAGGATGTGGGCAAGAGGAATGTGATGCCCCCAAACTGTTTTCCATGTTCTGGCTTGCACAGGTCCTTGGGCCTGTTCCCACAAGTGGTGCTGCAGGGGACAGGCTCTTCTGCAAGCACTGGAACCATCAGCTGGGGTTACCAGCCAGCACAGCAGAGACTGGCCTGGGAGCTGCTGGTTTACCCTCAGCAAGCCAACAGAAGCTGCCTGTTTATGCCTGATCACAAGATCTATGCTTGCATATTTCCCTCCACCTCCGCATTTCCCCCCCTCCTTAGTAAAGCCATTTCCCACAATTTCTACAAATGAAACAAAAGAAAAGCACTGTCTCTTCTGTGCAGCTTGCTTCCTTCTCTCCCCCACCTAAATTGAATTTTCTCTCCCAAACTGGCAGCTGCTTGCTTTACAATAGCAGAGAGAGGAGGCAGGGCCATACGGTACGTGCTTTCTGCTGGCGGAGCAGGCGTGCATGCAGGGCAAGGTCTGGCCTCGGGATCAGCTTCCAGCTTCGTTGGGTGATTCTCCCACCAAGCCGGTGCTAACACTGAGTTAAAGGACTGTCCCTTGCAGGAAGACAGCATGTACCCCACTTCTACACCTTGATTGCTGAGGGTCGGTTTGAGTAGACAGGACCTTAAATGCATAAAGAGCAACTCCTCCTGCTCCGAGTGGCTTAGGTAGCAGGAAAGAAGTCATGTATTCTTCCCTCCACACTCCCTTACCACTACACTCGCTCGATCCCTCCATCTGCCCTGATAAACCAGTGAATGAGGCCATTTGCTCAAGCTTAGACCGTTTCCAAGGTAGGAGTTAAAAACTAAATACAAACGTTCCCATGCTTATTTTCTAAAATTCCAATAGCAGATGTGTAAACAACATTTGCCCTCTGCAGTGCTTGAAGCTGAGACACTGCAGCCCACTGTAAAACAACGTGGGATTTTCACCATCCAAACTGAACAAAAAATACCCAAACCACCCAAATGGGATTTATCAAATCCTTGTGTTAATGCAAGGTAACACGAGCAATAGGGAAGGAAGTTTAAAACACTGTATTTTTAAATTAATAACATCCCTCTAAAACAAGGATAGGGTAAATAGGATTCTTCCATCCACAGGCACACACTGTCCCAGGTGTCCTGGGATTTAACAGCTAATCAGGAACAGGAGCAGCGGGTACACGGCTGGATACTATGGCCATTCCCCATTTCCGGGAACTGGAGCTAAGCCACAGTGATTTTATATATAAAGGTGGTGTGCCACTTTTACCAAGTGCTGTGACGGTATGTTCCTGGAGCAACAAGGATGAGGATGGTGAGGGTCATAAACCAAAAGCAAAGCAGCAAAGACAGCATCCCTATTTACCTGTATATTACCACATGATGTATAAGGCCATAACATTTTGCTCCCTCAAATAAAAATATAGCAGCTTCTCACAGGGCAAACACTTTCCTGGTTACTTCAATACAGTTATGACAAGGTACATGCATCTAAGAAGCCAACTCTTCTTGTTGAAATCAATCCCACGGAACAGTGTCCAGACCTCCCCGGTGAAGAACCTTGCAACCACCACAATGCTTTTGTGATTGGATCACCTACCCCAGACGAGTGTGGCTTCCTACAAAAAGAGAGTCCTGTTAACAGCAACCAGGATATTCTGACCTGCTGTAGATAACTGGGGGACAGAGGTATACATATTTTTGGATTTTCTTTTCCCTGCTACCAGAACTTGAAACAATCTTCGAAACTTAGGTTCAAGAATAAGCTATGGTGTCCTCTGGTGCCGCTGTCAACGTAGCCAACCTTCCCTCACAGCAACAGGCAACCGCGTTGTATTTAAGAGACTTTATAAATGCTGCTTACCCCCAGCCACAAGGAAGAAGCCCTTCTCTGTGGGGCCACTGAAGCCCATTAGGATAAAACAGCAGACTCTTGCTGTATGAAGCTAGAAGACACTCTAGCCTCTGAGATGGTAGCTACCCAGGATTCAAGTACCAAGGTACCTAGTGTGCCTGGAAAGGTAATCTGGAATTGCACCAATGCCCCTAGGCATTCACTACCTACAGGCATTTTTTCTCTTGACATTTTCAAACACCTGAACCACTTCCAAATTACATCTCAAAAGTGTTACCTCTGCCTGAAGATGTGACCAAAGGAACCTAAGCTTTGGTGCAGAACCACCTTAACTGAAAAAGCTTTGAGACACACAGCTTATTCAGAAGAGCAGGGCCACAAATTTGGTTCCGGTCCTGATGCCTCAGTGAATGGGGCTAACTCATAGTTAACACACGGTTGGCTAACTGAAAGTCACATCCTCCAAGCTTTCTGGACCCTGCTAACCACTGGCCATTCATCCAAGGCTCTTCTACAACCTAACACCAGGAGCTGCTCTGGCACCAGACCAAAGCTGAAAGGGTTGTTTTATTGGTAGTACAGTCCCAGTCCCAGCTTCCAGAAACACAGCATAATCAAGTGGGCTGCACGGGTAGAGAAGGAAGGAGGAGACAAAAGTGATTTTCAGGAATGGACTCCTGCAGAGATGGTTTTTGAGAAGCAGGCAGAGGGCATTCCTACACGTTGGACTTCTCAGCCTTCAGCGCTCTAGCAAGTCTCAATGAACTGTTATTGCACAGCTAAGTTGTCACACAGCCCATCTCATCTGAGGCGCTTCTAGACATCGCAAGCTGCCCCTTAACTGGGATCCCTCCCAAGCCCAGCTTCAGTCCCAGTGAGGCATTTTGTCCTGCCTTATCACAAAGAGGATGCCGGAAGAAGAGCCTATATAACATATATACGTATATATAAACTGTGTCTGCACCCAGTGAGCAAGCGGTTTTAGCCCCTGCAATCTGGACAGCAGAAGGGCTAGAGAGGCTGATAAGCTGCAACAAGCCGGTGTGAGGAGGAGAAAGGCACGAGAAAAGAGCAGCTCTTCAGAGACTGCTGTCAAACATCTGGCTGGGGAAGAGGAGAGGAGAGCTCAAATCCACTCTGTTCCTTGAGCCCCTGATGCTGATGGAATGGGGAAGCCAGCGCTGCACCAAGTCCACTGGTGCATCCAGGAGGCAACCTGGCGACATCCTTTGGATCTTCAGCTGAGGGCATCTCTGCTTGGAGGTATCCAGGGCACAGCTTGCGAGGACGGGGAAGGCTGCACAGAGTGCTTCTGTCCCGAAGGCAGGGGGAGGGGAGGAGGAAGAAATCCAAGAAGGAGAAGGCTAGACAAACACAGCAGGCCTCATGCTTCCTTCAATAAGGGAATATCTGAATGGTGGGGAGAGAAAAAAAGAAAGAGTAGTCAGACTTCTGCAGTTCAATGTACACCAGAAAAACTACTGCTGAAAGCAAGACAGGCTCCCACTCCCATAACGTGATAATGCAGTGGTCTTCCTGTCATCACAACACAGCAGAAGGGACCTCTGGAGGACTCTGCTCCAACCTGCCCCTGTGAGTGGGACCATCGCCAGCTCCAGCCTTGAAAATCTCCAAGGACAGAGACTCCATCACCTCTCTGGGTGCCCATCTGGTCCTGCACTACCCTCCTAGTGCAAAATATTTTCCTAATGCCCAATCTGAATCTGTCAAATTACAGCTTGCGGCCATTGCCCCACATTATATCATCTGGCAGAGAAGAGTTTCGCTCCATAGGCTTTTCAACTCCCTGCAAAGTAATTGTAGTCAACTGTTGGCTTGGCCCTCAGCTGCTTCTTCACCAAATTAAAGAAGCCCAGCTCCCCCAGTCACTCCCCACAAGCACCTGGCTATCTTGGCAGGCCTCCAATAGAGCTTGTCCAGTTTCTCCATCTCTCTCTTGAACTGGGGGTCCCACAACAAGATACAGTATTCCCAGTAAAGCCTCACCAATGTTGTTCAGGGAAGGTAATAACTTCCCTTAAGAATGACAGTTTCCTTTCCCATGACCTCATCAATCTTTTAGTTCCTCAAAATGTCCAAGACACATTTCTTACTGTGACAGGGATGGTTGGAAATAAAAGAATCACACTTGCCCTTATCTAACTTGAAGAAACGCAACCTCCTCCAGTAGCTGCAGCTTCCTCATCTTTGAGCCATCAGCACAAGATTTATGGCCTCCTGCTGCAAGGGGCAATCTGCTACTGTACAACAAGCCCTAGAGGCAATAGATGTTTCCAGGCAGTGATAAAAATGACACAGTGCAGAGGCAACATCCTCTAATTTCTACACTGCAGACATTTCCTGTTAAGCTTCACTTTTGGATTTCTGCTGTTTACGCACTTGAGGTTTAATGCCCGTCTCAGGACATTTTGCCATTTCTGCCCTTTAGTGGAAATCCCCTTTAACTGTTTTTACTGCAAGGGTTCTGAGTGGCATTACTATGGCTGTAGGGCTTGACACCATGGAAAGGAGAAGTTCTGCCCTGACCTATCTACAAGCCAGTTACACTTCTTCCCTAAGACACAGCAATCTCTCCAGAAACAACCTTAAGCTGCAGCTTCACATCAGCTCTGGCATTGTAAAGCCACTCCTTCAGGGCAGAACAGAAGTGAAGAACGAAAGATACACTGACTGTTTAACAGGCTTGCCCCTCTGCCCTGCACAGTAAGTTCAAGCACATCCCTTTTAGGTCTTCTCGCATGCCACGGCTGAGGCACTGTATGCACTGTGGCAGTCAGCTGCTTACTAAGACAGTCTAAAAATGAAGAAGCCCAAACATCACAAAGGGTTTGTATTCCAAGCATACCCTCCCACTCCCACCAACTTGTTTTCCACAAACACAGCTATTTTACTGCATTTGTGCTATGATGCTGGAGGCTGGCATTTCTCTGCAAATCCTCTGCTAGGACAACAAGGTGAGCAGCAGAACCCCAACAGTCTTTCCAGACTGCCCTAGGCTCCCAGTCCAGGAGCACTGCATACTTCAGAAGAAGGTATTAAATACTCCTTGCACATTGAAGTTATGAAACATGCCACGGAGACTGGGACACCTCTTTTCAAAAGGTCCTCTGGTGCCTGACATACACAGGAACATTCCTTGCCATTTTCATCCTAGGTAGTCAACTGCAGAACCTACTCTTGTAAGGGTCTCATTCAGTGCTCCTTGCCCAAGTCACGTACCATCTGTGTATTCCTCGGAGGAAGTGAGTGATAAAAGGCTCTGTATGTCACTGCTTTCTGAATCTTGGACCTCTTTGTGTACAGGTCTACTGCTAGCCATGCCAGCTACCCAGGAAGAGGTAGCAGCCTGATGCACAAGAACAGTTTCAGAACGCTGAGAGCCACTGGCTTCACACAGTCCAGAATGTCCGGGGGCTTCATCTTCTCTTTCAAAGCTGTTGTGAGCCCCTTGGTCCTGCTGCTGCATCTCTCTGGCTCCGTTCTGCCCAGCTCCCTCCGAGAGCACAATCTGCACTCGGGAGTCCGAGGGTGGAATGCAGTTCCCTGTGCTGCCATACACCGCTTCTTCATAGGATGGCAAGGCCACTTGGACACCATCCACCATGATCGAGACCTGATCTCCAGACACACCTTGGTCTCGCCTCAAAAAAAGAAACAAAGCGGGGGTGGGGGGGAAAACAAACAAGTTGAGCATTTCTATTTTTATATATATGTTACCAAGAACTCCAGTAACCTCCCACAGCAGAACTCTAATGCTCACCATTTATTTAGGGGAAAAGACAGAAACATGAATGGTGGTTTAACAAGGTCAAGCAAGCATAGCGTTGCAGCCCTACTGTGAATTGCCATAAACATGAGCAGGGGCTGTAATTCACAGTGCCTGATGTATTTAGCAGCAAGAACTGAAAAGGTTACAACGCTTCCCACCTCACCTGCCTCCATAGATAAATCTGACAAAGATCAGGACTCCGAGCCCTCTGCTGTCACAGCTGGCAGATATAAAAAAAAAAAAAGCTCTGACCACCGCTGATTTCAGCTTGCTACACTACTATATTCTACAACATCCAGCGCTGCCTGTTCTGCCACCTTTGCTGCTGGCGAGAGAACCCCTGGCGAGGTGGGTCAGACAGCTCTTAAATTGGCACAGTGTTAATCACCTAGGCTCATGAGTCAGAGTCCTGAGATTGAATTTTTCTTTTCCAGTGGTTTGGACTTCTTCAGAAAAGTGCAGTGTCATGGTTTAACCCCAGCTGGCAACTAAGCACCACACAGCTGCTCGCTCACTCCCCCCCACCCAGTGGGATGGGGGAGAGAATCAGGAAAAAAAAAAAAAACCCCAAAAAACAAACCTCGTGGGCTGAGATAAAGACAGTTTAATAGGACAGAAAGGAATGAAAAACAATGATAATGATAATAATATGACAATAATAATACTAAAAGAATTAGACTATACAAAGCACGTGATGCACAATGCAATTGCTCACCACTCGCCGACCAATGCCCAGTTAGTTCCTGAGCCGCGATCCCCCCTCCTAGCCAGCTCCCCCCAGTTTATATACTTGGCATGATGTCATATGGTATGGAATAGCTCTTTGGCCAGTTTGGGTCAGCTGTCCTGGCAGTGTACCCTCCCAGCTTCTTGCGCCCCTCCAGCCTTCTTGCTGGCGGGGCATGAGAAGCTGAAAAATCCTTGACTGAGTATAAACACTACTTAGCAACAACTAAAAACATCAGTGTGTTATCAACATTATTTTCCTACTAAATCCAAACCACTGCACTATAGCAGCTACTAGGAAGAAAATTAACACTGTCCTAGCCGAAACCAGGACAGGCAGACTCCAGGGACCCACCTCTCAACCTCCCCACTGCTGGACAGCCACATCTCTGCTCTTATTTAAGGAGTACTAGTAGCTGGTTCGGAAGAGAGTCCACAGTGACTTTGCTGACCTCAGCTAGCAGCAGTGTTACGGCTGGGTCCCTCCTCTCATCCACAAACCCAGGCCAGGAGGGTTCTCCTCCCATAGCAGGGAACGACAGCAGATTTGCATGTGTATTTAATCAGCAGTACTGCTGGAATTCATGTCCATAGGATCTCACAAACAGACTGGGGGAGATACCCAGACACATACTTCGGTAGCTATCCAAGGCTAGAAGAGGCAGGAGATTGATCTATAGCCAGGCTAGTAGGGATCATAACTTTTCACATTCAAAGCCAAGGAAAAAGAGCAAGGAAACCACTCATCAGATGGCATGTTAGAATGGGGGCTGCAGCTGGGTATCGCAGACCACCATTTCAGACTACTGCTGGATCATGGGACAGAGGTGCCACTGAGGTGATTAAAACAGGAGCAGAGAAGCAAGGAGGTAAGTTGCTCCAAAATGAAGGCCTAAACCAAGTACCTTAATGGGTTTTTGCTGCAAAGAAACAGGATGCCTCTGAGCCCCTCCAAACCCCAGCTACACTTACCTGCTGTGATGGAACGACTTCAGCTTTGGCTGCAGCAAAACAAACAGCACAACTAACAGCAGAATCATGGCGACGGAGCTTGCTGTGGAGGCTACTATGGACAGCGTGGGTACTCCAATTGTTGGAGGAGAGTCCTTTTCTACAAAACCAAGAGGAACACAAGATAAAATGATCCACTCCCTTAAATCACTGCCATAGGGAAAGAAAAACATCCACATTGCCTGCTCTCAGGAGTTACACTTGGGTGCACATGTGAGGAGCCCAAGTTTCCCATACAGTCAAGGCACACCAGCTATCTCATAGAGGACAGTTCAGAGCTCAAGCTGACACCTGTGCATCAGCTGTAAAGGGAACCTAAAATAAAACATGCACATACAAGGGTCCTTTAGAAAAACACAGGGCAAACAGAAAAGCAGTGCAAGCAGGCCATGGGAACTGACAGATTGTGGTAAGGGTCATGTTATATACCGATCTGGCTGAGCAAAAGCTAAAAACTGTCCTGATGTTACCAGCAAGGCTAATAATTGTCTAGCACAATAAGCAGGACATTTTAGGCCAAACAATAGGAAAAGTTCCAAACAACAGGTTGTCCTGGCTAATGGAACAGCCTCCCAAAGGAAGGGGTGGAAGTCACCTGGCTAGGTATATTTAAGATGCAGCAAGTATTCAGTTTCTCTCTCACACAAACATATGCCAGGGAACAGAGAGGGAAGGCAGGTGTTGCTTCAGGATGCTGAGTTTTCAGTGTTAGGTACATGTGTCCTGTTCACATTATTCCTTCCTACCCTTCCTCAGCTGTGCCCTGTGTACGGGAACCAATTTAGCTTTTAAAGGTCTCTTGCAAGTCACAAATAAATTGGGAGTGGAGAGCGAATGGCCTGGAGCTGGTATTGCTGAGCACTGCACATCATGCCTAGAATGCTACACTAGTCCTTTCACCTCCCTAGAGCAAATAACTGTCTGTAACGTGTTGCCTCTGTCCCTAATTTATGTCTTTAGTAGAGATCTGAAAAACCTCACCTCCCCGTTGGCAAAAACTATCATGCATTTCACATTTGAGACATTCCCATGTATGCAATTCCTCAATTCCTTTTTGCTACGTTCAACACATTCTTCGGGAGCACAGGTCTCAAACTGCGGGGAGGTACAAGACACACATGCAGGTAGGGACGAGGGGAAGAGCAGCATGCAAACAGAAGAAAAAAGCTGAAGGAGCACTGTTTTTAAGCCTACAGCCTGAAATCTATGCCCAAAACAGGCACGTAAGCTGGAAAGCCCGTCTGCATTTTCTGCATCTTCTCTTGGGGTCAAACCTTTTGGTTTAGTTGTTTTAAACTTGTTTTCCTGAAATTTTTCAAAAGTAGCTTAACCTCTCCCTAGGGTAAAAAACAATGTCTGGTACATTTTTCCCTATCGTAAAATAGGGCTGAGTAACGATTTCCATTTTCAACATTACTCAGGGCACTTTGAGTAAGCTGACAAGGAAGAAGGTAGGTAAATAGGGTGCTCCATTTTCAGCATCAGTACACGATGCTGTAAAACTGCTCACTACCCAGGGTACACTCCAGCACATTCACCATCTCATATTCCAACAAGATGCTCACTAACTCATACCATAAACTGTCAAAAGGCTATGAGGCTGACAGGCTCAGAGCTACAAAAAACATCGGATAACTGCTAGGGATTTCATTTACTCTGTATGAAACAGGTGGGATCCTACCCATTACCAATCATTTTAAGATCTACTGCCTTTCTCTCTACAGTCTCCCACCTCCTCCTCCTTTTAGCCCTGTGAAAGAGACCCACTAGTTAAACCTCAGCTGTCTCTGACCCTGACCAGTTGTTTCAAACCCTGTGCTGTGAAAGCAATGGCTTTTTCACTGGGTCAGACTTTTGAGGCCCCATATTTTTGATAAGGCCACTGATTCTTTAGGATGCTAAAGAAATCTGAGGGATTTCTGCTCATCACAACACAATCCCTTCATCTCTGATGTAGACCAAGTACCACCATGCAGGAATGCCACCCAGGGAACACTACCTGCACAGCTTTGTTCTCCAGCCTTGGTGCGGCAATAGGAAGGGGGACCACTGTGGAAAGGAAGCTTGTGCTGAATTTGAAAAGCCTTTTCAAGATCTAGTTGCTGCCAGGTAAACTCCCAGTTCCCTTCCTTATACATCATAGGAAGGGGCTATTGGAGTGGCTGTGACAGAGGCAGCAATAAGACAGGATTGGGACAGGACAGGATGTTCCAGAGATCACAGGTATGCCGTGAGCTCCAAAAAGAGCTTAAAGAAGGTGCTTTTCTGTTTCCTTCCGATTAAGCTAACACATTTTGCTTTACGGATTATGAGACTTAATTCCAGAGTGTACATCTTGCTGACTAAGGATGACTGAGCAGTGTCGTGGTTTAACCCCAGCCGGCAGCTAAGCACCACGCAGCCGCTCGCTCACTGCCCCCCACCCCTGGGATGGGGGAGAGAATCAGGAAAAAAAAAACTCGTGAGTTGAGATAAAGACAGTTTAATAGGACAGAAAGGAATGAAAAACAATGATAATGATAATAATAATAATATGACAATAGCAATACTAAAAGAATTAAACTATACAAAGCAAGTGGTGCACAATGCAATTGCTCACCACTCGTTGACCGATGCCCAGTTAGTTCCCGAGCCGCGATCCCCCCTCCCAGTTAACTCCCCCCAGTTTATATACTGGGCATGATGTCATATGGTATGGAATAGCTCTTTGGCCAGTTTGGGTCAGCTGTCCTGGCGGTGTCCCCTCCCAGCTTCTTGTGCCCCTCCAGCCTTCTTGCTGGCTGGGCACGAGAAGCTGAAAAATCCTTGACTTAGTATAAACACTACTTAGCAACAACTAAAGACATCAGTGTGTTATCAACATTCTTTTCCTACTAAATCCAAAACACAGCACTATACCAGCTACTAGGAAGAAAATTAACTCTGTCCTAGCCGAAACCAGGACAAGCAGTAAGACTATCAACCTGCCAAACTTGAAGAGGGGAGGGAGTTCTCATTTTATCCAGTATGCATGCTTTTAAAACCAGAAGAGCCGTAGACAAACTAAGAGCTGTATGATGAACATTTTCCTGCAAACTGTTTTTCTTTCCTGCTTTGATGGAGGAATTCCTGTTCAGCTGGGAGAGACCCACAAAACAAAAGCTGTCCACTTCCATTTGGAGAGAAGCAGGAATCATTTGTCAGCAATGTCCTTTCCTGCCAGTACAGTGAAAAGCAGCACCATCAAGCTCTTTGCCACAGGTGGCCAACAGTTACTTAATCTGTTTGCAAGGAAGATCGGCTCTATATACTCACACACACGCACATGTGGACAGACAGGTACACCACTGAGGGAGATGTACTGTCAAACCCATCAGGAGCAAAACCAGACAGCATGGAAAATGCTTCAGTTAGGGCCTCCCCCATTTCTGGGATGAGAGCTGTCAAAATAAGAGGCTCCACATAAGTAACAAGTTGCCTCCTTTGTACTCCTTTCCATGGGTTGTCCCCTTGTGTGAGGCACTCTGAGCCTGCATCTGATGGGCTGTTACAGAAGAGACATTTTTAATAAAGAGCTGTGATTGTCAGCTGCATTTATGAAATTGCTGGAGCAATGAGAGGCAGCTGTATGGACTTCCTCGGCATCACACTGACTCAGTGTTTAAGGATAATCTGAAAAGCCAATGCAAGAGCAATTCTGACTGTCCCACTGTAGTCAGGGAGCACTCACCCGGGCTGAGCCTGCAGCTGACTTCCATGGCTGGGTTCCACTCTCCATTCTTGCAGGTCAAGTATTTATAATCTCCTTTCAGCATGTAGCCTTCGACACACAGATACTCTATGACACTGCCTGAAGTCAGAGGGTTGTTGCAGGGGCTAGGGTGGCATTTATAGCCTCCATTCTCAGGCTGTGGTGGCTGGGGACAATCTGGAAAAAAGAGAAAGCATCATGGAGTATATCTCAGAGGAAGACATCTGTTGCACAATAAATACGGCACATAGGCAGACTTCCACCTACGAACACCCACTAAATTAAGAAACTACCAAAACTGAGAAGAAAGACTGTTACACAACAGCAGAAACACAGCTCAGTTTCACCTCTGATACGTCTTCTGTGATTGCTAAATACGGCTTGTTATCCCAGTAGTACAATCTAGTTGGCAGGCATCAAACTGGTGATATTTTTGAACAGTGACACAACAGAGATTCCACATGAGAGAGGCCCAGAAAATCCTTGGTGCTATCTTTTCCCCACAGCTGTTTCACTAGAGACTGCGGGGAACCTAACAACTAGGCTTTCCTATTAGCCTGATATGGAAAAGGCATGAGACCTCCTACTGAAACGAATGAAGAATGCAAACACCCCACTGTACTATGGGCACAATGTCAAGGTACAGAGCTGCCCCATAAGACACGCTGCAAGCCTGTAAGAGCATATTGATTTTAGCTATTTTACCTATATTAGCTATTTTAGCTATACCACCAACAGCATGAGGAACAGAGCTTTGCTGCAGTAGGACCAAATATTCTAGCCTATTTTTAAAAAGGAATTAGTTATATTACAAAGACATTTCTAAAAAACCCTCTGTTTATCTACGTGAAGTCTGGAGTGCTGAAGGCACTTTACATTTCTCCTTGCATCTCCCCTATCCTGACTAATGGGTATAGACATAGCACATACCAGAATTTTTCTTGCAGAATTTTCAATAGCCATTCAAATAAAAACAACAAACCACAAATGAGGAAACTACACTAAAATCAGGATAGTTGTATTGCTTAGAATTTCCTCTCCTCTGGAAGGTCACAGTGACCCTGCAGAACAGCCCCAACACCCCCCCACCAATGCCATGCATCTGCCTGGATGAAAGAGGGAGAAATCCAGATTTTTCCCTTTAAATCCACATCAGCTTCCCAAACTTCACAAAAGAAAATACATCAAAGATATTTTGGGGCATGGAAAATCAGCCAGCCCACCCACCCTATTCCATCACAGCATGGCGATCCAGGCCTGCCCTTAAACCCTAGAGCACGCATTCCCACGTTCTGCCTCTAAGTGTCCCACTTACTGTGGGACGAACAGCGAGAAACAATTGCGCAAAGTTCAAGTAACTGGATTTTGGGCAAAATTTAAGAAGCAAAAGAAAACTTTACAGATTCTTTCCACTGTGGAAAAATTTGCTACATTGCTGCAGTGCAAGTGACCCTTGAACCTAATCACATGTGTGAATGCATCATAGGTAGTGCCTTGTAAATGCCAGTAAACCCTGAGATGAAGTGCTGAGCAAAGCCAAAAACCCTCTGGTGTGAGTTCTGCCAGCTTTATAACTGCAACTCAATTTACTTCTTGAGAGAAAAGGTTAACAGGGGTCTAAGCAGCAGCTTTTCAAGACGACTTTGTTCTTGAGGAGATTCATTCTTAAATAAGCTTCAGAGAAGCCACTGTCTCATGCTTCATGAGTATTAACTGTTGCCTCTTCTGTGTTACTTTATTTTTCCTTTCTGCAATAATTTCCCATTTTGTAACCAATGTTTTAACTCTTTGCCTTATGAGGCTAAAACTTGCTTTCACTTTAAGCCTGTCCAACACTTAGGGTCAGTTGGGATCAGCTGAAGCAACAGATTCATGGCACATTTCACTTTCAGGCACATAGACAAATGCCCTGCTTCATCTGCAACCCAGGAGAGGGGTTTCTTGCTAAACTGCAAGGACCCATTTGAGCACTAGAAATATTCTCAGCAGTTTAACACGTACCTCTCTAGGCAATGGTAGAGAGCTGTGGGGAAAAGCTACTGTTGCCGCAGCAGCTGCCAGACCTCAGGAGCAGAGAGGACAACTTCCCTACACCTTTTCATGCCACAGGAGGTACCTGGAATTGCTTGAGAGCCACGCACAGCATCTTTTTGCTAAATGACTGCAGTAAACAGAGCTCGTTCCTTCTGTTCTCCCTTCTCCTGAGCTGTACCCACGCGTGACCATTGCGCCAGGAGCCCTTTTGGACCAGGCAGCAGCTCACTGTTTGGTTCCCCTTCTATTGTAAAGTGCCACCTACATTGATGAGGTTTCTGAGTTACGTACAAAAATCAGCCAGCCAACAAGAAACAGGCACTCATTTACATTGCAGTAGTGCTCTCAAAGGCTTGGAAATACCACTGCATCAGTCACCTGCAGAACCCTGACTTGGCCTCCTCGTGCAAGGGCTTCAGGAGGAGGTGCGCAGCTACGCAACTGCAGATTGGTTTCCTCCTCACCTCCACAGGCCACTTGGCACACAAAAGGAGAGAAGCAGCTGATAAGGGTGTTCAGTCAGTTGTCCCTGACTTGTCCTCTTCACACAGGGAAGAGACTGCAGAGTTAGTCACCTCCCCTTTTTTTTTTTTCCCACCTCCTTAGGTCATTTGTTATCACAGCATCCAAGAGCATCACAAGTATTTTAAAATATGTCACCTTCACTGTGACGGAAGAACACTGTTTATGTGCTGGGGAAACAGATAAAAGAGATCTGGATCAGGCAGCCAGAATATCAACACCCTCCACCCTCAACCTGACTGAGCATCTCTGGGCAACCCCAGCTCCCCTGGAAGACCACCTGAACTGTCCCTTGCAAGGCAGCCTCAGGGAACAGAGCACCTCAGAGCCTGCAGCTTTAGAGATAGCTACTAGACAGTGCTGATGGCTTTAAAGATTGCTGGAGGTGGCCCAGGCAAGGGCTGGGTGGGTAAGATGATGGACTGGTGGCGCCTGAAAAAACTGAGGAAGTCAAACACCTCTGCTCCCTGCTGAACCAGCTCCCTTTCCCTGGCATCTCTGACGGAGCTCAGCACCTCTGCAAACCAGGGCCCAGCCCAGCATAACACAGGCACCCAGAAAGTTTGGGACAGACAATGCAGTTTTCCGCTACAGCGACCTGTTCCTAAGTTTTCAGTACCCTCAGCTTTCACATGCTCCATAATGGGTTTCTTCAATTGCCTCCATATGTGTGCTCTAAACTGGGGCTAACAGAAGAAAAGGTAGAGTCTGATTCTGCACAACCCTTTATCTCACCAAACAGCAGCAAAGCTTACACCCTGAGTTTGCAGCACTGGTATACCCATGCCAATACAGAACCAGGCAGAGTGGCCCATTTACCACTTTTGACAGAATAAACCATTGACACACCCAGGGTGAAAGAGCTGGGTGCCAACTGCTGCCAGAATGCGTGTCCAGAGCAGCCTGCTCCTGGCTATGCTTTGTAGCCAGAAGGTGCAGACGGACAGGAATAGCTGCCTACGTGAACTGTTTATCAGCACTCCGGAGCGTGGCTGTGTCGTGAGGGTTTGGTACTGGGTTTGGGAGCAGGGAGCAGCCTTACCAAGCTCTCCTTCCAGCTCATGCTTCCCAAGTGGGCTGCTCGTGTTTAACCCTCAGCAGTGTTTGCATGCTGCTGTGTGGCCCAGCCCCAGGCTACAGCGTTGTTGTTTGCATATTACTTTGGCACACTGATGCTTTTTGAGGCACATGAACTAAACCATGGAGTAGGGTTTTTCAGCATTTCAGCCCCAATTAAAGCTGGGCAGATTTCAAGGGACACAGCAAAACCATGACCCCCAGATTTGCTCCTTCCAAGTCTCAAAGGTGTGTAGCACATAGTGGATACACTGAAGCTTCCCAAAAGGTTACAAAAATTCCTTTAAATTCGTGGGACACTAAGTATACATATCGTAACAATTGAGCCCCTTCCCAGTAGCATCAGCCTAGACTCACAATAGCACAAAGAAACATGCAGGAATTTCATCAACTCCCTCCCTGAAACACGTGTTCCTGGAAGTATCCCAGAGCTTACAAGACATCTTAAAACAAATGTTCACACCAGGCAGGGAAGAGAAAGAGAGCCAAGTAACAGAAGTTATCAACTTCCTAGGGGGTTACAGACATCCTAGGCTTGCAAAGCTATTCCCAGCATCTTGATTCATCAAGCTTTGAGGACACACAGAAAAAGTGGTTTTGAACATTGCAGCACTGTGTGCAAAGGGGGCAGAGCTCTACTCCCAAAGGCCCCGTTTCTAAGAGGTACTGAAGTTTATGACATCTCCTGAGAGAGCTGGTTCTCTGCCAGCATATGCTGCTGGAAAACAGGAAGGAGATAACAACTGACAAGAAGTCCAAACATTTTGAACATCACTGAATTCTGTTCAGAGGTAAAGAAACTGTCATTTCCAGATTGACAGGGAGAAATAAAGTTATGCACTGGCATTTCTACAAATGCCATTCCAAAATACCAGGTATTTAATATATAGACAAATTTTTATACACAAATGAAAAAATACTAAGCCAGTATGCACCTCCACCCAGTTTCCCATCAAATCATCTGTAAGCACCATATTTTTCTGTCTCTAGGTCACATGAGAAAATACTGTTCTCCTTCAAGGAGGGTTAACTGCTCTTATGTTCTTTGCATAGCTGTCACCAACTTGACAACAGGCAGCACAACACTAAGGAACCTCTTTTTTTGTTGCAACCACAGTGACATCGCATTGTACCTTCACTGGCTTCCTTTCCCATGGCTCTGCTAGTAGTAGCGAGCTCTACTTGCTTTCTCTTCTACCAAATTCACAGACAGCCGTGAGGGGTTGGAACATGGCTTCTTTTAGAGACAGTGAGAGATGTCAGTTGGCCAAATTGATTAACCTAATCACCAAAGGATGAAATGGATCTTCCATGTCCTGGCTGAGCTGAAGCTGAGCCGTGGTCCTGAACGCTGACCTGATGCAGAGCTACAAAGCATTTCTAACATAATGTAAAACAGACACAAAACCAAGCCATAGTCACAGATAATACCACAGATGGAAGTATGTGGTATTTTGTGTGCTGACATAAAAGCGAGGGTTTTACGTACTCAGAACATAAACCACAGAAGCACAGCTGAGCCTTGATCTCTGTGAGTGAAATGCACAGATAAGCAGATTTCCAAAGCCCAAGCAGGATGAGCCTGTTGTGGCAAGTATCAAGAACAATACACTCCACTTACACACACAATGTAAGATTAAAACATACGTCAATTTGACTGGATAATTGCCACAGAATTATAAAAGCTCCCCAGTACTGACCTTCTTTGCACAGGCACACCACCGTACAACAGCTGACCAAAAGGCATCTCTCTACAGTCTTGTTTGCTTGGCACTGCGTGTTTCTTTTTTCAACTAGTAAGACTCCCAGATCCTAGCAGGGGTCTTACACCCCTTTTTTCTGCACCAAGCACCTGAACTGTATTTCAGTCACTCATCTCTTTTGCTGGGCAGTCTGACCACACAGAGATGAAAACCAAATCCTCCTTAACTAAATGCACTCTTGTAAGAGAGAGAAAAAAAAAAAAAAAAGAACAAGACAACTACTAATCATCATCTGCTAGAGTGCGTAACTAGGTTTGTAACTGAGGGAGAACAAACCATTGCATTGCTCACCTTACGTGGGTGGACAGATGGGTATAACATTGCTTAACAAAGGGATGTTTTGCACTGAACATCCAGTAACATTTCTTCTACTTCTCCACAGCAAGGGACAAAGGTCACTAAAGCTAGGACGGGAACAGTTTTGACAAATTGAAGCTGCTGTTTATATGAGTCAGGTGCAAATCCCAGCAACTTAAAGAGGAAGCTGGACTGAGCCTCAGGTAAATTCCTTACTGACTACACAAGTGCTCTAGCATGTTTGACCATCACCAGTGTCAGAGGAATCTTACATGTCAGCGCTGAAGCATTTTGGAAGCAATTTGAGTAGACGATGACTGCTCTGCTGGATCCTCTGAACACATGCCGTGTTTGGATATGTTAACATCTCCTGGCCTTTCAGACACACCACGACTTTTGTGGGATGTGAAGACCGGAAATGGAAGATCCTAAGCTCAGTATTTCTCTTTCCTCACCTACAAGACTTACTCCATTTAACCGATATTATCAAGACTTACAGAGGAAAAACATCCTACAAACAAAAACCACCCTCCTGATCTAACAAGATGAACATTCCCCTGGCTAGTCTGGTTAAACCTGTCATGATTGTCTCACGCCAGCATGTCCTGCCTGGTGAGCAAACATCTTTGTGAAACAGAACATATAAGCACCCAGTTAAGTTGTCCCAGTACTAGAGGCCATACTATTTCCTTCATGCTGTTCCCTCTGAAGCCTCATCCTAACTTTCTTGTGCTACCTTGACTCCCTTACAGTAGGATTTTTGTGGAGCAGCTTGAAAAAGGTTGTCTTGCCTTAAAGTATATCTTTTTGTCTCTTCTCATATCTCCTGTCACACAGGAAGGTTCCCTCCTGGTCACAGTCACTGCCTTTGCCTATTTACTCTCTTCCAAGTTGTGCTCCAGCGCATTCCACAGTGGCAAGGATCACTTCTCTGTCCAAGTCTCCAGTTCTCCAAACCACCACCACCTTTATTCTCTCAGCCAGGACTTGCCACTAGCCACAGAAACAGCACATCTAGAAAAGCATCCAAAATAAACACAAGATATCCCCATCTTCCAGTTACTTGTCCCTGCTATGGAGGCCTCTGATTTTCAGCTTGGGTAATTCGTGTGTGTCCACCACTTCAGTACAACAGAGGGAACTGCAAAAGCTATTACTAACTTCTGGCAAGGACCTTCAAAAAGCCCCAAACTCTCCAAGGCATCCTTGAGAGTAACCTTCCCTCTCTACTCCCCTCTTTAACCTGGGTCCTGCCAAAAGACTGGTGGATCACTAAATGGGTGGTCTGAAACACCAGCTTCATCTGAAGCCTTCTGCAGAGACTGTGTATTTCCAGCATCTCAGACCTGAGGTTCAGGTGTAATTAACACCATGCTGAAAACAACAGAGCCAGGTTCACCGTTTCTCTCCAGTTAGTGTCCTGAACAGGCTTGCAGCAATAGTTTTTGGGGTTTTTTTCCAGTTGCTATTTGTTTGTAAATTCATACGCAGGGCTTCATCTTTTTTACACAATGCTTTTTCACAATAAAAATGTGACACCCTGACACAGCCAGGGGGCTAGAAGTGCAAGTCAGAGACCAGCAATAATGCTCACTTTTGCTTCTAGAGGGTCTGGCAATTCTAGCAGAGTGCTGCCCATGGATCTTGCTCAGGGGTGACACTGAACATTAGTTTCGCCTTAGGAAGCAACTGAATGAATTTGCTAGCAAGAGCTCTGGCCGTATTTGCCAACAGGAGAAGAGACATTGTTTTCTCTCTTTGCGGAGTTTCAGCCAGCAGGGCACTACCCGACCTCTCCACTAATCTCCTGGTTGTTTAGTAAGCCAGTAAGGAAGCAATTTACCCCTCCCTTAGCCCAGTTCTTGGATCTCTTCTATTTATTGGATATACTCCCAACCTCTGTCACCGGTACTCAGAGAAGCATGAATGCGACCCAACCAGATAATAGTGTCACTACTGTCCTTAGCCACAGCAGCAGGGTAACCAGCCAGAGTTGCCAAGCTCACCTAGCAGCTTCTTGAGCAACAAAGGCAACACGTCAGTCTCCCAGTGCTGCAGACAGACTACAGTGCCTCAGCTTACACCTAACAGAATACACTGTCCAAGTTTTCATGCAAGTAAAATTTTTGGGGGTTTTTAAATTCAGCTTTTCCTCCTAGAGAAGTGGTTGTCTCAAACCCTCCCACATTTGCTAGGGTAATACAGATCCCTACCTAGCATATGATGAACTCAAACCCCACTATATACCTACTGAGAGAAAAAACTAGAAAAGTAGCACCAAAACTAAAGGCACACATACAACTGGCATACATGCCATTTTCAACAGCAAGCACTTGTTTTATAAACCCTTCCCAACTAGCAGACAGGAAATTCACTGTCCAAGTTAGCTGCTTTTCTCACAAGAACTTCACCCCCTATGCCCTGAAGAGTCTGGGCTAAAGGTGGTTTGCTGCCTCGAGAAGGAAAAAAAAAAAAAAAAAAAAAAAAATATATGTACACACCTATTTCATTCAAAGAGCATACAGCTACCTATCAGACCCCTCTAACCCAAGCCTCCTGCTGCATCACTCTTTGGGGGAGCAGGGGAAGACCAGCATGGCTGCAGTGACACCGTGACTGCAGAACAAAAAAATTCCACAAGCTCCTCTTTGGGTCAGGATTTTTTCCCCTCTTAAACCAGGGCCTTCAGTCACACATAACATTTCCTTCTTCCTGAGGCAGGACTGGTGTTTGGCTCCAGGATTCTTCTGCGAAGAGGGAGATGATGGGGGGAGAAGACTAGCCAGCTTTACTTTCAGTGTGAAATCCAGACAGGAAACATTCTTGTTTTTCCTCTCTTCCCTTGTGCACACAAATCAGCCTATAAACAGCAGAAGCCACTTTCGGAAGCCCCTCCCTCAGCAGCAGTTTGGTTTTAGTAAGAAGTAAGCCTGTTATCATTTCATACCCTTTTTAGACAAGCTATGTCAACTAAATACCGTCTTTCACCAAAGCAAAAACCACTTCCCAGGCAGCTGGTCTGCAGAGAAAAAGCACCTAGATAGGCTTTGATCAACAGTACTGCCTCTTCCCCACCCACACCTTCCTTCCTGTTGAGAAAGCAATGACAAGGGGATGCGCTTTAGTGGTAGATGCACAAGTGGAAGATACAAAAGCAGTCACCTCCACCCACATGCTCTAGCTAGTCAGAGTGCCAGCTCCATTTCTGAGTGCTAAATACCTTCAGGTTTCCAACCAGTGATGTTTGCCTGGATGCACTCAAAAGCTTTCAGCACGGCAGCTTCCCACTATGCACCCTCTGCTCCTGCATTGTCCTCCCCAGTCTGAGCGTTTGGATTAATACCAATATCAGGCTAGGAAATGGCTCATCAAGTATTCCACGGATAAATGTCACTGCCTGTAACAGCAGGTCTGTGCTGAACACGAAGAGCCACACGCTTTGGACCAGGGTTTCTCTTGGCAGGCTGGCTCCGAGAAACACAGCAATGACCTGCTCTGGGAATCGTATTTGAGATTCTACCTTCTCCCAACATCCAGCATCTTGGGGACATTTTTTAGCCCACATAATTAAATTCCAACACAAATGTCTCCTGCAGTCATTAGAAAGCCTTCTCCCTAAAGGACAGGTGGGTCCTTCCCAGTGGAGGTGAAGCATGCTTTGCTCCCCTTTCAGGTAGACTGAGGTGTTAGTGTGGGGTTTTTTTCTTGCTTGTTGCCCACAGGTGTGCTAACCTGCATGTTTTAACTATACAAATACAGTAGCTGCAGATAAAACATCTGAAAAGGGACTCAGACTGAAGCTATCCTCTGCCAGCTGGAAACAGTTTCTAGCTGGAGACAGCATTCACACCATAAAAGACAGATTACCAGATGCCCAGGTTTTCCACTGCTCTGTAGTTTCTGGGGTGGAGGTGGGGACTGAAACCAGGAGAACAGATTTTGAACCTTCTCCTTTTCAGCACTCTGGCTTTCTCTAGCACATGAGCAGATGGGTCATTTCCCAGAGGGACAAACCCGGGAAGGCAGCTGCTGCCAGGGCCCAGTCACAACAGCTGAGGCTAAAGGACCTCTTTATATTTTACTTACGGGAGGCAGAAGTCAATAAAAGGCCTCCATTGTGAGCGCACACACTTCTCGCCGACCGTGCCCCTAAAATATTTTAAGCCTTCCTAAAAACACACTGCAAAACATAAACCTCTTTTGGCCTCTGTGTATTAAGCAGAGGCCAAACTCCACTGAAAAATAAGCTCTCTGTCTTTACTGGCTCCAGATTCTGCTTACCCTGAAGTCAATGACAGAAGAGCAAACTGAGCAGGACTGGAGCCTTTATGGGGAAATTACAGTTTCCCTAGCAAGGGTATACTCTGAAGAGGAGGCTTATTTTTCTTTATGTCGTAATGTGGGTAAATGAGAAGAAACCAAAGCAAAGAGATTTGTATATATAATCATATAGCTGTGCATTTATATAATTAGACATAAGCACTTACACTGTGTACAGTAACAGGCACCCCTCACACAGCCATCCCATACACACCAAAGCTGCCTTTTTCTTTTTTCTTCCTTTTTTTTTTTTTTTTTTTTTTTTAGGGCAGGGGAAGAAAAAGCAAGAAAGAAAAGACTCTAATTGCAGCCTTCCACCAATGCAGTCGCCATCTGGTAACTCAAGAGACACATGGAGCCGAATTATCTTAATTAACATGTTACAACAGTATTTAAAAAACTCTACACTTATTAACACTCAGCTGTGATTAGCCAACCATGGAGGAAGCCTGCTAGTGCAACATTAATTATGGGTCTTGTCTGTCTTTCTATTAGAAATATGTTTTTTTCCCAGCGGCTTATCTGTCTCCTAAAAAGAAAACCATTAGCATCAAAGCTTGCTCTAAAATGCAAATTCTATTTACATTCTACAAGAGTCAAAGTGTTTAGGCTATATGAAGCTGCCACTGGTGCTTCTAGAGTGCTACAGACTGTCTTGATATAAAATGTACTTCTCTCTGTTTGCCCCTTAGAAAGCTCTACTTCAGTTAGACAACTCCCTCTCTCACTGAAATTTTAGCAGAAAAATAAATTTTATGCCTTTCAAGTTCCTTTTCCCCTCCAAAACAGGAGCACAGACTTTGCTGTATGCTAGGCAGGGAAAACCAAAACACAAAATCCAGGGCTAACAAAAACCACATCTGTGAAAGGAAGATTTCTGTGATGGAAAGCAGCAACCAAAACACAATTGCACTCCAGCGGCAGATTTGCCTCCCTAGAAGAGTGCTACTCACTATGACAACTGTATTATTTTTCCCTGTAATAGGCCCACCTGTAATGCACTCCCCTCGGATACATTCCCAAATGATTCAGCCTGACAGGCTCCGAGACTAACACTGCCAAGTTTTTCAGACTTCGCTCTGCATTATGTTTGCACAGGGCCGGCTGCAGTGGGCCTCTCATCCGCACCGGGCATTCTGGACATCAGGATAACACCAAGTTGTAAGACAAAAACCTGGTGCTTTTAAACAAAGCCAGGACTGATAAATTAATTCTGGAAGCATTAATGAGGAGGGGGGAAAAAAAACCAGGAACAACTGCAGAAGTGCTTTTAAGGTCTTCTGATAAAGCAATCTTATTGTTGCACAGACACACACAAATAAATAAAAATTGCTGTTGGTGATGCATGTGGAAGCTCCTGCAGCTTGCTCAGGTCCAGTAAGGATGAAGACCAGCTGACTGGTACTTTATAGCATCCAATACTGCCAGGACAGTATAAACAATTTGCATCTGGGCTGCAGTTGGAGCCAGCAGTACAGTGGCTTCAGAACAGCCAGTTTAATACAGAAACCTGGTCTCCCCCATGGGCACAGCGCAGCTTTCCAAGTGGCACGTTTCATTTGCTTTTGTTTTCCAAGGCTGCTTCCGGCCTCCCCATGCCTTCTTCCAACCACCCCATAATTACTTCCACGTGTTCGGAGAAGGAAATTAAGCAAGTGCTGTAACAACACTTTGTATAATCGGCAGGGTCCCGGATTCTGCTTCTGAAACCCAAACTCACTGTCATAAGTAGCACCCAGCTAGTTTTGTGGGTTCCCCCCCCTTCAAAAGTTTGATTAAGAGGGTCCCCCTAAGAAAGTTGCATATGGGTTTTAGTTTGAAATTCTGACTATTAAGAAATGTAAGGAGTCCAAAAGTGTTTGCTGCACTGGGCAGAGGCAGCTAACATTCATCAGGGGCCTCTCTTCCTCTCACTGGCAGCTCATCCAATTCTAAATCTTACTAAATCTTATGTTGCAATAAGGGGGAGATTATTTAAAAAGATAAAGAATTGTGAAAATATTTTATATTCTTACAAAACAGGAACAGGCAGCTGCGCAGGAACTTACAGCACCTACTGTGTAGAGGCAGGTTAGTAGAAAAGGTATTAGCATGGCATTTGAACTCAAATAACATCCACTGTCCTCGATTACTGCTGCTAATTTTAAACTTCAGCTTCGCTCTTCACACAGCTTTGATTTCTCATCTTGTCCCTGGTCGCCTCTTTCCAGAAACCTACAAAAAACTAAAAATTGGTCTCAATTCAGAGGTAACCTGCACATTTAGCCTGCTGTTTCCTTGGCTGTTCCTAGGTGGGTTTTCAATTTGCATATACTAATACCCCAAGGCTGCCTTTTTAGGATATAAGTCTGACACACACTATGGGCTCTGGTCTTAGGAAAACCATCTCTTCAGCAAAAACAATGAGACACGATAGGAAAAAGCATAGCTATCAGATGTTCATGCTGATTTTGGACACCAGGTTTTGATAGGACAGAGATGACTGATTTGCGCTGACTGGTCTGCAAGTCCTGACTGAAATAAATACAGTCCCTCTATTGACGCTAGGTGAGGACACAGGGGAAACATACCTTCAGGATATAGCAGAGCAAAACTCCTCACTACCCGCAAGTCACAAGAGGCCTGCCATTTAGCAGTGCCTCAGGAGGCTTAACTTGCTTGTGGATTTCCATATGACTACAAAACACTTCCACTCCCTAAACTTCAGTGTAGTACAGTAATCACGTTCCTTTCTCCAATAAGGCCTTAAAAGTTCTTGCTATGGCAGTTTACCAAAATATGTCCCTGTTGTGGGCTCCAGCACAGCTGCTCAAGCTCTGGATGACACATGTCACCTGGCTGGTAACACAGCAGTAGGAGTCCATTGCTCTCCTTCCACTGTGAGGTGGAACTCAGGCATACACCACCGACCTACACAACTGGCTCCTCCTTACTCAAGAGGCCAGCTGGTGCCTACCTTCTAACCCCAGTTCTGCTATGGTTTATTCTGAGACTTGACACAGATCATTGCACAGTCATGAATCTGCTCAAGAGGCAGTCCTAAACTCTGAGGGGACACGGGAATCTCTGAAGTAAGAATTTTAGAGTTTAGAAAGGAGCCCTGTCTTCTTACGTGTGCATGGAACGATCCCTATGCTAGCCAAGTCACTTTAAAGCTCTGCCCTGGTAGGCCTCCTTCGTTCACTAATGAGCCTTTTGCAGCTGACTCATTTTTCATCCTTTCAGCAGCAGCAGCTGTTGCCTCTGACTCAGCCTATCCAAAAAGTGTAATTTGGAAGTTTGGCCAAGGTTGATCTAGTAATGGCATGCACACAGGAGATCATTTTGTGCTAAACGCTGCTCCACTTTCATCTGTGCAGGAACGGAACTGGGAAGCTCAAAGCCTTAGGTTATTAAAGTTTCCCTCTGCAGTATATCTACGGACAGCTTTGCTAGGGAAAGGTGGGGAAGGACAGCAATCCTGAAACCTCAGTCTGATACATCAACACGCACTGGAGAGTATTTTTTCATCCTGCCATGCCATTTCTCTTCTGACCTTTGGCTCTGTTCAGGACCATTGAACATATCAGAATCTAATATCTGTGCAGATTTGTCTATCCTTTAAGAATGACTCATCTCTGTCATGGGACTTATCAGAACAAGCACTCAAATCATTTACCACTGGCTGGGCAGAATTGCAAATAGTTATTAGTTCTGTTTCACTGGAAAGCCTCTCTTAAGCACACTTCATATTTTCACTCTAGATGTGGTTAGGTTAGCCATAAATATTAAGTCATCTTTTTCTACCAGCTTTACAGAAGCTCAGCATCACAAGCAACTTCTCTGCAGAGTTTGGCAGGAAAACAAAAATAGCCCCACTTGAATACTCCACAAGTCATCCTATTCAAAGTGGGAAGCACCTCAGACTACAGAGTGACAGAAGTACTCCACACGGCAAACCTAGCTTTCCCAGAGACCACAAAGTCCTAGAGACTCCCAGTTATGCTGCAAGTGCAACCATTCTCAGCTACATTTTCTTGAACTGATTAGCTGATACAGATTCAATCCAGACTCTAATAATTCAAAAGCTCTAAGACACACGGAGTGAAGTTGAAGAACTAAGCTTCAAAGCAAAGAAGTTTCTTCTACTGAGAAGAGCTAGCTATGATACACCTTTCTAAATTGCCTAACACTTTAACAGTGTTGGGCAACTTAAGAGCTAGCGAGGTGATAGTAGGAAAGGTGGTGTCAGACCCCATGTAACCTGCACTGAAACTTAACAGCTACTCAGTATGTGGTCTTCTCTATTTCCTGGCAATGCAAGTAACTGGAGAGTGTTTTTTGGAAAGAAGGGAGGTAACCCAGTAAAGCTATCAGTAAGCTTGCTTTGTGACTGGAGCGTGACTAGCAAGAAGCATCAAGGTCTGGTGGGATGCTGCTGCTACTTTGATTTACCAGTCACAGAAGACACCATCAGTTCTGGCAGAACAGGCAGAGTCCCACACATTCCACCCACTCAGATTCTGCTGGGGATCAAATGGCACATGGAAAGTAAACGGCAACTCAGTATAATCCTTACAAATGCAGCATATAAAAGAATTCAGATTTTCAGCCACCTCCTTTGAGAAGACTGTCCTGTTATATAGATGTAATAGCTTCAAAGTGTTTGTTTCTATACCTCCATTTTCCCAGTACCTACCAACAGCTCTAAGCAACTCAATGGATATGAATTAGCAAATTGCCTAACAAGATATATTAGCAAATTGTCAAAAGCATACCTAGCAGCAAACACGAAATCTTCCTTTCTGTATTTCTAGCTCCTCATCCCAAACACCCACAGGGTAAACAAAGCCTGAACTGAAATAAGCCAGGATTGGGAAACTGTTCAAAAAACAAGGTCCTTCCACAGCTGGCAAGAAAAGTGTTCAGAAAAGATGTGTAGAAGGAGTTCTCACCCCTTGAAATATTACTTGCCCTTTGACACTTTCACTATAGCCATTGGAATCAAAGCACAGGCAAGTCAAAATATCCAGCTGAAAAAGCATGTAATAAAAAAAGGTTAGAGGTAGCAACTGCCAAGACAGGACCCATTTGCAGCCCTAGATGCCTGACAAAAACATAAGAGATGAAATACTATTCCTTCCATTTGACATAAGAGATTATAAAACATACAACCCAAAACCCCACAGTATAACTATTTTCAAAACAAAATCTTCAGGAAAGAGACCAGATCTCCTCAAGGACTGCTAAACTTCAGTCTTGCCTCTCTGCACTTTGCTGCTTTTGAGCAACAAGAAATACAAGACTGCACGTATTCTTTGCTTCTTATTTATATTCCCTGGTAACCTAGACAGGTTCTTTGTTCTGTAACAATTAAAATACCAAGTTAAAGTTTAAAAAAAAGAAAGCAAACACTCATAATGCTTTATTATGGGGTTGCTTTTGCTCCTTTCCTGGTGTTTTTCGAGCATAGCTGGCCTGAGAGATGCTCAAGAGCCTTGGAGACACACAACTCCAGCTCCTACCTACTGCCACAGAGCCAGCCAAAACACATCCCATCACTGACTTAGAGGTTACGGATCCTTACACCAGAGGCTGAAATTTTGAAGCAGGAGACACTGCAGCTTAGTGGCTGGAACTAAGGCCTAGGCACAAGGGACCTAGGTCTAGAGACATGCTCCACTGATAGCTAACCTGAGGTTTTGCCTCCCTGCCTCAGCTTCCCTCTTCAGAAAGCTTTCCTGCCTGCCTTTGCGAACATATGGTTTCAGGTAGTCTGGAGAGCCCAACGTGATGATTTAAGGATTCTTGTCACCAATGTAATTAAATTTCAATTACAAAGATTTACAGATAAATTTGACTGCTTTAATATTTGTGTCTTCTTTTTCTATACAAAGAAAGCCAACCCAGATGCAGGATTTCACAGTTCAGTAGTTCTTCCACACAGGTCTCTCCAGCCAGGAATTTACTTCAACCTTTATTGCCATAAACAGGACTCACACATGGCTAGGGACGCATATGCTGCATTACCATCTTGCAATGTTACTGTCTGGTTTTAACTCAACAAGGCTCTTTTTGTGCCAGCTGGTTTTTTATATTATTTGTGACATTTCATTAAGTTTCATTTATTGTTTTGAGGCACTTATTTGCTCAGCTCTCTCAAGTGGCTTCCTTCAGCTACATCTTATCTATACAGCATCATCAGTCATGTCAGAGCAGTTCTTGCTAAACCAGCAAGAGTATTTCTCATGGCAACATACATTTAGCAGGATAACAACAGCGTGAAAATGCTTGATTGAGTTTTGGCTGCATAAAGCACCTAGAATCAAACCTCAACGATAGCATTTTACCTGGATCACTCTTGACTTTGACAGGCCAAGCCTGAATGATACTATTATCATTTTCTGCCAGCCAGACCTTGGCATCGAGGACACTGCCTTATTGAAAAGAAGAGACTGTTGCAGGCCAGCTTCTTCCAGATAACTCAGTTGATTTGCAGATGCTGTTACAAAACCCCGTCTCCTTGAATACCACAAGAACCAAAACAACATGAAACCATTTTCATTGCTTGATGTCCTATGCACTTTCCAGCGAGCATTTACAGCATCAAGTCAGAGAAATTTCAAGTCCCTCTTCAGCTTCTTACAGTTTTGCCGCCTCCTTCCTAAAGTCCTACGGCTCCTCCTCACAGCCATCTTCCATCAAATGTGCATGAGAAAATTCCTGCTCAGCTCCAGCATTCCCTCATATCAGACAATAATTTCAACTCCTGTTTCAACTACCTAGCTCCATAAAAGAGATGGTGTGGTTAGCTGGGGTTTTGGGGTGTGTGTTGGTTTTGTTCGGGTTTTGTTCTTGTTTTGGTTTTTTGGTCTTGTCATTTGGTGTTTTGGGTTGGTTTGGGTTTTTTTAAGCATTTAGCTGCAAGCACAGTTTTTGTACATTTCAGTGATGTTTAAGTAAAAATGTTAGTGGATAACAACAGTATCCACTACATTATGACTTGCTCCTTTTTGTCTAAATCGTCAATCCAGCAGGATGACATTTCAAATTTGGTTTCAAGAGCTGCAGAACAGTCTTATCTTCACTGGGAGACACAGAAGACTTATCAGAATGAAATGCTAACTTTACATTATAAAGTGTCATTACAATAGCTCATTTCTATGATATTCTGAGAAACAGGATGAGGTGGGAGGACCAGATTATTCCAAAAGACAAATAATTGTTTAAAGGAAAGATGTATTTATTTATAGGTTCATAATTCCCTAGAACATAAAAATCCCTTCCACTACTCTGGTCAACATAGAATACATATGTATAGACACTGATCTAGCAGACAGATTTCACAACCACCTTTCTTCTGACTCAGGCTTTGGAAGGGAAACATTAAGCAAGAGCAACCAAGACAGTAGGAGAAGTTACAGCCCGTCAGCTAAAAACAACATAATCTTTCCCAAACCATGCAAGAGTAAAGCAGTTTCAAGAAATTCCTTACACAGAAAAAGAGCATTTCAGATGCTCCCCAGGGAAGAATGCAGTAGAGGAAGCTGTTGCAGCATGCCTGAATGCCACAGGAAGTGCTCTGCTGAGCACAAATGGGGGAAAATTCATGAGCATTCCCAGCTTCTGCAGAGCTGGGGCCGGAGCTCGGAGGAATGTTGAGAACACCCCGGGGAGCCCTCACACACAGCTGGACCCAGATCTGCCTCCCATGTCATCACATGAACACATGTGGTAGGAAGCAAGTATCCAAATCCCAGCTCTTCTCCAGTATCAGTGCTCCCATCTAATACTCCCTCAATCTAGCTAAAGAAAAAAAGCATCTGTTTTTTTTCCAGTAAGAGCACTTATACTATCAAAAGCTTAAATCAGGAGAGGGCAGAGGTTATGCTATTCTTTTTTCTCTGTGTTCTCTCACCAGAGGCCTCAATGCTACTACTACTGCCAGGGTTAAGTTTCCGCAGCTAGATTTCCCTCCCTCTACAGATCTAATTGCTGAACCTGCCTTACACACACCTTCCCAGACCTCACTAGGCTTCTGCCCATCAAGCCTGGCTTCAACCAGACATCTACAGGCCCTGGGCACTGACTCAGCAAGCCCCATTTCTGTGAAGAGACAGCTCACAAGCAGATTATCTGACACTTTCAAGAAAAACACAAGATCCACAAGATCCCCCAACACACAGGGTACCCCATATCCTAAGAGCTGACCCCATGCATGTTCCCAAGTCACTTTTTCAGGGAGTTGAAGAAAGCACCTCTTGCATAGGGCTCCCCAGACAGAGGGTTCAATTCAGCTCAGTTAGTTCTGAGGCACTAGACATCCACACAAGGCTGGTAGATATGGCACAGGGCCTTCAGGAGCCCTGTGCCCTTCCAGCAAGGCAGCTGAAGGGCAGGGCAGACATGCAGGCCACTGACTCCAGCCCACTCTTAGTCACCGTGTCTACATCTGAACATTTTCCATGCTAACATCCCTACTGCCATTTCTAGACCATCATTCAGCCTTACCTCCAATGTCCGCTACAGAATTCAGGGTCTCTCTACGCTCCATGAATTCCCTGAACTGCAAAGTCTCTCCTCCTCATTTAAATAGACGATTCACAAGTTAATGCATTTTTTTTCTCCCTGCAGCAGATGTTCGAATTTCTCCCATCACACCCTCTGGACTGTAGTTCAGTAGAGAGGCAATAAACCACCAAGCGTTACGGCCAGATAGAATTTACCAGTTGACACAAATGAAGACCCCAGACACAGCGAAAATAAACAGTACACAGATAGCATCCCTACACCAACCATTTCCAAGATGTAGTAATTCTATGCCAGGCTACACCATGATGTCTCTTCAGCTACTCAGGGGAGCTCAGGCTACCAGAGGGTTTGGTGAAAATGCCCAGACAGCGCTTACTGGTTTCTTGGTTGTGGAGTGTAAGCTTCCCATGTAACTTTGAGATCCGTTTACTATATGGTTCAACCTCTTGCCAGTTAGTGAAGTTTCTCACACAAAGGAAATGGAACACCCAAAGAAATCATGCTAAAAATAGCAGAAATGCCGCCCCCCAGAGACACACATTTGGGAACTCTCCCAACTGTGTATGCAGACTTCTTGAGAACACTTAAATCACAGATATGGATATCTTATGCCTGAGAACTAGTGGGAAAAACCAGCAGGGAGGGAGGTTATTTTGACACTGATAAATTAGTGTCCAGACCGTAAAACAGAGTTCCAGAGAAAAACCAGGAGTCCATTTACTATCAGTTATGGTTCTGTAACTGATCTCTTTTTCACACTAATATAGAGAATTTCAGAGAACAGCACATGCATTTAATCAGGAAGAATAAGCATTACAGGGCTAACAATACAAACAGAAATCGGAGAGCTCCAAACCCAAACTTGATCATTTGGGTCAAGTTTGCTAGGAACACATTGTGTCTTGAACATAGACCATCTAGGAAGCCTACGGATCAACAGCAGGTATTACAAAGCCATTCTGATACGAAAGACAGAACAGTATCTCCTTTACCCAAAGCTTTCCTGGTTTTGTTCGTTTGTTTCCCCGTCTCCTCCATCTGATTGGGGAAAATGGGATTTGAAGTCTTAGGGGAAGGAAATAACAGAAAACCCACTGTCTTAGTAGTAAGGTGACAGGCACTGCAAAACCATGTTTAGCAGGTAGCAGGAAGCTACCAGGACAAGAGGCAGTATAATAATTCCACAGCCCCTTCTTTCAAACTTCTGGTAATTTTCCTTTCTTCCAATCTCCTCCACCCCCATACAATTTGCTCAGCACATGGGAGTTACTCCCTCTCAGCAGATACATTCCATCAAGCACAGACACTGTCAGAACTTTCTTCCCATTGCCAACGCAATTACAGTCAAAGACTGTCCAAAGGCTGTTGCATTCAATTTCACAGTGCTGATCATGTCAGACAGCCTGCAGCGCCATCCTTTATTCTGCCCCTTGTCCACCCCTGCCTTTTCTATTCACTTTTCAGAAAAGGCTACTTTAGCCACACTTAGGATCTAGGATGCTACTCATAAGAACAGCTATATTCTGGCAGTTGACATGGAGAGCAGAGGACAACACTCTAGGAGACAGCTCAGCCTCAGTGGAAAGTAACTAAAGTTTAGGAAAGAAGGGAGAAGTGTTAAAAGTATCTACTTCCCAACTGGACTTCCTTATAATAATCATAATCAGGGTATTAATGAAATACTGAACAGCCCAATCTAAACTGGAAGTTCCTCTGTGTCCCCTCCTCCCAAATCACTGCTCACTGGTTAGAGCACTCAACTGGAGTTTGACCACATATCCTCCAGCTAACACCACATTCTCTCTATGCATGCACGCAAAAGCCTCCTAAAACCTCACAAGAAGATCTTATGTTAGGATCAAAGTACAAAAAGCCCTTTTCCAAAACCTCTGGATTAGATCGTTTCACTAAGTACCCAGGTATTTCAAAGTTACTGTTTCTAAAATACATGTTCAAGACCCAGCACTGCCAAGAAATAGATTTTCATTCTCTCAAAGGGTTACCCAGCGACAAACCTTAAAATAGGTTCTCAGTTCTTAAACTGATGCTACAATTGTCCAAAAGGGCATTTTGTGGCTAAACACCATTATACTGTGTCAACTCCCACCAGAAGTAAAGGTGACTTCTCAAGAAGTAGAAACAGAATTTAATGTCTGGAAAACTAGGGTGTTCCTCAAAAAAACAGACCCACTGTTCTTCCCCATTCTCTTTTTCTTGGTATTGTGGCTGAAGACAAAGAGGGCAAAGGCCTCCCAAGCACCGGGAAAAGTCACCTGATTATGACACTGGACTTTTTTTTCCCCACTTTTCTTCCCAGTCGGTATGGCTTCATTAATAAGGTGGGTGGAGGTGTCTGTCTTATATTAAATGACATGATCTACTTTCACAGCCCTGCCCCTACAAGCATCAGAACTTAAAGCCATGAACCCAAATCACAGCAACCTAGTTACTGCACATCAAAGCTGTCACTGTCACTCTTGCTCTCAGGGTGGAAGAGACAATCAGACAGTTGACATTTACTCTTTAGCTCACAGGGTAAACAGAAACCAAGTCACAATATCTCTTCCGCTGCTCCGGAAGGACACTGATCCCACACTACCCTGTAACCACCACACCACCAGACCTAGCCTCCCTTCGGCAGTAACTCCACAGGGAAGAGTGAGCTACCCAACTGCACCTGTGTTTTCCTCTTAAAAGCTGTGCTTTTTGGAGCTATTCCTTCCCACTCCTCAAACTCCTCATCAGCAATGAAAGTCACCCCAGTGTGTAGAACACACTCCAACAAGAGCATTCCTCCATAACAGAGGTGGTTTGTGATCATATACCTTCTTATTCAGGGGCACATACCCCTGCCAATTACGGAAACTCCTTGCACTGGAAAGCAAAAACACTTTTCAAGCTCCATTTTAACACAATTAAAGCAGTTTGAAAGTAAGAAGCTGTCATCATGTGGTAGGCAGTACTACATGGACTATTATTATGCGTTCTGAAGACCACTGCTTGGAAACTTCTAATCCCAGTCTAGCACATTTATTTGCAACAGATTTCCAGTCTAGACTTTGCAAAAAGCTCCCAGAAAAGTAGTTTTTCCATAATGCTCCATTCTGAGAGGAGGTCATGTGACTGCAGGTACAAAACTAGGATAGATTAAGGGATCTGCCACTCCTCAGTAAAAATGATTAAAAACGTTCAAAAAACAAGGTTCACAGCAATGGGAACATAACGTGGAAATCCTCTTGAGTAATCACAGGCTACTAGACTGAAGTGAGTTCCTGTTTAGAAGTGCAAAATACCTGCATAGACAGAACTATGTTGTAGTCAAGGAGATCTCCAGGGCTGCGGTAGCCCACAGGAACAGGAAGAATGGTTTTGCAAGAGGTGCTCCTAGGACAAGAATGAACAGCTACTTTTGTCCTACAGCATCTGTATTGGCTCCAGTCAGAGGACATGCTTGTTCCACGGTTGAGCACCTGATGAGACTGACCAAAACATGGCATGTTGCTTTCAAACACTCCTCTTGATGACTTGACAAAGAGTCACTAAGAAAACCACAAGCAACTGCTTCACCATTGCTGCATAAAATTGCTTTATTCAGCGTACTATTTCCTAATAAATCATGTCCTTGGGAGCCCTCACACTAGGGCTCATGCTAATGCTGAAGATAATAGAAGAGCCTGTTGCTACTGGGCAAACTGGGAACACAGAAGCATCTTTCCGGGTAGAATTACAGCTAGAGAATTAAGCTTCCCTCCATCAGTATTCAGGGCCCAGCTAGCTCTGGCAATGCATCTGTTCTCATCACAGAATTGGACAAGCTGGAAATATGAAGCTCTATTGTACTGCTGGTAGACTTTTAGTACAGATAATTACAGATTAGTATTGTCTGGGGGTACATACCCACCAAGAGGAAATGAAAAGGTATATGGCTCTACGCTGCCTTCCTGAAACAACTGAGAATGGGCTGCCACCACTGCAAGTTGTTTAAGGGAATGGATTCATGCCTTCTTCCAAATGCTGCCTCAATCTGCTTACTAGTCAAGTAACCTTTGGAGAAAGCTAGCTTCAGTCTCCCTTCATGGATTTCCAGATGTTACTCAGTTGCTCTGTTACTCAGAGTAATCTCATGTTACTCAGTCATCACAGGAATTTTGCAGCTCTCCTTCAGTACTGTATTGCCTGCAAATTTAAGCAGCAGCATACTAAATCCTTCTTTCGGATTGTTAAACACACTGGGCAAGATTTTCAGCAGTGCTTGCATGACTTGAGACATCCTCTCCCAGCTGATTACCATTAGTTTGGAAAATTTCATTTGATGGTAAATGTATCTGACATAAGAGCCATCCCAACAGATATCTTCCCTAATTTAAAGAACATGCAATGCTATTTTTCTTTGCTATTTACTTGTTTAGCTGCCGTATCACTTTATAAAGACCAGTTTAAGCTGACAAAAGAGCAAACAATTTAGTGGAAACTAAACTATACCATCAAGAAGGGAGGAATTTCTGACACAAGCTTTATTATACAAAGATCCTTTTCTGGCATTCTGCCCCATCTCCCTTCTCCCACCTCATGCACTCTTGCTGCTTGTTACACAGAATCCCATTACTCTGTTCAGCCATTTCCTTTCCATATTTGTCTCTTTTATGCTGATGGGAACAAAAGAAAGAACAACTTTATTATAAGGATCTATTTGAAAGTCGGCATCTCACTTGCTTCCCTGCATTTAGAATTGCATCTTCTTGTCCTGGTTTCTCCCCTCCCAGTACATCAGAGACATCTTAATTCAGTTCTCTTAACATCTACAGACACAAAGCACTTGCAATGGGGGATATAGCAGTTAAGTTATTACTCATGTCTTCAGTTATTTTTACTGAATTGCCTCTTCTTCTTTTAAAATTTGCAGTCTTGTTAAAAGTACATTTGAAAAAACCCACAAGTTTGCTACTAGCTATTTCCAAGTAATTAAATTCATTAATCCAAACAGGGAGCAAGGGAAATAAAACTACTTTCTCCTTCATGCTTTTTTGCCCTCCTCTTACTCCATAATCATTATAAATGCTCTTATCCCACTAAATATTATGACCAGCACTTATTCATTCTATTTTTTGCTGCCCTTATCTTTCTCTTGCAAGCCTTAGAACAGTAATTGCCCTGAAATTGGAAAGAATGACAGAGGGTTCCAATGACAGAAGGTTCCTCCCCCAGTAAACCTAAAATTTGATCAGCCCCTCAGAAACCAGGCTGTTTGTTGTTTTCTGCATTCTTTAGTTCCTAGGTTTTTAGTTCACAGCATTCAGATTTACAGTTTTACTTTTTCTCCAGTCTGCTTCCACCATAATACTGAATATTTAATTTCTATCATCACTACCAGAAAAGGTGTTTCGAAAAAGGATGCAGAAACTCACACATCCCAAAAGCAGCCACACAAAGATGCACAATAGCTAAGTTTAACTGCAAATTCAAAAGCGTGTGCAACTAGAGCTGGTTGCACAGCGACTCAGTGACTAACTGCCCAAGGAGACAGCTAGCAGATTTGCATAGCTGTGTCTGCTGGCGCATTTGCAGAAACAGAAAAAAGGAGAGGACAAGACAGAGTGACCATAGCGACTTGCAGCTCTGCCACCCTGTGCTTTCTGTCCAGCTCATCTGAGGCACAGGGCACCCAAAAGCTCCACCTTCGCTCAGTGCAGGTTCAATTGAACATCTAGTGTTTAAGATACTCCATCCTTGTTGAAGTTTATAGACAGATGTGTGCTCTACAGAAATAAGCAGATTAGAACAGGCCTGGAGATTGGTCGAGTTAGAAATAAGCTGAATAAGCACACACACCTTTTCAGCAGCCACCGCAATCCTGGAAGGCCTTCCACAGTTCCTGTTTTCACACAGAGAAGTTAAATGCCTCCCTTCCTCAGCACACCAAGTACCCTGCCCCGTGTTTACAGAGGAAACCGTACTACTTCTCCTCCATAATGCCCTGAGGGACAGCTTATCCATGGCCCAGGCCTGCCATCTCTCTCAGGAAGAGCTACGCAGTTCTTCCAGCTGGTCTCCGGCTGTTTGTCCCCATGCAGGAGCCGTGACTCACTGCAGACGGCCTGGCTCGTGGCTGCTCCCAGAGCAAGGGATGGCTGTGACTCAAGCCAGCACTGCTTTGCAAAACCACTTGGTGAACTATGCCCTACATGAACATGCAAGAGAAGTCCTTATGGGCACAGGCAAAGATTAAGGCCTGAGAACACTTCAACCTGTGCATATAATAACGTCTCTTCAAAACATACCTTTTCCCCTTCTTATTCAACAGTTCAATACACACAGCACTAGCAACACTGCTCAGGACAAGGCTCCAGGCAACCACCAGCCTTTTCTGCTACATGCCCTCCAACCATGCTCACACAGTCAAGCCAAGGGGCTCCTATTTTGGACACTGTGGGTCAACTACTAATTTTAGGGCCCGTACATGGTTGAAGAGGTTGCACAAAGTACTCTCGCCTCTCTCTGGTAGCCAAACAAGACGATTCCCTTTGCTCTCTTGCCCCAGGGACCAGATGACCAGCCTGCCTGGTCTGACCCGTCATTTCTACAGCTAATGGAACTAGAGAGGAGATAGCAACCATGGGGATTTTCCACTAGAGCCCAGCATATGCAGGGCCTTAACGCAAGTTTCCAGCACAAGCAACACTAGAAAGGGAAAGTGAACTTAGTGAAAAACAAAGATCAACTGAATATTGATCCGAAGTGAGGGTAATGCAACAGAGTTGCAAGAGTCAGGAGTTAAGTTTCACTAGAAGAATTTTTGTTTTTAAACAAGACCTTATAAAAATACAATCATTTTCCCAAGGAACTGCCCTGAAATCCTGTGCCTGGGCACAGAAAGTCGTTTTTGGTACCACAAGAGGTGTGGAAGACAGACAATGAATAGGATGCATGTGCTGCGCATTTCCTTTGGTTGAGACACACGAGACAAACTAGTATAATTAATTACCGTAACTTCTTCCTGTAAGCATGACTTCAGGATACTTCTCTAGCATACAGTTGTGATCCCAACACAGACTCTTTAATTGAACTCTTCCATTAGGAAATTCTCAGACAGTCAGTCCAAATCAGCGAGAAAGAATGCTATCAGCGACAACTTCACATCTACCAGCCCGCATCTAGGCCAATAAACAACCAGCTTCCTCACAACAGCAACAACCAACTTTTAACATGGTGTGGCCACCCTCACCAACCCTTCAGGATCCACACGCAGGGTTAAAAAAAAAAAAAAAAAAGCAGAGATAGCCAGAAAGCAGCTTTTCAAGTAACAGCCAAAACATCCTCCCCTCAGAACGTGGGGGCTGTGGTAATCCCCTTTTTGAAATGCTAATGTCATTACAACCATAGCACCAGAAGACAAGCAGTGGGGTCTGGGTGACAGAGCCTCCACTGTGCCCTTACACAGATGATTTAAGCTGGGCCTTTTGTAACTCTCCTCCCCAAAGCTCCCTGCCCAGCATCATGCTTGACAGGAGCTGCAGCTGCCATCCGACCCTCCTGAGGAGCAGGGGTGGAAAGATCAAGCTGATGAATTCATGCATGCGGGGCAGGGGCCCGGGGCGCAGCAGCCGTACGCCATGGCCTTGTGTTCTCCAAATGAGCACATGAGGACAAAGATGGGCTTGGGGAAGACTTGAGAAAAGGCAAACCAAAAGGTCCCCAACTGCTCTCTTGCTACAGCTAAACAATTGCACAATAGTAAAAATCATTACAGCTGGTCATTAAACTGGGCACAACAGATATTGGTATAGGAAAGCACAGCTCAAAGAAACTAATCAGCATAAATACATCTATCCTCACAACCCCAGGAACCAGCTCAGTCTCAGTGAAAAATCCCTCCCATTGAGAAAGCTACTCCAAAGGGATGGAGAGCAGTCAACTTCCCTGCAAAAGCAACTGGAACTAGTTGCTGTGGGGAGATTGCAGACCAGACCAGGCACCACAAGTTTCATCCTGCCACCGTGCCATATGTAACAACTGACAGATGGTTACCAGAGGGCTTTCTAGTTTTGTTTTCAATTTAGTGTTCAGTTTTCATTGCCTCCAATACCAGTCAGGGAATCACCAGGGAAAAGTAACTTCAAGTAATGATTCTGTTTTAAATACTACAGGATTTGCTGCAAAAAAAGTGTTTCCTATAACCTACCATTTCCTACCATCTCCCAAAGAGCCTCCCACTACAGGAGAAAATGGAGACCATCACCACAATGGCTGAGAAGTAAATCAATCTAAGTTTTACACCAGGTGAAATACAGGTTAAGTGGAAAAGCAAGCTACAGACTGAAACAACATTTGCCATTCACAAACACTGCTGCGTTTATAGCAATTCCCACTTCACTGAGATTGGGTGAAGCTACTCTACCACCACAGAAATAATACATAAGAGCCCCCAAATACCTCTGCTGGAAAAGAAACAGGAACTATTTCACCTTGAAAGTTGTCTTTCCACTGCTGCTTAGGTGTTTGAACTCCTACCTATAGAGAAATATCTGCATTTAATGAGGAGGACAGCCTCTATTGCCACAGAAAGAAGAAAGGTGACAGACCGCTCTGGAAAGGGAGATGTGCTTGGTTTCGTTTGTGCAGGGTGCACACTGGCAAGCAGCTCTGAAATGCTGCCACCAAACCCAAATCATTTTAAAATGAAAAACACAAAAGCTTCAGTTCGGCACGCACCCTCCCTTGGTGCTAGTAACTAACCAATGTCAGGAGAAAAATTTCCTCCATTTAAAGCAACTAATTAAGTTAAGAGTTCAGTGGGTGGAAACAGACTTAGTGATAGATGCTTCCCTGCTGTCAGAGGATGCAGAACAGACATTCATTTTCATCCTCCCAAATCTCTTCATGGCACCTGAGGCGGCCAAGCATGAAATACTCCCGACCTGCCTCAGACAAGTGGCAGGTGGCCAGAGGTATGCAGTAAAATAGTTAAGTCTTTGCTCACCCTGACTGTAGCAGAAAACTAATCTCCTCACAACACCCCTAATTAGCAGCTTCCAACAGTCTCTCTCGGGTTTACTGACAGCAAGAATCAAGAATGCTAAAAGCAGCCCTACCTGTGTACCGGATGACAGGCTGCAATGTCCTCTTTCCCCCATGCAGTCATACCACTGCCCACCCAAGGACTCAACTCTTACATAGGATCAGCTCATGACTGGAAAGAGCTGGTTAAAGTGGGACCAAACATGGCCAAGGCAACACGGACAGGAAAAATAAAGAAAAAGAAAACAAAAAAGAAACAGTGCTCTGAAAAGGTGCTCCAGCCCTGAGGAGTCTCCACAGCTGGAGGCACGTGACAAGAGGCAGTCAGTTCTCCAGGGTACTAAGAGGAGGCAGAACTACTCACAGGGGCTAACCTCTTCCAGCACAGCACCCACGCTGCACTTCAAGTGTGTTCACCCACCAGAGGCATCGCCTTACGCCAGCAGACAGTGATCTGGCCACCACTGCATGCAACTCCTCTCCCACATGGTGGAAGCACGTTAACCATGCCTGACTGCTAGTCTTGTGAACTGCCTCAGACCAAACCTGCCGACTATTTGTTTCACTACCACTTCAGTGACACAAACTTGAACGAGGATCCTGTACCAATAGAGAGCTCAGCTCTCCCAGCAGTGTACATCTCCCCCAACTATTCCAAAAGCAGAGTCTAGCTTACTAAATGCCATGGAGGAAACAGCTACCATCAAAGCACAAACTGTCAACTTAAAGATAACATTTAAGTATTTGAGAAGTAAATGCAGATAAAGAGATTCAAAGTGGGAAGGCCTGAAGGTTAAAATTATGCTAGCTCAAGGACATCACATTTCTACGTCACAGCAAGACTCATTTCTGCTTTGGGCTACTGGCAATAACATTTGCAACAAGACTAGCTTGTTGGGAAAGACAAAGAAGTGGAGGACTGAAAGAATACAATTGGAAAAAACAAACACCATCTTCATTGATTTCACTAAGACTTGCACTCAAAGGCAAACTCATTGCCACTGTTGACTGTTCAGATTTTTCAGCTTACATATCAAAAATAAATAATTTCCTCAGTTGAGAGAAAAGTGACAGTTGAACCTAAACACTCAAATGATAAAGCCTTTATCTTAGTATCTTATAACCTAAGTCAATTACACCCAAGAAAGTGTTTACAATGAAACCTGAAGGTTGTTCTCCAGGAACAAAGGTTACTTTTGCTAGGCAAAGCAAAACCAGTGACAGAATGGAAGTAGTACTAGCTTTAGGATAATACAGAGCATTACAATTATGGTCCTTTGCCTGTGCTAAAGAGAAGTAAAGATGTGCTGCAGCATAATGTGTGGCTCAGCACAACTCTGACAGTACTCTTCCCTTTCAAGAAGCATGTCAGCAGGCCTAAAACTTGAACTACTGGAGACGGGTTACACAGCAGGCACATCCCCAGGACTCTGAGTTTCAAAGTTAGCTGCTCTGAAGGTAGGAGTGGAATGGGCCAGAGGAAACAACGTTTAAAAACCCACACTTCTCCCCTCCCAGCCAGGGATAAATCAACAGCTGTGGGTTTTGTGTGATACACCAGAAGCACGTTCCTAAAGGCCTCTGCAGCATCAGGTAAGTCTCTTTGAGATAAATCTCCAGGATGCTGGTGTTCCAGAATAGAGGCAGCACCAGAAGTCCCTAACCCACTCCGATATAACTTAATTCCACACATACAGTGATACACAGACCCCACCTGGAAAGCATCAGCAGAGTGATACCTTGGTGTTGACAAGGATCCAGGGTCTAGCAGCTTTAATAGGTTTATCTGGTTTACAGGAAGGGTTCCTCTACAGTGGGTGTAGCAGCCAAACAAATGCAGGATGGGGGAGAAGAGCAAAGCAGCTTTTAACTATAAAACTGAACACAAACTAAGAAAAGCAGAACTTTCTGAGAAAGTCACGGATATGTCTCTAAACATGGCAGCAACTTCCACCTGAAATTCCTCCCTATGTCTTTTTTTCACACACAGTTGCTATATGGTCTTTCGCAGTTTCTCTCCCCCCTCCAATCCCCAGCCATGATGTTAGAGCACTTGTAGGCAGACACAGCCAGTGTACTGGCATCTTCACCCTGCTCTGCTCTTGCCTTGAGGAGATTCCTGCCTTGAAGCTTCAGTCCCTGGAGGGCACACACACTTTGTAACCCTCAAGTTCTTAAACTCTGTCAGCGTCTCATTAGTCAGTCCTGTTGCATATAGAAAAGCCTCAAAAGCCTGATGTTGTAAAGGCATATCCTGCATCCTCCATTAAGACACTCTTACCTAACCATTAAAAAAATGAACACGCACATATATATATTTCTGCTAGAGTCCTCCCTCCCAAGGCCATACTATTCTCAACCATTCTAATCTGCCTGCATAACTAAAACACTGCCTTCTTTCAGGACTTACACTACTTAACCACCAAGCCACTAATTGACTTTTTAAACCACCAGGATCTTTTTCACAACTCCACCTGCGGAAACCTTCAACTTCCTGTTTTGCTGCACTCCTCTGTCCCCTTCCTCTCCTTCCTAGGATCTTATTTTCCCCTGATCCTCATTCACCTTCAGTCTATTCTGCCACTTTCCTACAAGTCTCCATTCGCTTCTAGTCCTTTTCTATGCCTGAAGAGTCTCCAGATAGCTCCATTTCCTTCAAAATATTCTAGTTCTACCTAAAACAAAAATTTCACCTGTTGTCTCAGCAGCTGACATCTCTGCTGAAAAATAAGCAGAAGAAAATGCAAAGCTGACTAAACAAAATTGGTAAGATCACAAAACAGTTTTATTCTCTTTCTGATGGATACTTTTATGGGTGCCTAAGGGTATGTCTGACACAAAACTCGTTATATACCATATTGGTCTTTTTCTCAGGACATAGAAAATGTTCCTTCAAGCCAGAAAAGCAGCAGCAGCCTCTGACTTTCTAGTTATGACTCTGCATGTGTCAGGCTTACCACGTTTCTTCCCTGTCTATGGGTTGAAAACTCAAGACAATGTCCACCAGAGCTGCTTATCTCACTCTACAGCAAGGCAACATTTTTCAAATACAGACATGCTTCTCCCTTTACTGACAAAGTAAAAGATATATCTCAAAAGCAGCAGCAATGTTTCTTTCTGCTCTCGAACAAGAAAGATTTTCCCCACTGAATTAAGACTAGACAGACCTAAAATGCTGAGCCTGCAGGATTTAAAGATGCTCTTTTGTTACGCTACCGTTCAACTCTTTGGCTTCTGCTTCCCCTGAAATGCTTCTTACCATGCCAAGCGGATAAATGCACTTATCCTTGCATTCAGAGCATTGGCCCTATAGAGAAGGAACACAGGAGGCATCTCCCTCCAGCACCAGCCAGGCCAACGTACACAAGCAGTGAGGGAGCATCCCCACAATCTCTTGAGATTAGACAGTCTTCTCAGCACAGGACCTCCAAAAGTTCCCCTCCCCCTTCCATAACAAAAGGATCACTGTACTAGGTTGGGCCAAAAAGCTCATTTTATTCTTCAACAGTTTAGCAACAAGCCCCCTCTAGCCCAATCCACCTAGCACATCCTATAACTCATCTAAGCAGCCCCATACCTAAGGGGTTATTTCAAATCCCTTAAACGACATCTGGAAGCAAGCAATTTGCTAGTCCTCCAACGCCAGTACAAAACTTTGCAGAAGCAGAGCCTCAGGGGAATTCCTGCTTGCAGAGGAAGATGAACACTCCCCAGAGGTTTCAATTCATTAAAAGGAAAATGTTTTTTTTAGATGCAGATCAGTGCGCACAGATAAGCAGGTATAACCTCTTGAGACAATGCCATAATCCTGTCACTGGGTTCCAATTACTGTCACGAAGGTACAAGCATTTTTGAGCTTGCTGTTCAAGTGCCTTCAGCACCCTACCTTCACTCTTGACTATCAGTGGCTTGTTATCAGCAGCGTTTTAGCAATCCTCATCTAGACACAGATTGCTGGGTTTAACACAGGACCTTAACAGATTCAGCCACAAAAGCTGAAGACTCAACAGTCTACGGCTACCTACCTTGCCCTACCACTTGTTTCCCCCTTATCACCCATGTAAGCATGCTCAGGACATATCTACTCCACAGCTTTACATATCACACGCCAGCTATTCCAGCAGTATTTGCAGTAACAGCCCAGGCTGAAGTTTGCCACAGTTCCAGAGCAAATTTACTTCTTGTTCTGCCATCCCCACTGCAGAGTCAGCAATAGCTGGCAGCATAAACAGGAGGTGGTAACTGCTTGTGCTGCTACAGTTAAATATAAGGGCTGGAGAAGCAATGGCAGACACGGGTTGCACAGATGAAAAACATTCAACATAACCTAAAAACGTAATGCCTCAGCTGCAATGGTAACCAGTTTAGGACTCAAAAGGGACAGAAGCAGCAAAGGAATTTCAAATGGCACAAGGTGATAGCAAGCAAACTTTCTTCTGTCCTGCTGTCAGGACTTTTCCCACGAGACTAGGAACAAACCCAAACTTCCCAAATGATCTGCTCAAGTAAAAAGGAAGTACTCAGTGATAGAAGGAAGCTGCATAAGACAGACAAGTCTGTATCTTCAACCTAGTGGGCAGCAGTCATCAAGGGACACCAGGTGATGAGTCAGAACCTGGACTACGGTTCACAAATACTTTCTCTTGAAGAACAAACTATGCCATTCAGTGCCCCTTCTGCTTCCCTCTATAGTGAAGCTCCTACCAGTTTCCGTCTTTCTCATTCTAGCCCAAGAAGCTAAGGTGAGTTGGACCAGACAACTCTTGAGTTATTTTCTAAAGCAGCTTATTTTCCTGCTAGCAACCATGGCCAAGAATTGAAAGCCCCTTAATGCTAGGTGTGTGTGACACCAGTCTTGCCATGAGTAAAATTCAGGCATTGGGTAAAAATCCAGGATTCAGAGGATTCCATCAGCTCTTCTACCATCTCCCACTCTGAAGACCAAAATTTGGTAGGTGGTAAAATTCCCCTCCTACACCTTTAAATACTTCACTATGAATCCATTCCCCTCAGATTCTGTTCCTATATTCCATTTTTTTTTTGGAGGAGGAGAGCAGAAAGTTCAGACTAAACAGATCAAATTTCAGAGTTCAATGAAGATTTACACAAAATTTTATACATTTAGAACACATACAGAAGCCAAATATGCTTCCCAATTCCTCCCAAAGTTATGTACATCCATAACATGCACACAGGAAAGATTTTAGACTTTTTCTGAGCACAGGAAATGAAAAGCAGGAGTATCCAATGCAACATATCCAGAGTCATGCTCTGTGATGAGATGTTCACCTTTCTTGATTAAAGGAAACAAAAGGTTTTTTGCCTCAGCTTGCCCTTCCTGTCCTCTCAGTCCTCTCTGGCAGCCTCCCAAAACTCTCACAAGCAGCATCTCTCTCTATGTTTTAATGAAATATTTATTCTATTTGCTTTTTCTTGAGTCATTTGAAGTTAAATGCTACAGAAGACACAGGGATCCCTTCAAGCACAGTGAAACATATTAAGTTGATCTCCCTCTCTCAAACTGATGGCAGTCATCTTTTCCAAATACAAGGACCAAAAATAGAAATAGGGTGTAGAGATAGATCTCAGCCTATCCAACACAACAAAAGTATAATGGGAATCTTAGCTCATAGTCACCTATATTAAACAGTAAAACATCACACTCATTTCTCATAGTACAGCAGTGAATGTAAGTCTACTCACATGCAGGTCCTTTGGATTTGCTGAGCCAACCTAGGATAGACAAAACGAAAATTCAGGATTACTATTATGCTTGCTTTAATTCATCCTTCAACCATTAGAACCAGTTAAAATTAAACAAGTTGTGTGGCTTCTTGAGATCCCTATTACTCCCTTCAAGCCAGTTGCTTAAATAGCACTGCCTGGATCAGTGTAGTAACAGTGTGAATACTATTATTTGAATAGTCTAATTCTGGGCCCATCTGCATCTGCTTCCTAGCCACCTCTGCAGCCCGGCCATTATTCCACAGCTCTCCACCATGCTCTTCTGTACCACTCTGCTCTTACCAAGCTCTCGAAAGGGACTGGAAAGAGGAATTGCACCTGAAACTGCTCCCCCTTCTCTCCATGGAGAACTACACACTTCTTTGGGCTGACCCCATAATTTCTCCAAACCCACACTTACATGAAGCATGCAGGTTAGAATCAAGATCCTTTGTTCATGCACGACACCTCCCCACATTTGTCTGGCCATCTAATGTTATAGTCTCCTTTTTTTATGACCATTGAATTCATCCCTAGCTGTATAAATGCCTTCCTTTCAGCTGCATAATCAGAGACAAAGGAAAACTCTGCTTTGCACAGATTCCCAAAGAATAGGAACAAGTCTGAATCTGCTCAATGACTGGACTGCGCTCTAACAAGCTGTTCTATGCAATGCAAACAAATACCAGCAGTATCCAAGAGCTTCTGTGCAGAATAACCTTGGCACTGAAAAGACCTTAGAACAGCAAGCAGCAGACTGGCTGCATTTGCGTCAGAGACAACACACAGGAATGAAGTCGTTTCAGTTTATTCAAGCTCAATTTATCACTGTAATGGCAATCCTAAAAATTAAAGAGCTAGCTTTATAGCATTTCACATGTGATCAGTCAACAAAAATCAGGCTGTGTCTACATCTAAATGGACTTAGATTCACCAAGCCTGCATTATTATTAATTTTTAAAGGTTAATATTTAAACTCTCTCCTTTATGGGTACTGATATTTGCTTAATTCAGGATGTTTAATACTTTTACCAACACCTTTACTTGCATTTCTCAGGACCAGGTGATGCTGTTATGAATAATGAAAGGCCCAGCCTATGTTTTGATAGGTTTCTGACAGAGCTGGTTATGAATCCAAGAGAGATTACACCATTTGGAACACAAATGATAGGAAGCTTTCAGACTATTTTAGAGACTACATGTTAAAATTTAATGAACAACTTATTCTGATCCACTGTCATCCTTCCAAAAATAGCCTGGCCAGACAGGACGACCATCGTGAATGAGATATAAACACAAGGCCTTTGAGAGCTTGGGAATAACCTTAACGGCCAGAGATGGGAGCAAGGCTGGGGGGGGGCGGGGAACCAACAACCCAAAACAGCAACAAAGAAAGAATTAGAGAAGCATTATCTGTAGAAAAGCAGACAAAATGGTTGTTATTGCTCCTCTCCAACACTTCAAAAATTCCCCATCTCTACCTACTGAGCACCCCGGCTCTTAGCTACATTCCAGATGAAACCTCAAAGAAAACAGAAGAGACAGAGGAATAACTAAGCCTCAGCATTTCAGGTCCTTGCTTCCCAAGTCTCCTCACCTGCTCATTCCTTCACTATTTCCCCCAACTAATCTCGGAGAACTTGCCAGACGGGGAAAAAAGGCACAACAGTGATAAAGCTCAAAAAATATTTCTGAACAGCACTGAAGTTTCCATAAATCCTCCTCTTCTGACATAGCTTCATTGCTTGCCCATTACCAAATGCTGCATTTGTGTTAAAATACGTGCAGTGGTTATTTTTATATTCATGGATATCTTCCTGTGAAGAGGAAGCGGTTTCCCTAAATTCTGCAGTGTGCTTAGTGACTAAGCAACTTATCATACTCATCTCACGGCACTCCAGGATATTTGGATAGATTGCTTGAGACAAAGTGCTGAAGATTTTTCTTAAAAATCCATGCATAAATAAAATCAATTTATTACCAGAGGACAGACCGGATGCTTGCTGACTGGAAATGAGTCTGCCCTCTGCATTAACCACGTGGCAAAGAGAACAAATTCCTGCCCAGAACAGGAATATATCTCTAAGCCTCCTGGAACTCAAGCAATAGAATTTCTAAACAGCAAAACTATTGCAATACAATACACATCATATGGTTTTAAACATATGAATCACAAGCTCTGCTTTCTCAGCCAGCTGAGCCAGCCATTGTCTCCATGCTCGTCTATCTTTTTATGAGAACATTCTTCAGCTTTTGTAGCAACTGTAAGCATGTCACATTGGCCTCGCATTCAAGATAAGCATTACCACCAAGAGATTTAATACAATCTCTTGCTTCATGTTAACATCGCTTTGCTCTGCCTGCTCTGAATGATTTTGCTATGTAAAGTAATAAAGTGAGGATGGTGGGGTGGTTGGGGGACAAAGATGAGGGAAAGATGATTTTCCAAGCGCCTCGCCAGTATTCTTTGTTTCTCCATCTGGCTCTCTGCTCCTCGGCTGACTTGCTCATTAATGTTACTCATGGCTGGCGTGCTGCTGCAGGTGCAGCTCTCCGGGCCCATGACGCATCGCTGAGCACCCCCATCCCTCCCAGCAACTGGCAGTAGGGTTGCTACCTCCCAGTCTCAGAAAACCTGTACATGGAAGTGCTCCTCAGCGAGCCCTTCCCCTCCCCCAGGATTTTTTCCCCTGCATGTCTTGCCCTCTGCTATGATCTTGGGCTCCCCTCCACATGCACTCACTTTCTCATTTCCCCTGCCGAAAATGGTTCATGCCTAGCCACTATAATCCTATTTAGCTGATGACCTGCCTTGATCAGTTTACCACAGCTGGTTTCAGATCCTGAAGCAAAAGGAACACAGAAAGGGAAACAACACAGAACCACTCTCGGGTCTTCTGACATGCTTAAGTAGTGCTTTTGTTAATGTGACTGGATGCCTCAAAAATGATACTAAAAAGGCTTGCCAGTATTGTGGCTGCCTTTCCTCATCCAGCAGCTCCGTGCAGCACAAGGCATTTGCATACTGATTACAGACTCAATTGAAGGTGCTGCAGTGTGTCGTGGGAGTTTCAAATGGGGATGGTGCACTCCAGCCCCAGGCTGGGAGGCATATCTGACAGGCCTACATCTGAAATGAGTCAGGGACATTATCACCAGTAACAGCAAGACTGAAAAAAAACAAGGACAGACCAGATCCAAAAAGACCTTGTCCCTTTCCCACTCTCACTATCTGTTCTTGCCTGTTTGTCACTCCCTCATGTGTGTCCCCCCATCCCTCATTACCTACAAAGCCAAAATCAGGCCAGGAAGACATACAAGTCTGGGATATCTGATTTCAGCAGCCACTCCCTTCCAACTCGAAGGGCCAGAAATACTAACAGGAGATCAACTCCTCCTCCAGCAGTTTCCAGCACCAGCAGACTTTTCCATGCAGGATCACCTCGGCTTTGAGTGCATCTGGCAACTAACATTTATTCTGCTCTACCACAAAGAGGCCAATTCAAGCTTCACTGATGCTGAGGAGTGTTGGTCATGAGACATTTTCAGGTGCCATGATATGTCAAATAAATAGGACTTTTTAGAGTTATGTCGAGAACTGAGATTTTGTTTTCAAAGGTAAGCTATTGTTCTACATTGTAACAGCTGCTGAAGTCAAATCTACATGTCTTTTTGGAACTAACCTCCTTCAAAGTTCTGTGCAAGAGCACACAAAGTTATTCTTTCCATCCCATGCCACTTATGATCAGGCATCTCTCTACAGACAAAAACTACATCATGGCTGGTCTGAGAGAAAAGACTTATTTCAGGGTATACTGGGTAAACAAGCACATACTTCACATCATGTACTACCTTGTGAGTATCTGGTATATTTTCTTCTTCCACTCATTTCTAAAAGGCAGATCCCTTCATCTCTGCTGACATTTTACATATCATCCCATTGCGCTGCTATTTACATTATTCACAACACTTGTCCATCAGATAAACATCAAGAAGTTAGAAAGGGGAGAGGGAAAAACTCAAGCTACAAAGAGGATCTAATAGAGGGGTGCAGTTAGCGGGTGCTGAGGTATCAGAAGATAGCACACAAGGAAACACCAAACAGATTCATCAGCTGTGAAGAGAGCTGAAGACAGCCTGTGCTTCCAAAAACTACTTCACATGAGCAGTTGCTACAGGGCATACAGATAGGAGTGTCTACATGAGAATCTCACTCAACCAAAATGTGGTCCGTGCTGTTGAGATGGTCCGAGTGCCCCCAGCTGCAGTGAAGGGATGAGAATGGAGGGCAAAAAAGCTGGGGGAATCAAAATGACAGGGTAAAGGACAAGCACTTATTTACTAATACGCACGACTCATTCAGTTCAGACACTGCCCTCTGCTTAACAAGTAGCAATGGAATTTTTCCTGTGAGTACTGAAAGATGTATACAAACACATCAACCATCACCAGCTTCCCCATAAAAATATAAGGCCACCTCCACACTCACATATCTCCCCCTCCCTGCAGCATATGCAAAGGTTTCACTTACCTGTGGCCTGTGCTTCCAAGATAAAGGTACCAAAGATAACTAGCAGAAGAAATAACCCATGGCTAGTCAAGGCAAGAGACAATCCTGTGTTGCTCTTTGGTGCTACCATTCCATGGCACATCTTTTACCCACCAAAGATTCTTTTAAAAAAATTCCTGAAATATCTGGTTGGTCAGGAGCACCTCGGTCTACAAAAACAAAGACAAAGAAAGAAACAGTAAGTGTTGAGCCAAACACCTACAACATCTGGGGAGGGGAGGAAAAGGGGAAATTCAGAAACAAACACGAGCGACCTTTTGCATGTTCTAGCATTTAGGAATCTTACCAAGTATTCACAGTTCACAAGGTAACAGGAGTAGAAAAGGCAATCTTACACATAGGAAATACTAAAAGGAGCTGCATTATAGAGAGACCAGAACTTTTCACTCACCCTCTAATATTTCAGGTGTGAAGACTGCCTAGCTTACAATTAATTTCAGCTTTTCCTTTCAAGACAACCCCAGAGGATACAGCATCTGGAGAATCTGTTTCAAAATAACTTCAATAGACCCAGCCTTCCTACACCCCCACCACCTTTCAGATGGTCTCCAAGACACAGCAGACTGTACTAGACAGCTAGGATAAATAAATCAAATGCTTCTTCAGCCACCTGGAGAAGCACAGCAAACCTGACAGCCAGCCAGCAGGCAGGCAAACACACACTTATGAGGAAGAATGTAAAACAACTTGCAAACCTCAGGTATAATGTTCTGACAGTACAGAGCATAGCAATTAAAATTGCAGGATGTGACACTGTCATATGTGAGGACTGAGGGATTCAGCCATAGCCTATCAGGCACTGTCACAGCAAAAACAGACTCGTACACAAACACACAAAGTGCAGTTGGGAAATCAAGAAAGCACAAAGTTGAACCCCTATTTTTAATGAAGGAAAAAGACCCAGCAGAATACACATCCCACCAACCTAGTATGGTTTTAGCCTGCAAGACCTCCAATGGTAACTTTGGACCTGGATGAATAACAGTGTCATGCGTAACTCCAATGCTCATGAAAGAAAGTTGGGACTAAAAAAATCTGTGTGTACTAGTTTTACAAAGGAGGAAGGAGAAAACTGGGATAAAGACAACTGGGTGAGTGATGGAGTTTAAAAAAAAAAAACAAAACCAAAAAACACCAAACCACCCACCCCCCCAAAACCCAAAACAAACAAAAAACCCAAACAAAAAAAACCACATGGAGACACATTTCAACACTTCTATCATGCTATTCCTTACACAAACATCTAAAGCTCCCAGGGAAAAAAATTTGCAGAAATTAATGGTGGTTTGTTTTTTTTGGTTTTGGGTTGTTTTTTTTTTGTGTGGTTTTTTTTTGTTTGTTTTTTTTTTTTTTTTTTTTTTTTTTTTTTTACACTTGACCACAGGAATACTTTTAATTTTGAGGGAAATCCCATTCAGCCACAGCTTCTTCAGTTAAATGGATATTCATACTGAAGGGGGATTTTTTTTTTTTGGCCAAGTTTCCCATAGAAATTCAAAACTGCTGGATAATTCCAAACAAATTTGAGAGGTGCAGAGGTGGGTATCATACTCTTTTGTACCCTATGAGAACAGATGGGAGACCTGGGTTAGTACGCCTACTACTAGGGAAGGCAGTATGACTTTCAGATCCTTAAGTACTTCCAAGACAAAGTCAACAAGCCAGCCCTGACCAGAGAAACACATGGCTCAAACAGCCACAACTCACCTTTCCATTCTCAGGCAAACAAGAAGCTGCATTATGGGAAGGACTATGTAGATTTGTCATTAAACCTGGAAGTCATCCTAGTGAAAAGAGGGTTTCCTTAGTTCCATGTGACTACTTTGCTCATATTTACTTCATAAAAGAGCTATCTTTAAAATTTGGATCTTTCAAGTCAATTAGTCTCTATCAAAGAAGAATTCTTTGTCTGCATACACCCCTGCCTTGAAATGTCATTTCAAGATGACATTTAAACTGCCATGTGGCAAGTCTGGAGCTGATGCTACAATAAACTCTGTGTCTGCCCCTTTTGTTTCTTGCTTCCCTTGGAAAGGGAGGGAAAGAAGTGAAGCTATCCCACTCTACGCCTGTAGCACAGCCTATAGATTTCTCATGTCTTCCACAGACAAGGAGCCAATGCTTTGTTGGCCAAACTCCTACCATGCAGAAAGGAGTAAGGATGCTGCCACTCACCTACTAGAATTCCTTCAGCAACGATTAAACCACAGAATGAAAAAAAAATACTCCTCTGAAGAAAGCCAAGCCAGCTAGTCTGTACATCTGCCCCCTCCTCTCAAGTCAGATCTCCTGCATGGATTTTAAGTTCATATTCAATTGGAAGAGGCCAGCATCTGGCCTATACTCCAGGCCAACAGCTGGATGCTTTCTTCTAAGAGTCACTGCGCTACACTGAATTACAGCTCTGACAAAGCAACGCACCATCTTCAGCAAACGGCCCTTCTGATTAAATCGAGACAGGTCTGTCCTCCCCATTCCAATTTAATGAAGCCTCATTAGTATAACAAACTCTGCAAGTCTTGCCAAGGTATCTTTTAAAGGTGGCCTTCCCTGCCCTTGGAACAGTGCTTGCTGGGTGACATATCAGCGGCCAGAAGGAGAGGTAGGGAAGAGGGCATGCAATTATCACAGAATTTGCTGAGCCACCTGAGGTGTGCTACCTTGCCCCAGAGGCGTTTTCCTCTCAAAGACTGCACGTGGAAGCCAGCAGTCCAATTCTGGTCTCTGAACAACAACGAAGTTAGAGATACCTAAAACAAGAATGTCTTCTGAGGGACTCAATTATTGCTTATTCTCGATTCACTAATAGATTGCTCTAAAGCACAGCACTGTTTCTCTCCTTTCCTCTAAAGTCAGGCACGGTTTCTCGCTTCACTACCAGACTGCTCCAAAGCACAGCGCTGTTTCTCTCCTTCCTTCTAAAGTCAGGCATGGTTTCCCCACCTCTTTTCAGCTACCAAGTCACCTGAGCCCCAGGTTATCAGGGATCCTGTCTGTCAGAGACATGGGGCTGCCCCACAAGGAATGCCGTAAATTGCTGCTGCTACGCCTACAGTAACATCCCACTAAGCTGATTTAGTTTAGCGTGGGATTTGAAGGAGACACAAAGGCAGCAAAACCATTTAGTGGAAGACAGCATCGATAAACCCCTCGGAATTGTTGGGAGACAATGGGCACAGGTACTGCCTGCGAGGATCCTCCCTCGGGCTTCAGCCGAGTTACAAAACTTGTTCCCAGCCTTGACTTTTCCTTGGCAAAATTAGAAGATGAAAGAGATTCCGGCTAGATATGAAGGTATCCTTTCTTCCCAGAGGGGAGCTGGTGGTTGGGAAGCTATTTAGACGGACATGCTCTGAAAGTTGACTGTTGTTTTAGCACATTCCTTATACCTACAGCTCAGGGGGAAGCAGCTTTCATAACAACTCTTCAGGCCTCCACCTCCAGAAGTTAACTGGAGTGCATTGTAGAGCACACACATTTGTCAGAGACATACTCTCAGGGAGATAGCTTAACAATTCATGGGTTCACATGAATCAAAGCGATTCCCTGTTTACACACAGCATTAAGGAATGGGCTGGTTTCTTTAATGGATCCTAGGAAGAATGATGCAGAAGCAGACAGTAGCACGAGTATACAGAGTGAGGACACTTCAGACCTGTTTCACATGCTACAGCCTAGGCTGAAGGGTTATGGGAGGATTAAGTTTAAACAGAGATGTTTTCAAAGATAATATTTAGTATAGCCAGCAGTTCCCATACATACAGTAAGGAAGGGACAGGAGATTCTTCTCTGTTAACAGTACGTCAGTCAATAGAGGGTTTGGTGGGGTTTTTTTGCTTTTTAAAGTGCACTTTGAAAAACACCTACTAAATATGGATGAGAAAATAAACCATCCTCTACGGCCACAAAGTCAATAGCCACACACCCTCTCAGGGAATGCTATGAACAAGGAAAAAAGTACTCATTGCTCCCAGGTTACAGCCACCCCCGGCTCTTTCTTTTCTTGAAGTCTTGTCATCCAGCAACCTTCCCAGTGATGCTTCAGCATTAGTCCTCCTTGCTGCATGGCCAGCCCTGCTCGCACAACGAGCAGTGGTTCACTTCTACACGAACTCCCTAAAGCAGGCATCAGCTTCCATGCAGGCCAGACTTCCTGCTCACTCTTAAACCACAATCAGCCATTTTGAAAGACGACGCACTCGCATATGGCAGGAGCTTTTTCTAAGCTAAGCTGTTTGGGGACCTCTGCCATTTATCTTCTAGACCTTCAGAAGCTGCCAACTCATATCGCTTAATCCAAGATCCCTTCATAAGCATGTGTACATTTTCCCAGGATTATGATTAATTTTCTGATTTTTCTCCATTTCATCACAGCAGGACTCCTAGGTCCCCATGGAAAAGTGTTCTTTGGAAGGTCATATGCTCAGGACATGAAAGAGAACCAGAATCGGGTAGTTCTGGTGCACCAAGGGCATGGGATGTCAGGGGGGTGGACGGGACAGTCTGAGGCTCTCCAGTTGCTGAAGATGCCTGGCACAGCTATGTCCTGTGTCATCGTTGCTGGAAAACAGGTCTTCAACCTGGATTCTTCACAGTTTTAGGGAAGCATCCAGTATGTTTGGAATGCTACTGGCTTGCTTTTGAATACCATACTTGAAACTTGCCAAAAGAAAATTAGTTATCCTCATGAACATCAGAAATATCCATTTTATTCACATAGTTTCCCCCCCACAGAATAATACTCAGAAGTTGTTTGCTATCTCTTGAATGCACACAGCAAAGATCTTGGCAGTGGGATGAGTGATGGGTGTGCACAGCATACCTTTTGAAAGGCAAAGCACAAGGATTGTTCTTGCCTCGTGGTCACACTGCAGGTAGAACCTAATGTGAGCAGTGTGGTTCGGAAGGTTTAACCTTCACCTTTAGTTGCCGGTTTTGTTGTATCCTTATTTTGTCTGCTTTCAATGAGCAGTCAAGCTTTAAAACAAGACGTCATCCTCTTGGCTGCTTAATAAGAAAAATTACAGAAAAATCAAGTCCAAGTGCCAGCAGAGGAAAGAAATCCCTAATTCTACTTACTTTCTGTAGCTAAACCAGTTTAACTGAAAGCTTTTAGAAACAGAATTGTATTTTTAACATTTTGGGATAACTTCACAGTTCAATTAAACTGTTCACTTAAACTAGACACAAAGAAAAAACCAAAGCATTCAAAGTTACCTGCAGGCAGTTTAGAAAAATCTTAATCGTCTGACTTTTCAGCACAGCCAACTCTCAATTGTCCAGCATAATTGGAAAAGGTAGAAGAGGAAGAGTGGAAATAAGAAAAACCAAACAACCCATGTAACACACACACACCCCCCCACCACCACCTCCCCCCCCGCCCGACAGAGTAACCAGATAATTTAGAGTATGTGTGTTTGGTAGCTTTGTTTTACACCTTCATCTTTGAATTATAAAAAGGCAGATTTCTGCATAGCACAGACACAGCATAAAGCAGAGGGCTGAACTGCACATATCCCCTGCTACAGAAAGGAATCACTAGGGCAGACTGAGCTGCTTATTTGAGACACTGAAATCAGTGCACATCCTCCTGCAAACCAAGACCCGATTGCAACCTGTAGTGGGACCTGAATTGTTGGGTTTCCTTCCTCATTTCCCAACTGTGCCACAGGGTTTAGCCTATGACCTGCAAAGTCAGCCAAGTGAAGGGCTCCTGGATCCCTCAAGGAAAACCAGATCAAGCATATTTTCACTGCACACTTTAAAAGTCCATTGCTACACCATTGTCAGTCATAGTTCGCAGATTTGCATCTCCTACAGGCTAAACTGCCATCCTTTTGCATGGTATATTAACCATTTAAGAACCAACCAACCAGCCACACACTGGTCTTCTAAATAAATCTGTGCACTGCAGCAGTAAATTCCATCTTCCCAAGAAGGCATCAGAGTAGGCCTCCAAAAAACGTACTTCAGGTCAGGACGGACCGCATCAGACACCCAACCGCAGAGGATAAACTGTTAGCAAGGTACTCTGATACAGCAACACATAGTAACATTGTTTCACATCATAGCCTTTAAGCCATAAAATGTTTTCTGTTCAATTGACTTGCTTTCCCATTCTGTGACACAGTGAAGAGGACACCACAGCAGAGTTTGCTCTAGGACCTGGTTTTCATTCTTGCAAATACCACACTCATACTTTTAGAAACAGAGTCAGAGACAAATAGTTAGAAACAGTCTCAGTCTTGTGAGGATCATTCCCCATTTCCAAGTACTGTGGTTGTCATGCCAGGTCTGACAGTCACCAAAGATTTGAATTTTATGACTTAAAAAAATCATCCAATTTTCCTTGCCTTGGCAAGTCTGAGAGAAAGCCCCAGATATCATTAGCTCCCCAAGTTTTAAGAAGTTTCCTTGAAAGTCACAGAATTTTACTGGAAACTTTTTCTGTTTTACTTGGAAGGAGGAACATAAAGAGATCAAAATCCAATTGTCCTTCCAAATAAGGAAGGAGAAGCTAGTTACGGGCAAACTGTGAGCTTCCAGGCACCAGTAGGAAGGAAAAGCAGAGTTGTGGAGGGGCAGGGTGGAGAGTTAGACAGTTAATACACACAACTCCAACACATGGCAGATTTCTGTGCTATTACAAAAATGCTTATAACGATGGGGTCACGTCACCAGTGAATGAAGAGAAACCAGCTATTAAAAAAAAGTGCTGGATCTGCTTTAAGGTTTTGGGGTTTTTTTAAACATACTGGCATCTACGTAATCTATGGGAGAAAGTAGAGACTGGGGGATAGTGGAGAATACATCTCACATGCAATCTTTCTCAGGTTGTTTTGGGTTTTTTTAAATACATCTTTATTTGGAAAAGTATTCCCTTTGGAAACTATTGTTTCAGCATTTTTCCCCTGCCACACTGCATCAGAAAGGCTAAGTTTCATACTTTCAGCTTTAATCAGTACAACAGCACATTTACAGAGGACCATATGCACAAAATGTTCCAGAACGCTTTCCAAAAATAATAAGTCCTAAAAAAGAAAACTCAGAGTAAACTGAAATGGCTTCAGGGAAGGAGAATAAAGAAAAGCCATGCAAAGGCAGAACCTCTTGAAACCACATACAAGCTTGAAATGTTACTTTCATTAAGAACAGGGTTCTCGAAGCAGCACTGGATTGGTAAGGTCACTTGTATATCCAGGATGCTTTTCTTATTTATGCAGTTATGTTAATCTGTTTCACGGAATGCACCACAAGGCTCATGTACAGTAAATGCTTATTTTATACTCTCTCACTACTAGAATGTGCTTCTCCCCATCCTTACCACTTGTTGTGTTTTCATTTCAACTGGTGTGGCTAAAAGCATCAGTCTGCTATACACGCAGCTGCAATACCACCAGGCAGCACTGCCATTTGAAGAGGACATCCATTTGGGAAATCTTTTTCCTATCAAAGCCCTCTATGTATAAACTTCAGTGAACCAGTTTGACATTAAATAAGAAACTATACTAGAATATGGAGGCACTCTTACATTTATTTCTGAAAGCACAGCTGTGAGACACAACTCAAGTTTAGAATGATCAAGTTTCCCAGATATGAAAACATCCACTCACCCACTTCCAAGGGATGATGACAATTGCTGTGCAGTGCTTATTATTTGTATCACAGTTTATACAGAAAGTTCTCCACAACAGACATGTTGTAATACCAGAACCTTCCCAGCTAACAAATCCTTGATGTTTGGATGTCTGTCAGCACAAAGGTCTTTTCAAAGATAAACACACACACAAAAAAACTCTGAGAAACAAGACTGGCCCTTAAGTCCTCTGAAAACTTCATCTTCCAACAACCCAGTATCACTGACCAAACTAAGAAAGTTAAAATTCTACAGTTTCACAGTTTCAAATTCTGGTTCTGACTTTAAGACTGCATTTGAGATTCTAACACAGCAGACAACAGCTTCAATAGATCTCAGTAAGGTGGGGAAAAAAAAGCAGGCCTTCAAAAGATCTCAGCACCATGGCTCAGTTTTGTATCTATTAGCTCACTACTTCCCTTTACTTTTCTTTTTTAGTAGCAGCAAACTTAGATGTTTCCTGTTGCTTTTCCTATTTAGGATGCACTGTGCTAACATCACAGATGCACATGTATTGCCACAAACCCTCACTGTGGCAGAGGCTGATCACAGTGGCATTGGGCACATTTCACTCCACATAGCCCAGCCACACCACTCTTGCCAGCATACAACTGAAAAAGGAAAATTCAGGTTTTGCATTGCCATTCAAACCCATTGCAACTAAAACTGTAGGATGACTAGCACACCGCCTGCACACAGGCCTGCTCCTGTGAGGCCATGGTCAAGGGTGGCTGCAGAAGGTAGCCCAGGCAGGCTCCCCAGCTGGGCACCCTCACTGGCAGCAGGCACACCAGCATCCACCCCAATACTCAACCTGAGGCTTTCAGACTCTAGGCAAGGTACCATAAATTTATCTCAAAAATCAATACTCAAGGGCTGAGAGAAGAGGGGGGGGAAATAGGAGTCCTAACAGCTTCCTTTCTTTTAAATCACTCTCACAATTACCAGCTCACAGAGAGCACACAAGACCTCCACAGCCTTTTCTCTCTAACTGGCCTCCCTCAACAGGCTATGCTTAATTTGATTTTCTAACAAGGGATCAGCTGTAATTATATTCTGATTTGAGCAGCACAAGCTAGGAGCGTCAAGCCAGAGAGGCACTCCAAGAAGGATCGTTGCTCATTACATGTCATGAGGGGAAACACACACACCATGAGGAGGCCAAGTGCAATCCCCAGGACAGGTCCCTTTCTGATAGGGTAGCAAACCGGCTTCCTGAGACCCACAACCACCATTCAAAGGTTACGCATTAAAGATTTCCACCATTAACTTGGGGTGGTAGAGAAGCATGCCAGAAAGAAGAGTAGAGAAGTAAGAGTCCACAGAATAAAACCTGTCATAAATAAAACCTGTAAGTTGCATCTCAATAGAAGGTCAGTCTGAAGCTTCAACTTTGCCCTCACCTGACTCAGTGACATTTAGACTTTACAAAGCATGGCTATTAGTGGAAAAAAAATACTTCAAAAAAAAAATCTATTTGGACACTGTTTGCTGGAACTAGGACAGCCCAGAAGTGGGACCCAGGATGCTCTGACCTGCAGCAGGAGGGGGAGCACACCCACAGCCTCCTGCACCCATCCCACAGCACCCACCCTGCAAGTGTCACAGGGATTGCCATTCCTCAGCTCCCCGAAGAGGAGCCTCTGTGCAGCCGCTACCAAACAGAAACTCAAATAAAACATTAAGCAAAGGGTCTCAAGGCAGCTGAGGAGCACTGCCTGGTAGTAATAGTTCATTCAGCAGCTCTCAGCACCTTCTTTATACAGCGGCAATGGTTCCTCAGCCTTTACTGACCCTTAGTCTAGTCTGCCCCTTGTACATCAACACTGCTCCTTTGCAGAGCCAGCTGGGGTTGAGGCCTGTCCCTCCACCATCCGAGCACTTAGAGGCTGTTGCTGCTACCTTGGCTGAAGGATGACTCCTTGCTCCTGGTGACTAGACATCCCCATGCTGCTGCTCCCATGCCCACTTCACAGCTAATTGTCCCCTCCACACTGCTGATGCAACTTTCAGGAGCTTGTTGTGCAAACTGGGTCCTTGCACTGGCACAGCTCTGGGACCAGTGGAAGCAGCAGCCGGGGAGAGGTAAGAAACTCCCACCCCAGCTTTGCTGCCAAAGCCTGTAGTGTGTGGAACCACTCTCTGACTTAAGCAAGCAGACTGTACAACATGCTGGGCCAAGTAATTGCACAGGCTTCTTGCTCCTAACACCAGCTCCATTTTCAATCCACATTGAAGTGTGGCAGAAATAATCTACTATGCATAAAGACACTCCAGATCTAAACCTTCCCCCTAAATCAGGGCTCCAAGCATCCTGGTTTCCATGCAGATTAAAAGCCAGAAAGCTGGGTGACAGTGCTCCACGATAGCCAAAGGCAACACAGGCTTGCCTAGTTAGAGGAAGTCAAATGAAATCGAAGCTGAAAGAGGGGAAAGAGTTGTACAAAGCAGGACAGCAAGAGTCAGCAACTTGCTCTGGCAATAAATCTTACAGTTCTGTGCAACAGTGAGAAAGGCTACAAAGTGCTCCTGCACACAGGCAAGAATCGCACACGTGCCAATGCTAGGTCAGAAGGAGATACATCCAGAAGTTAGAGGACACAGGTTATTTCACCTTCTGCCTCACACCTTGGCTTTTTCACTAGACCACCCAGGACTGCAAAAGCACACCTAGGCTTTGTCCAGTCTGCCTCAAAACTCCAGGGAAAACCCTCCCAAAGATCAGATTCCCTCCCGATACTCACATGGACAAAGACAAACCTTGGATAAAGCCACAGGCAATGCCTCTTTACCACTGGGACCAGAAGCTAGAGGTGAAGCATCCTGCCATTGACCTGGGCAGTTGCCTCCCTGTAAGCAATACATACTGCCTGCTGTCCCTCAGCCAAGCACACTGCTCCTGGGTGCTGTCTCCCTCCTGGCTCTAGTCACAGTCCTCCACCCTCTGAATGGGCCAACTACCAGGCAAGCATCCATGAAACACAAGCAAGAAGAGAAGAGAGTATAGTCTCTTCATTGGATTTCTGTGTTTTGTTACTTCTCCAGCATGCTTATATTCAAATGTCAACAGGCTGGGCACATGAGCATAAAGGATACCACACATGCTGCCCCAGAAACCTCTTCCCCACACTCCTCTTGCGCACACAGAGCTGAGAAGTGGAAGATCCTTCCCCATTCCCCCTAAAAAGGGCATTTTAGAGCAGGCACATTTAACTCTTCACTATCTGCAGGGTAGGAAACAACTCTGTCAAGCCACTAGCAGCTAAGTGAATAGTAGTACATCCACATGGGAAACAGGTCATACTGCTTTCCTTGAGGTTTTGATGTGTCTCCAAGCACCCTGCGTGAGTACACTCAAGCCATCAAACTATTTGTCAAGAAAAAACATTCTAGCACAGAATTCTCAGTGACCTCTACTCAGCCTTGCAGGAAAAGTACAGCAACTCCAGCTTCAACTGCCTTTAAAGGAAGACTGATTTTCCACCCCCTCACCCCCGACATTTTGCAAATAAATATGAAGGTCCTGCCACAGCCAGTAATCCTCAAGCAATTTCCTGTCTCTGCAGACAAGGTTCCCTCAGAGTGAATTGATTAAATAAAGGTTATTAGAATTAGTATAAAGCAAGCTAGTTTAAAAGTCATCCTCTTCATGTTTTTACCTGTAACATTGTGCTCCAAGCAGCAGCACAAAGAGATCAGCTACAAGAGCTTATAGGATAGCGAAATTAATATGCAAAACCCACCAAACTGCAAGATGAAGATTTAAAATGACTTTCAACAGCAGAGGATTTTCATGTTTGTTTAATCTATTTTCAAGTGAGTTTCTCAAAGGGAATTCACCCAATCCCTTTATTACTGTACTCTTAAGATTAAATTTGTTTTCCCTATTTTGTCAATCTGACATGCAATTTAGTCTTTCAAGAGTCAGCAGTCATCCTCACCAAAACTGTTCCCCTTTTGCCTTCGCAGTCTAAGACTTTGCTGCAAAACAACAGGCTAAATCCATTCGCTCCATCTTTCAGCGTTAACAAACCAATTTCCTTTTCCTCTACGGCCAAACATTTTAAATAAAAACCATACAGAGACACAAGTGTTAGTTCCTACAAATGCTACATGTGTGGGGAGGGAAACAAATAGCCTGACATCAATATCAGAAACTTGCTCAACAATTCTCTGGCATCTCTTGAACAGACAGTAGGAAGCAACAGTAAAGTAATAGCACAGGAGCAACAGTTCAAAAGAAACAGAGCAACCACTTAAATTACGGCATGCTTTACAAATAAGAGAGCCTGTACCTTGCAGAAAGGTCTACTCATCAACAGATTGGCAACTGTCTTATATGCACAGATTAACTGAGCTTCTCATTCTTATTCACAAGAAAAAAATACATTATGCAGAGTTTCCAGAAAGGGTCCCTGCATAGGAACTGACAAAGAATTTTTTTTTTTAAGCTAACCTCACTTCTCTTCACTAAATGCAGAGAGAAACAATGGGGGGGAGGGGGGGGGGCCAGAAACCACAACCAAACAGATGTCATCTGTAGCTCCACCTATAAAGTTCAGGGAAAGATTGTATTGTGAGCGTCATGTACAGCAGCAGTATCCAGAGGAGTTGGTGGTCTGTCATTTGCAACTGTCCGGGCTTCCGTCAGCATCTTTTAAAAGGCCACTTAGAAGCTTCATTTTGTGAAAAGGCTAGCCTCTGCCTGCTTTTATACACATTCTAGCTCACCTAAAACTGCTTTTCTGGTTGAGCTGAACACGACATGTAACAGATGTAAGCAGCAGTTGGCTCTGGACAACAAACTATCTTCTTTGTCTCCCTTTGCGCTTCAGGATCTACTCTCCTCATGAAGCAGAGTCACTGTTTCACATGCAGAGGGAAGTGGGGCGAGGACAAAGAGAAGCCTGCATTGTGGAAAATAAATAGCTCCATTAAGGCTCCGCAGGATGCTATAAGGCACATTTTGAGGAAACCACCCTCCTTACAGCATACTACAGAGCACAACAGCTATCAGAAGCCCTTTCTCCAACAGCCACATCCCCTTCCCTGGCCTCTAGCAACAGTCCCACAGCCTCCACCTCCCTCTCCAGCCTCCCCACCACCTCCAAACTGCACTCCTCAGAGGCGCTTCAGTATAGCTGCTGGGAATCACTGCAAAGGCTGCTTCACACCACCCCTGCAAATGGGAAGAAATCCCAGTGAAACGCTATTACCAGCTCTTTTCAAAGGTAGGACCACCTGCTGGTGAGGACAGAGCCCGGCAACTTACTTCTGATAGACCAAGGTTAAGTTTCATCTTCTCTGCCAAGCACAGCCATGCTTTATTTACATCAAAGGCACTGATAGTCTTCACAAGTTCCTTGCAAACAAACCAAATCTGAAAGAGCTAATTATATTTATGCTATGTTTGCTAGGAAACAGGTGTAATAGGGCAGGAGTTTCAGTTCTTTGAAGAAGCATTCCCATTCAGAAATCTTTATTTCTGACCAAAGAAAGCTGTCGGGTTTTTTCACTAGACCAACGGCAAGTTTCAATCTCAGAACTCTGCATCACATGACATAGAAAGTTACTCTTCTCAAGAGGCAAAGGCCCTCAGGAGGGAGGCCTCTGTAGAATTGAAGGGTACACCCTCAACACCACCATCATCAAGGGAACACTAAACTATTCCTTGCAAACACTACAGATACTTCCACCTGCAAGGAGAAAAGCAGAGCAGGTGATGGTCTGCAGTGTCAGCAGTTACAAGATGCCCAACCTGAAATTTTTGCTTTCTTTCTTTTCTGGGGAAATAAGCTTGACCATCAGACTTCCTAACCACAGGAAGGACTTCTGATCTGATCAGAATGAAGAAATACAGAAAGAGGAAAGAACCAGCCTTGTGAGGGCCATGTCATTTCAGAGCACGGTAATGCTCGATGCCCACTGCACATTCCTGAGAGCAGGCTATAGAGCTTATGTACAAACCAATCATCAACAGATGATGATATTTAGAGGGATCCCAGTTCACTTCAAGTGTTGACACAGGCCTACACACAAAATGCAAAAGGTTTGAGACTGGTGAATTAAGACCTATGCTAGTAATGTGACAGACATTGCAACAAAAGAAAGATGCACAACGTACAATGAGACTCTCAGACTTTGCAGAAGCCTAAAAAAAGCTGAGGAGGAGACTGGAACAGGCATGTTACTGCCTTAATATCATCAATATTGGGAGGGTCCAGTTCATGGAATTAGCCAATGTTAAGTGCTGGAATTATTTTTTTGGATATTAAGATGATTAACCCAAGGTCTGCAAAACACCTTCATTTCAAGAGGCAAAAAGGAATCCTCTGCTTCTTTAGACAAGAAATGCTTAAATCCCCATTTCCTAGAGAGAACTTTTTCCTCCACTATTATATGCCAGGAGAAAAATTTTGAGGGAAAAAGGGTATCAGGGGAATGAACCAGTCTTGAAGAACTTCAGAGAAGTGATTAACATAATCAATGCTTCTTTTTAAAACCACACCTGAACTGCGGGCTGCTTTGTATAGGTGACTTGCATAATAAATCATTTACCAACAGTCAAACCAGAGCTCTAGAAGCCTTCTGGAAGGGTTTCGGCTTACCATCAGCTGGGTAATACAATTATGTTGACTTGAGAAATGTCAGGCCTATCCCCAGCAACACTTGGCTTATTCTCCTTACCTACAAGTAGCCAGTAGACTTTAGGCAAGCCTGTTATTTCACTAGAAGCAAGTTGGAGAAGACTAGTCTTTAAATAGCATAAATGTGGGCAATAAAGGCTGCCGCTACCACAGGTCTATCTAGTCTGTTTTCTTATGTTTGAATGCTGAGACACATTTTCTGAAATAAATGACAGCCACGTGCTTCCTTACAGCAAGCTCTCCTGTGCCTTACATGGAAAACATTTCTTGTAAGACACACAGGAAGAAAAGTTTAGATCAGATTTCAGTTGTGCGATCTTTTCACGCTGCGCAATAAAAAGCCCACTGATCTCACGCTGCTTCTTCTTCCACTGCATACACCTCCCTCATCCCCTCAACCAATGAAAGCCTCTTGACTGAACCGTCATTTCTTATCCCCTTCTCTTTAGCACATGCTTTTTAACATCCTTTTTCATACATAACAGCTAGTTGTTGTGACTCACTATGGAAGTCACTGCAACGAAAGAGATGCAGACAGGAAGCCTGGGGCACATGCCAAATGATAAACTTTTGCTTCAGACAGGTATGGGACTAGGCCAAAAAAAAAAAAAAAAGCTCTTCACAAGCACTTCTTGCCTTATTAGCATTTGCAGGGCAAAGGGAGGCAGAAATCAGAGCCTAGGAATCAGACCACACTGTGCTAGGTGCTGTATAAACACACAACAAAAAAGACCACTGCTACAAAGATATCATGAGCTACCATCACATGGAGAGAAACCACCTCTACTCTGAACCACAACTGGTTCCCTGTGATCTTACTCTCACAGCAGGTTCTTGCTATATAACACCCAGAGAAATCCAGAGCTATTTGGTCTACTGCAAACATGCAATAAAATCTGCACCACACCTGTTCTTAATGCTTTCTTTGTTCATTACAGTGGATACAGAAGACTGAAAAGGAAATTAAAAGGTCACTCAGATACATAAGCTATTTCTGTCCCAGAACATGCCAATAATTTGGCTCAGAAGCAAGAATCAAAGAGCAAGACTACTTGGAAACAGGCTTCCCTCAAATTCTTATCAGTAAATATTTAACTCCCTTTTTATTTTTGTAGCTACAGTCACTGACATGAGCTTGATACTTATTAATTTATAAAACCACATTTATGAAAGGAGTAAAGACTAAGACTTTCCTTGCCAATGGCTCTTCCCCTCCAGTTCCCAGCTCTTTCCCCTCATCTTCAAGTCTTAACACAGCTTCACCTCTGCTTTCATTTCTCTTTCGTTCCTTCTTAAGATTACTACCACACCTCCTGACCCTCTCTGCACACATTCCAGTTCACGCTTCGCACGCAAGAGTGAGCCTTCCCTCTCCCACAGTTCCTTGTGCTATTTCTTCAGCTGAACTCATTAACAATGTCTCCAGGACTTCCCATAACTGAAAAAAATCGCCCCTGGGCATATACGAATGAGTTTGTAAGGTTTTGAGGGCAGTTACTTTGTGCATTTTGCAAAGGCCCTGTGTGGCTGCAGCATTAGCAACCTAGTGAGACTTGTGCAGGCACACCACCCCCTCTCAAGGGCTGAGCTGTACTCTCACTTTTTGGAGCTCAGTGCAGAGATGAGCTGCATACTGGTAATGGAGGCTACCTTCCTTCATGCAAGGGGTTATCACCACTCTACAGATACCGGCATCAGGCTTCCCTAAACAACCACAACTGGGAACACAGGAATCTCCTGCTCCAGGGAAAAAGGAGCAAACTGGCTCCTCTCCCATGCCAGATGTACTTTTCTGAAAGCATGCAGGTTGTGTGGTGGGGGTTTTGGTCTGGGTTTTGGGGGGATGGGAGTGAGGGCTGTTTTTTGGATTTATTTTTTTTAACTGTTCCCCAGTTTAGTCATGCCTCCTTAAGAGACAGAACCTACGCACAAGCGTACACCCCCTCCTTGGCTGAGATCAAGAGCTGCTGCTGAATGTAGCTTTCAAAGCTTGACACTAAGCCAAAGCATGCCTGCAGCACGGACAACGGGGTGCCGCAATGGCTGTGGAGAGTAAACTACTGAGAGCAGTGGGACAGGGAACACAGGTTCACCACATAACATCTCCAGTCATCTCGAACACTGATCTTGTCCATCAGAGGTTAAGCTTCTTTTTTTTTTTCCCCCCTCTTTTTTGTTTATATGGGTGTACATTCTGGCAGTACCTCGAAGACTGTGGTAACTTCTGTAATACAAACAGGATCATTAAGAAGAGATCTGTCTCTTCTTGGTGTCTTAGCATTTATCCGGCCTTTCCTTGCATTTTACCACCCCCAGTGCAGCTGTTCCTCTTCCGATTAAGGACAAAGATGAAATCGCTGCCTCCTTGCACCCTTGTAACTGGCCCCAGTGGGATTCTCAGGGAACCTGAGCCTGCTCCCAAACACAGCTATCAGCAGGTTTCACTCCTGTGGTTTTGTCTTCTACTAAGAGCAGCACTAAAATTTTAGAGCAATCTATCATAACTGAATAACTCTACCATTAATCCCAACATCCTCAAACACACCCTTCCTCCCTCAGACAAACAGTCCCCTAGGTTTCAGTCTCCTACACGAGCAGATGCTTAAAACAGCATGGCCCATTGACTGTCTCTGCCAAGGGGCCACACTAAGTTTGGAACTACCTGCAAGTTACAGTATTTTGCAGTTAAAGCTGCCTGCAAGACCACTTTGTCTCACTGAACGTAGCAACTACAAGCCCTCACATGCTAAGCAGCACTGTACAAACACACCATCACAGGTGACTTACAGCCCAAATAGAAAACAGCCAGCCCAAGAGCACACAGACACAAGTCTTCCAGAAAGGACTAGTGGTTTCTGAGCACAGACAGGAAGGGCAGTTCTGTACCACAGCTTTCTTTGGTGCATGCTCTGAGGCAAACCCCTCGGGCCCTGAGATAATCACCTCCCCACCTCTGCTTCCTTCACCAGAAAGACAGAATCCCTCCTCTAGAGGCTCATGCTTTCCCCAAAGGGGAATCGACCCATGCCACTGACATAAGCCTTCCAAAGCAAAGCAAGAGACAACACATCAACAGACTGGTCACAAGACCTGTGCTAGTGCCTCTTCTCAGTATCACATTAACCAGTGAGCACAAACACCCACACTTTGAACTGTTCCACAGTCATTTATATATGCAGAAAGTTGGTATCTGCATTCTCTCAAAAAGGAAAGACAAAACTAATATTTGTTTCACCTCAAGCAATCCCATCACCATATACTTCACTGAACTATGGAAAAGTTTTTCTTGTTAAACCATGGCAGCTTCCTTGATATTAACAGCAAATCCTCCTCCCCATTCCAGAAATGTACCACCACATTCTTCTTTGTTTGACACCCTTCTTCGTAAATACGTCAATACTGACACACACTTATCTTTACACAGAAGACTAGCAGGCAGGGTCCCTGGACAGGGGAAAGAAAGAAATTTTGACCACAGCTAGATTTACAGGGAATGGGGAAGGAGCTGTCTTCATCTATGCCCAGACAAGAAGCCCGCAGAAGGGCTCAGTTCATAACCCTGCCTGTTCCAGCTACATGTGCGATAGAGTACACGCAGGTCAGCGTGGCAGCGCAGGCTCAGCCAGCCTCTGACACTGCCTTAGGGCAACAGATCACCCCTGGCAAAGCAATGTGCCCCTTCCCACACGAGGATTCCTAAGAATACATGAAATGAGATTTATTAAGAGCTGAGTCATTCTCACCAGCAAGGACTGAAGTTTCTCTTAGTGTTGTGTCAAGTGCTTCATACCCCATGCAAACAAAGATACAGAGAACAACTGTTTGCGGGTGCAATCCTCCAGTTCCTGCATCCAGACTGTGTGATGCCATGGTCTATCTGGCACTCATAGATGTTTGTCTGCTGCAGTCCACCACCATATGCCTACTCTCCCTTACTAAACTGGAACAGCAGCTCATGAGTACACAAGAGGACAACAACTACACTGGCAGGGAGAATATAGAAAACAACCACTTACATGCAAAAATATCCCCATTCTCTCACTAAAACAACGCTGCTCTGGGATACAAAGTCATGCAGATTGCAGAGAAATTGCATTCAAAACCAAACCACCACAAAGAAGGTGGGGTGGAACATTCTGTTTTATGTTGAAGAACAAAGTGCAGAGGCCACAAGTAACAACGAAACAGAAGGAGAAACGATTCAGCTGAGCATACTGACCCAGAACACAGGGTTCAGTTACAACCTATACACACACACATCAGATCCACAACCCAAGCAACATTTCATGCGGCCTCCACCTTATTTGTAAATGCACATTTAGAAATTCAGGGCAATAACCCGATACACTGGAGCTGAACACTATTACAGCCCATTGCAGACAGAATAGAAAGAAAACAAAGAATGTGTGTAACAAAGCAAAACACAGCAAGAGAGGAACATCTGCTACTTTTACCAGGAATACCACATGGTCAGCATCTGAGGTACGGAGAACGAGTTAATTCATATTTAAAAGCAAAAGTAATAGGTCACTCCTTCCAAGACAAGAGGGAAAAATGCCTGTTCCCCTTCCCCTGTTCCAGTCCCATCATCCTCAGCCCAGATTTGGCTTTCTGAAGAACTGGTGCCGCCAGTATTCTGGCCCGGACAGTCAAGCTCAGAGCACTTTTCATGACAGGACACCAGAATGAGGAGGATGAGAACACTCCTGTAGGAGTTTTGCTTAGCCCTAACACCAGCCTGGTTTATCCACAGCCCAGTCAGAGCTGCAACACTGAAAGACCAGTTTTGTCACTAACAGATGACAGTAACGCTCTGGAGCTGTGAGGCATTTGGCAGCAGTAAGCATGGTTAGCACAGTAAATCTCAACCACTATTGTGAAGCCATCTTCAATTCCTGAAAGCACTGCCCAGAACTGCAACCAACACATTTGGTTCAGAGCACCCAAGAACACGTCTGTCTTCAACAAATGTGAGGCCAGACACATGGCAGCAATGCTTTCTAATATCTTGCAGAACACAGGCACACTGGCTGAGAAAGCTACTTCAGCAGTGGTACCCCACATAGGGGTCTGCCATGCAGCCAAGTTATAAGGCAAGAGGGACAATCTTAATGCATCCTCATTATCTCTTAAAAAACAGATCAATAAGGTCTTTTTCTATTTGAGCATCTGTTAGTGGGTATCATTTAGTTGTGAAAGTCTTGTGCAAGGAGATAAGACCCCTGGTACTAGCAAAGTCCCTCAACAGCTGTCAAGATATAGCACACAAGTTAATTCACCTATTCTAAGAGTCCCTCAGTCCCAACAAGGTCTTGCCATGTTTGCTGGTTCTTCATTCTTCCCAAACCTGAATCCACACTTGCTCTCTGAAATTCAAGTATTCACTTTGTCAACTGAGTTTTCATTGCAAGAGATGGATAGCAAAAAGGATTAGAAGGATTTTGCAGCAGTGCTGAGCAGCCTAAGCCACAAAGAGAGCACAGTATAAAAGCCTACTCTGACAATCAAGTGCCAGGAGTAAATAAAATGGAAAATGACAGGCCAGATTAACTAGTGCCAGCATTACTTCCCAGATCCATCCAGGTCACAACATGTCCCAGTCTCCCCCCCCATCCCTTTAAAACACTCCAGTCTGAGTCCAGGTATATTATTGCCCTGACCCACACATCTCACTTTGTATTCGCTCTCTGCCCGTGGAAGGGAATTCAGGCAAGAAACCCAGAGACGAACACTCCTACACGCAGAGCAATCCACAAGTGTCTCCAGCAGAGCCAAGCATTTGCTTACAGGAAGACAAAAAGGCAGTCTCCCAGGTACCTGGTGTATAGCTCTCATGCGGACTTCAAGTCCACTGCTCAGACAGCAAGGCTTTTTCAGCCTCCTCACAAGCAGTAAGGGGAAAAGCAATGCAGCACAGAAGAGACACAGACAGTAACTGTCTGGTTAACAGCCTCAAAGCCAGAAAGTGCCAGAGGGGAAAAAGCGATGCAATATCTGAATTTTAGCTATTGCCAGGCTAAGTATTTACTAAGAGAGGGGGCTAGCAGTCTTATCTTAGGACCAGGAACTTCATCTTTATGCTTATAAAAGCCAGCTTTTGATGATAAGTTTGTAGAACGAAGTGTCATTTTCTTCCATGTTTTGCCCTCCGTACATATTTCATTTACTGATGATCCTACTATAAAAGGATACATTTCACACCAGAGAGCAGCAGAAACAGTGCACTCGTGTGGTGTAGCAACCTCCTATGGAAGCTGAAAGCAGGCTTCTGACTTTAAAGCCTTCTGCAACTCAGGCTTCTGCACATGGCTTATGTTATTCTTATTTAAGATTTTCCATGCCACTAGAAGTTACTCCCAATCAATTTCTAGCAAGATCTATAGTCTACATTTCTTCCATGTGAAAAGGAAGACCTATTGCCAGCAAAAGCATCACAGAATTAAATGCATTTTCAGACACAGGGGGCAATCAATAGTCTTGGAAATCACAAAGGTTGTAGCACAGCTTTAAGCAAGCCAAAGGCCACTGGGAGAGATTAAATATGGACTTCCGTAACAAACATTTCTAGGCTCTTTTTTTGTCTAGTATCATTAACTCTGCTTGTGGCTAACAGTGATCAAACCATAGCAACCTTGTTACTATTTTTAGAAAAGGCAGATTTTGTGGAGACAAACAAAATCCATTTTTTTTTCCTGTGTGGAACTTGGGATAGCCTATCCATTTTAGGATCACCTGAATCCAGAGCTGGACGTGGTGTCCCCTTCGCACTCTGGGGCGCAAAGCAGTGGAAGACTGAGAAGAAAAGGTCAGAGCAGACCAGCAGTTGTGTGGGTGACCCCAACACAAGCACACAGGACTCTAGGAAGTGGCAGTGGCCAAAATGACTCTGCACGTGGCACCTGTCCTCTGCTGAGGGTAAGCAGGCCAAGGGAGAGAGGCTAGTATTTCACATGGCAGACAAGAAAATAAGTCTTTCACATTATCTTTTCCCAAGTCTGCCTTCTCAGCTCTGTAGTACCAACATTAAACTTCATTAGCAAGGAGAGCCATGATTACTTCTGGCTTATAAGCAGTTAAGCTTTGCCTCAAAAGTCTCACTTTGATCCTCATATTTGTCATCTATCCAGTAATTAAAGGATTTTTTTTCCTCCGTAAATTAAAAGGAGCTTCACGTATTAAGAGACGCCCCCAAGCTGCTCTGCCATAGTCTGAACTTTAGACTCATGATAGCTCGGTTGTTCGTTACCTCATGCAGCACAGAGAAGAAAAACAGAAGCACAACCAAGCTTTCAAACCTGGAAGGACCAGATTTAACCTGTGAGATACTAAAATGATCATACCTATGTCAATGAGCACACTATGATCTGAAAGGAGAAAGTAACATTTCACCCTCCAAACTTTTTCATAATCTTACATGAACAGATGTAGAGAAATTTTTCAGACAAAGGTAGGATTTCCCAGTTGACCAAGTCCCTTTAAGTAGTCACTGCTCATTAGGCATTCAGAAACCCCAGAGCAACAGGATTTTTTTTGTTTTCTGAACACCAAGTATTCCAGCTCTCCTGCCCAATGAAGCCTGGTGAGAAGTGCTTCCATTTGATGCAAAAGGAGATGAGGTCTAGCTCAGTGCTACTGCGGGAAGAGATCCTCAAATTCACCTTCCCCAAGAACAAAGACAAGTACACCCTCAAACTCAGGCATTTGGTATCTCAAGCCAAAAACACAGGACAAACTATCTCGGGTTTTTGTTCAACAGAGATTCATACAAATCTTCCTCTGTGGTATAGTTATCACTGCATGTTTGCATTCTAGATAAATTGAGTGGTTTATTTAATGCCCACTACAGCAAAATGTGCACCCCCACAGCCTGCAACACCACCAGGAGCAAGGCACTCCAGAGGCCACCACTGGCTCAGCAGCAGTAGCAGAGACCCCTCTCTGCTTCTTTCTACCTTAACATTTTCCACCCAAGAACAGCATTTCTGCATTAAGACTTTGTTTTTCTTTCCAGGCCAGGTAGCAGCCCTGTGTTCCTAAGTTTGGCACTTACCTGAGACTGAATGACTAAATGAATACAGACTTCTGTGTCCGGCTACAGTAATGCCAATGCCTGCCACTTTGCCCCGTGCAGTACATAGACTCTCGTCCTCCTGGCAGCCGCCTGTGCCCCGCACATGTACAAGGTCACCATCTCCCCATGTGCCGGGCATGGCTGTCACAACCCTACACCAGCAGCTGAAAGCTTGGCAACCTTAGAGCCGCACATTGGGAAAACCACAACATAATGAAGTCACACACCACAGCACAAGGCATGCAGCAGCCATGCATTATGCCCTATTACACTGGCAACGGTCATTAATTGTGGACGTAAATCCACATATCATTTTTACTCAATGAGTTTTTGCTTCTGTACTTTAGCTATTTTAGCTCTTCTTGGTTCAGAAGACATCAGAGAAGTTCATCCCATGTTACAGAGGGTTACCCATAAAACACTGCCAAGTTGTGCAAGTCTCACCCCAGCAATGTCTTCTCTACAGAAATACCAAGGAAAAGAACGGGGTTTAAGCTTTTAATACCAATACAAAGTAAACTGGATTGAATTTACTTAAAACTTCTTTTGCCAAACACAGCCTAAATGCAAAAACCTATGGCCAAATAATAACACCCATACCCCCAGGGTACACCACTGACAGCATGAGAGGCTGCAGTGGTGTTTGAAAACATCATGTTTTATCTATTCTAAGACATGTATGTCCTGAAATACATGCTTTTATCGGAGGGTGAAGGAGGGTGGGAAGGGAGGGAGAGAGGTTGTCACATCTGGGCAGGCAAAGATGTTTCTACTTGATACAAGACAAGAACTCAAGGCAAGAAATCTTCCTTCTCCCCATGTTAAACAAACACAACAACTTCTCTTGAGAGGACACCTACAACCTCCTACCACTTCTTCCTGGATCTAGATTCTCCAAAGACAGAAATACTAATAAAGGACCTCAAAGCCCAGACCCCAGCAGCCAGCTGAATATCACGTAAACATGTGGATTTGAACAGAGAAGCCTTTCCAATCCTCTTCTGAGCCTCGTGGTGTTCTCTGGCTAGTAGCAGTGATTTCACTAGGTGGGAACCAAGCTCAGCATTTCTCTTGAGGGAAGGTCTCATGATGGACACTCACCTACTACATATAGCCCAAACCATTATGTAAGACATCCAGACCCACCCCTTGTATCCAGATCTACATAACCTGAGTGCTTGCTTTGAGCAGGAAGTTGGGTCTATAGTAGCTCCAGAGGTCCAACCTTTATTACTCTGACTTTTCACAACCAAAACTATTCTTTCTCACCAGGAAGCTAAGCAACATCATCTCTTCCAAGAACTAGTTCCTGGACACCAGGAGACTGATAGATTGTTGCAAGGTTTGTCTTCCCAAATGTACTCAGATCATCATCTTCCTAAGAGTAGCTTCACGTAAAAGAAACAGGCTAGTTCAGTTTTAATCAGTTACGTGTTTATGTGCTTTTTTTTCCTACCTTCCTCCGTCGCATGTTACCGGCCTTTAACTGTGATTTGTGTTCCCATCTGAGAGCACTGCCTAACACACTGTAGATTACATCTTGATTACAGACAGATACATAGTGAGGAAAATGATCTACCTGCAAAAATAGCACACATATTGGTGTGCTAAAATTCACATGTGATCAAAACAAGCTCATCTAGGCTACTGCTCTGTTTCCTGCAGCTGCCAGAGGCTTTGATAGGCAGGAAGCACGTAGAGAAGCCCAGGCAACAACTACACAACACTCATGGCAATATACAAAGCTTGCATTAACGCTGTCTACACTAATCACCTTTCTTAACCTCCCCATTTTTTTCCTGAGAGGCTAATAGAGCCTCTTCTCCAGAGCTCTCAGTCTCTGTTCTCACAGGCAGTGTAAATCAAATACCTTTCTCAGCATCCGATTCCTGGGTAGCAGGCACAGTGTCAAACTCACCAAGGGATTCCACATACCCTGTTTGCAATATTCTTATTTTCCTTCCCTTCCCCAAAAAGGGGAGAGGATCTCCACAGCAGTCTTTCAAACATCAGGTACAAAGGGTGTAACAGCAATCACCCTCACAGCGCAAGTCTGAAATAACTCTACTGAATTCATGGGCTCCTCCCAGTATAACTAATGAGTTAAGCCAGCTTCAAAAAGCCTGCTTAAAATACCTTATTGGCTCCTCCTTAACCTCACCTACCTCCAAAAATTTGCTTCAACTTGAAAAACAGGCTGCCTTCTGCACTTACAGCAAGTTGTACCATCATCACGTACAACATTTTTGGCTCCATAGCCAAAAAGGAGACAGAGAAGAACTCAAAGACAAGAAAGGCTAAGATAATAGTGAGTCTCAGAGAAAAAGAAAAATCTAGACAGAATTTACTGATTTTACATTTATTATTGATCTTCATGGCTTGGAAGACAAAAAAACCCTCTGCACTCTTTACTGTATCCATCCCGTAAAATTCACCTCTTGTGGGAATTAAACAAATTGAGCACCCAGCGTGAGGTGCTGAAAGGGAAGAAAGTGTTGCCTTGAACTTCTCTGAGCAGCTAGACAGTGCCCAGCTATATCTTCACAGAATTTAGGATACACACATGCCCTTGTTAAGACACAGTACTGTATTGTCTAAGCTGACTAATATCCCTCAACAGCTCCAAGTACTACTTTAAGTAGAAAGAAGGTGCAAAATTCCCCTATGTACTGGGAGCCTGTTAAAGAGTTGGCATAAAAAGAAAAATCAATGGACGCTTGAGACAGCAGGAATTAGTTATGCAGCAATTAAATGCACAATGCAGGACGACTATAAAATACTAGCTTGCTTTAGCAAATATGATTGCTTGCCATGAAGTACCTCAGAGAAAAAAAAAATCTTACCACATATCTCAAATTCAGCAAGGCTTGTCTGGAACAATGCTTTGAGAGGCTGCAGCACATGCACCATTTTGTAAGATGCAGTATTTCTGACTCAAGTCCTCCCCTTTAGTCAGCACCAACCAACACACTAGTACACCACTGGAGATGGTGAAAAGACCAGGCACAGGTACACATATCAACCAAGGCAATAGATATCGACTTACAAGGGGCAACCAGGACTATTTTCTCAGCCATGTTGCCAGAGGTCAGAAGCATATTAGTGCCAACTGTTAAAACTCAGTGGCTCAAATGCTTCAATTCCTTCCAACTTCAGTGTTCAGGTCCTTTCAGAAGTCTTGAAAGTACAATACACATCTCTTTTCCCACCTCCCTGTGCTGCCTCACACTTTATGCAGGGCAGCCTGGTTTTAGTTAAAAAAAAAAAAAGCAAAAAACAACACCCAAGTTGTTCTGAAGAATCTAGGTGTTTCCTGTGAATCATTTCAAACAAAAAACAAAGGTACTGACAGATTTCAACCTATTCTGCAACAGGTCTATCTTCAGGTGACATACCTCTCAAACAGGACATTTTCTGTAGTTTTTCAGCTGGGTATTTCATATTGATGAGTTCATCCCAGGCTCTCACTGCCATAAAACTGCCACTCTACCAACACAGAGGCGAGTCCCTGCCCCAAAAGTTACGTATCAATAGCTCTGATGCTCGTTACAGATAGCTGTCTTTTCTTGGGACTCTTACAACAGATTTGCTGAACCAGAGAAGACTGCTTTCTGTCACAAAGGGCAGAGCCCTTGCTGTTGGAAAGGCAAAGAGAAGAGAGGGTTTCAGCAAGTGAGATGGTAGACCAGCTAAACTGCCAACTTCCTTGAGCAGCCACAGTAAAGACATTGGCAACACCCATTCCCCCAGGCATGCCTTCGTCTTCATCTGAAGGACCCATCCTTGTAAAGGAGAAGTACCTCAACCTATACATCCCACGTGAACCCAGCTTGCCTCACTGCAGCTCCTGTTTAAGGAGCATATGGTCAGAGCCTGATCCTCTACTGCAGAGGGGAAATAGCACCCGCAGGTACTGCTAGGTTCCAACCTGCCACTCCAAGGTTAGGCGAGATACCTGATCACCAGCTAGTTTGACCCAAGCACTCCCCAAGATGCTAAGCTCTACCCGTAAACACAACTGGCTGTTAAGGCAAAAGAGCCAGAGGGGAATCGGCCAGGGAGCACAAGGCTATGGGGGGGAATCTTCTTCCCAGTCTCACACACAGCAAGTTGGTTGTCATATCAAAAGTCAAAGAGCCTTTCTGCGATGTGGTAGCTGATGACCAAGCTATGCTAATTAAAAACTCTAGCTTCACAATAAGGGATAAACACAGATGAAAAATTAAAATCAAGACGCGTCTGTTCCACAAAAGGTTGGGGGGAAGTGGGGAGGAGGTGGGAAGAAGTAATCGTCAGAGCTTAAATAGAACAATATACTGTCTCCAGTATATGGTGGCCGCTGAAAACCCATCTTCCTTCCTGTCTACCAGAGATTCAACCAGAGAGTCACAAGGGTTAAGCTGGTCTTCAAGTTACCTTAAAATAAACACCAAAAACCCCCACTAAAAATCCAACTCACTCTCATCTAGAATCCAAACCCTCAGTTCATACATAAAGAAACAGGCAGAAGAAGTCACCTCTGGCCTCCTATCAGTGGAGTAGAAAGAAAATATTTGGGGAGAAAAAACAGATCAATTTTGAATATTCTGTACCATTTCCTTAATTTTTAATACAAACAACGCTATATGCCCCTGGAGTTTCATGCTACAGCACATCACTTGAAAAGGACATACTAACTGGACAAAACAAAAAACCTGAGTCAAAATATACACAAAGGAGAAACCCCAATATATATGAAGGGATGCAGGTGAATGCTGGCCAACCCCAGAGCAGACATTACTGTTACAAGCACTTGGGTTTTAGGCTTTCCACATTACAAATGGTTCAAGTAGACAACGGGGGAACAGACAAGAAAGCGCAGGTTAGAGAGCATTCAAGGCCTTATGGGAAGCTTTACACAGGAGCTGTTCAGAAATGCTTCTGCCATCCTCCTCCTGTTCTCACTTCACAGGATAAAAACAATGGGGGAAAGGAATCCTGTGTTCTGTACTGCAACTTGTCTGCGGTCTTTCTCTCTCACACACACACACCATTTCAGATAATTGTTTCAAATCATAAAAGATGAGCAGGATGTTGAAAAGTGATAGAATATGAATAACTAAGTATAGGGCACTCATTGGCATATGCAGGGCGTTTTCTGAGAATTGAGAATAAAGAAAAGATAAAACGAACAACACATACGCCTTCCAGTTTTTATTTTCAGGTCATAAAAGCAATCACCACCCTGAAAATTAGCATTTCCTGGGATTTAACAACTGTTGGGTTAATAGTGCTAGGCAAATGCAGTTATGCCTAGCCCATAATTTTACCCACATAAAATGTGTCACACTGCATCTGTTAGTGATGTCTCTGCAGGATATTGTCAACAGAATCAACCTTAAAAAAAAAAAAAAAAAATCGCTGTTTGGACATGCTAATAAACCCCTTCCCGCAGCTAACGCTTCCACGCAGGTTCGCATCAAGGAGCCACACTGGACTACCTTTGTAATGCACACTCCCCACCTGTGCACAGTCACTAGCAAAACACACTTTAAATCAGTCTCCTCAGATGGGCATCTTCTGATGGAGCCTTTCTCCCTCCGCCCCAATACCTTTTTGCACACTTTTTTGAGCTCAGCTTATCTAGACATTATGTCCACATAGCCAAAAATTGTGCAGTTTGCAAAAAGATCAGATTTTTATATCATCACTGTATGCCTTTTTCAATTCTGCATTAGGAAAAAACACCCCCCATCAAAATGAAACACTACAAGAGCATTGCGCTGATATCCAGATGCTAGCTGTGTGGACACACTCAGTCAATCTCCGTCTTCTAGGGAAGATATTTAACTTGTCTAAATCCTTCCTATCCCTCTATTCTGTACTGATACTAAAGAGGGTCTCAAACCACCCTGCAGAGAGAACAGCCCATAGTGAAAGACAGCAAACTCCTTTACAAATTCACCAGAAGGCCAGCTCAGCCAGACTCAGGACAGATTATCCACGGAGGATAGCCACCATCTATCCTCAGAGAACCCACTATCACAAACCAAACGGCTACACTAGGAGACCTGCTTTTAGAAGCACAAGGATGAGCTTCTCATCAGCTTCATACTGCCAAGGAAAGGCTAAAGAGGCTAACTCTGTACACTTCTCCCCTTCCCTTCTTGATCTGCAAGACAGTTTTTAACAGCTTTGTCTGATGTGATCATTTCACATCAGACCTAACCAGTATCTTCACCACCACCCCCCACCCTTTCCCCACAGCCACAAACTTAGTGAAGAGACACGGTTTTAATGGACTATTTTTTTGTGTTATATTACATGCAAAGTCATATTTCACTATATACCTAGGCTCCAAGCTCCTCTCTACTGCTGTGCAGTTTGTCTTTAGGCTGGGAGCAGATCATTGGCATAAACCAAAACAATATAGGGGTTGCATACACATTCATCCTAAAAAACTTACAGAGCTCTTTGGACTAGCGATCAGAAGTCAGTCTCCTTAAGAGTATTTAAAAGCACTTGAGAAACAATATTTGTTTGCTCTGGTCAAGGAAGGAGGAAAGAAGAGACAGAAGGAAAAATACCTTCTAAGTTTCAGCTACATGCCGACTCGCATTCTTTTAGTTACATGTCCCAACATGTAACAAAAGATGCCACTATAGTCAAGTCCCAATGTGTCTTGCATCAACAAAAAGTTATTTTTTTATTTAATGGTACAAAAAATAAGACACGCACATATCCACCAAGATATCTGAAGTGTACAAGTACCACTCAGGAGCACCCAAAAAATCTCAGAAGATTTAAATGAGCACTCCTAATGAGATCCCCTCAAAACTCAAGCATTTGCACTCCAGGTAGCAGTTGCAGGAAACAAGGACAAGAGGTCAGCACAGCAAGAAGAGTGGTAGCAAAGGAGCTTAATGCCTTATCGCTGCTAGAGGGATCTGAGGGGAAGAGGGCGTAGTCAGAGGAATTATCCCTATTCTGATTAGCATCAGAACAAAGGCTCACATTAGTTCGTCAGCACTAGGACTCCCCTAGAGCACTGGATAATAACCTTGTTGAAAGCATTAGAGGGATTTCCTCCCCCCCTCCCAATCTACATCCCTTCTCTAAAGGAGGATAAAAGGGTGAGGTCCAAAAAAACAGCTTTATGTTTAGTTCTCTGAAAGACATATCCAGGTAGTTTCTTACCACTAAAAGATAAAATACACAAGTAAGATCCTTCTGTAATAGGTTTTCAAACGCAGCATTTGGGAGCAGGTATGGAAAAAAAATCAAAAACAAAACAAAAACCTTTTTCTGTTCAAGAGAAAACGTCAGATAGTACAGGTGTCTTATCGTGCATGCTTAACTCTGGAAGGCAGGAGTTCAATAGTTTCTACAGCAAAACCAGGGAGTGGTAAGGGAGCGAAGAATACAAGGAAAAAACAGCTTGTGGTATCTGAACACCACAAAAAAAGGCTAAGGCATGGCTACAAAGGAGTCAGACCCTAAGAACATTTTAGAACGCTAGCTTTCAAAACAGGAAGTAATGCTAACAGTAAGTGGCTGTCTCACTGCAGGAGGAGAACATGGAAGGCAGCACATTCTGACTTTAGTCTACTGAAAAGTCATTGCATTTGGACAAAATGCAAATTTAAAAAGCAAAGAGTCAGGAAAAATAAAGTAACAGCATTAGCTTTCATCTTACCTGGTGTTGACACAAGCTGGCATACAATGGTTGTCAAGTTAGTATGATTAAAGGATGATTCAGTGACGATAGGTTGATTCACACACCTAGGAATGCACAAAAAAGTAAGTATTAGCAGTGAGTACATAGGGGATAAGAATGGCACTGTCACATAAAAGAGCCAGAAGGCTGAGGGGTAGAAGCAGCTCTATTATGTTTTTAGGACACAGGCACACAGCTATGCTTCAGGTACAGACATTACCCGCAAAATTCAGATCTGGGTTTGAGATACACTGTACAAGTTACTCAAAAACAAAGACTATTCAAAACTACCCTCACACATTCCGTCCAAAAATCTCAAGTATAAGAAGAGAACAGATCAGTTTCAAGCATAGCAGAGTGTTACTGAAAACATTTTTCAGCAGCACTCAAGCTTCATTAATTTTTTTTTTTCAATTGGACAAACCTCTGAAAAGTTACCTGAAATAGACATATTAGAACTGCATCAAGTCCAGCCATCAGATACACGCATACACTTCTACAAATAAAAATCTAGTGATCACAAATACCGCATACTTCCCAAACAAGCATAGGAGAAAGGAAATTGATTTCTATGGTGCCAAAAAACCACAGGTATGTTTTATTGTCTCTTATCCCCCCACATACCCTTTTTATTCAGTATTAATACTAAAAATTCCAAGACTTAAAAAGAAAATATGGTTATTAATAAGGTAACCTTCTCCACTTCGGAAAGCACAGCAACCAACTGAGAACTGGGCAAACTGGTCATCCCAAAGTGAAAGTAAAAGCTGTGCAGCTGAAAGGAATTTTTGTCTAGCCTGCTTAAAGATCTCCTTTGTTGTTAAACATTTCAGTGTCACATTTAAATGTCAGCTTTTTGAGTCTCAGAAGTGTACAAGCCTTGCAAGACAGCAAATCAGAAACAGAATTGAGATGGAGGTTCTCACAGCTAATGAAATTAAAAGTAAACCTAGCAACTCCTCTTCATGTCTCTCATTCAACTTAAAATAATCATACGCTTACCAAAAGACACAACCCCTGATCATACAACCCTGCTCCCCATACCGATGAAGCAGTTTTTAATGGATTTCTGTCAGTAAGCTTGTATGGTTTTATAGTCTCTGCTCACAAAGCCAGGGCAAAGCCTGCGATGAGTCTCCAGCATATTTTTGTTGCACATCACAGAACCAGTTTGCAGCATTTCAGGATCACACAGCTCTCTGCAATAATGCTTTAGTTTTACAAAGATGTACTACCAGATTTTCCTAAGGGGAAAACAGGAGCCTCCCTCTCCTGAAGCAAGCAGCATGCCCTTTTTGGACTTTCAAAAGGAGTGAGGGGCCCTCGGAGAGGCACTGGGTTTAAAGCTTTCAGGATGATCCCACATATGGCCACCGGGTCGCCAGTGGCATATGCAGCGGCAGATGGAGCTGCATAGAAGCGAAGCTTTCATACCCTCTGAGCAACGCTCTGCAATTTTGACGCTTCTCTTGAAAAGCAGAGATGTCAATCACCCTTCCAGGCTGGTGTTTTGGCACAGAAGGGATTCTCCTCAGGCTGTGTACCAACACCGAAGGATAACCTATACAGGCTATTTTGGGGGCAGTTTCTGTCTTAGGTTTCAGGTATAATGAATCCCCACATAGCAGAGAATGATAAAGTACTGTTAAGTCTTCTTCACTGCACATCAGCTTTCTTTTGCATTTTCACTCATTAGAGAGCAACACATACTCAGTATGCATCTTTACCTTCCCCCCGCCCCTCATTTAAAGGGGTTGTAATTAACATCAGAGCACCTTACTAGGTCCAATAAATAAAATGCCTTGTGAGAGTGATTGGCACAAATGGGCTCCAATACCCAAAGGGGATTCTGGCACATCCCACAATATAATTGTATTAGTGTGGGCTGCTCCAATATCTACTCCTTGGAGACTTTCCAGAATTTATTTACCAAGAAGAAAAAAACCCCAAATATCTTGAATAGGTCAGAGACATTCAAGCATTTCACTAATCTATATATTTAAAACTACACATACAAACTACAGTTCCTTTCAAAGCAAGCTGCCTTTAAGAGCTACTGTTGAAAATCAAGTTGCAAGTTTAGCTATTGAAAGACCTACATTTTTATACAGCGTAAGAACATCACTCTCAAGCTCACTTACAGAAATTGGAGGTTTGGGAGGGTATTGTTGGGTTTGGGGGTTTTTTGTTTGGTTTTGGTGTTGTTTTTTTTTAAAAAGACTGATGTATCAACAGAATTTTCCTCTTAAAACTCATGCTCCCTTAAGAGTCCTGCAGAAAGAGATCCAATTCTCCAACATAACTTATCTATCTTCATTCCCAAACAAGATGCAAACTTGGTTTTGATCAGAGATTCTTTCAATTCCCACTCATTTTATTACAAAACCCCGTTAAACCAATGCAGGGAAAAGCCAGGAACAGCAGCAAACCACAGCAACATTTAATTACAAACCAGGAGGAAAATGAGTTGAGGGAAAATGTAAACAGCTTTAAAGTTTTCAAAATGGTTCTGGAGCTTTTAAAGCATAAGGAAGCTATGGACAGAGACACCGAGTATTGAAACTCGTTCACTTCTGAGCATGAGGTTAAAATGGTGCACATTTCAGCCTAGCAAAGTTCAAGCATCTACAAGGAAGTCATTCCTATGGCAAGTGAGTTTACACTGCTGGACTGAAAGCCATTCTAGTCTATAGCACAAATACAATGCAGAGTTTCATTCTCCACATAAAAGTGCTTCCAGAAGCCAGTTTCCCTTTACCCTGCTCTACCAGCTCCAAAAGCTGTACTTCACCCTGCCTACAAGGTTACTGCTGCAGAGGTGATGACCAACCCATTCCACTTAACACTCACTTACACCAGGAAGCAAATTTACTGCTGGGTGGGCCGGTTGCCAGGATAGCAGTTCCCCTCGGGGAACCACCAGAACAACATGAGACACACATCAACCCTTCACGCTGTGGAGCAGGTTCTCAGTGTATGCTCCGCTTTTGGAGCCTGCCCGCCGTTCAACACACAGGCAGAAGAAGCCAGAAGCTGGGGGAAGGGGACAACTGAAGCAGTGGGAAAGAGGTAGGGGTTTTATACCTCTAACCTCTGGTCCTGCCGCTCTTTGGCAGTGTGAGCTTCCTCAATAAACTGTCTTGAACTATTACACACAAATATCATCAGTTTAAAGTAAATAAATAAGCAAGCAAACAATATGCCAGGCTTCCACTGGTTTCTTGTTAGCATCACTAGGCTCAGTCTGAAAATACCCTGTTTGCAGACTGCATCACAATGTAAGCCGTGTGAGAACACTAAGCTTCCTGTGAGAGCACTAGCTGCCACTGCTCAGTAACAAACCAAACAGCATACGAATGGCGGGTGAAAACATTTCTTGCTACACACAAGAGCTCACTTCCTGAAATTTATAGGAAGCATTTCCACTGGTTAAATTTAAAATCAATTTTTGCAGCTGCTCAAACGAGCCTGCTAGCAGAGTCAAGGAAAATACTGTCTGCATAACTACAGAACAGCAAAGCCAGATGAATTACACAGACAGAGAGTGCTTCATCGAAGTCATCTACCTGTCCCTAACTACTACGCTCTGTGCTGGGGGTTAAATCGTTACATCTGAAGTAATTCCATTTGTACCCAGAATAGCTTCATAACAGAGATTAAATATGTATGATGACATTTCTAAAGACATGACACTTATGACAACTAGATAAACATAATTACAGACTACTGTATTTCTGGCAAGAGAAATCTACTGTAACCAATACCACATTATAAGCAAGCATCTCTGCTACGTATTGGTTAAGTTTTCCCTTTTCCTGTTCTAGGAAACACCTTCATGTTTCTATTTACATACTCCTAAAGCAAAATTCCATCCCTGCTGCCTCTCCTCCAGCCGCTGCCGCCCCCCGCCCACCCTGAGTCTTTCAGGCAAGGGGGCCCAGCCCTGCCAGTGAAAGATCACCTCTCTCCCAGCTAAGCCTGATCAGCTGGGATCAGCTGGTTACAGCAGCTGACAAGTGGCTCAGAGGGCAGGGGAGCTGTGGGGGGTCCTTGTACCTGGCAGAGTGCACAACAGGATGCAGACTGGGAAACAGTGGAGCAAGGCTTCCAAGCTACTGACCTTTCATGCAGATATCGGCAGGCAATGGGCTTCTCTGGGAGGATCTCAGGTTAGCAAGAAGAGATGCAACTTTCAAAAGGGCGAAAAAAGGCAGCAGTGGCCTGACACAGACTCTGGGTGCAGCATCAAACCTTCCCGGACTGACAGCGGCCAGCAGCTTACATCTGTTTTCTCATGAAAGCAAAACAAGCAAGAGACTTATTTGGGCGGTATAGCAGTAGATGGCTGTGGTGTGAGCATATACGCTGATAAAAAGCAGAAGTGATGCAACAGGAACAGCTGCAGACACAGAAACCTAAGTCTGCAGCTAAGAGGTTGCACAGCTGAGGAGGTGAGGTTAAGACCACTGCAGACTGCTCTTACTGAGAGCTGAAACAATTCTCCAGGCAGGAATAAAATAGCTGAAAACAACCATGATCACAGGACAGAACTAATCCCATCAAAATCACTACACTACAGGCAGGACACACATTTAGTGATTTCAGTAACCATTGCTCACTGACTCCCCAGGCAGCTCATGAGCTCAAGCAGCCATTTCAGTCCACCTTCACATGCAGCACTAAATATAAACTCTGCTGATAACTGTCTGGAAACTGTTTCAGCAGAGACACAGTGCACTGAACAACTCAAGGACGTTGGGCCCTCCTCAAAGACCACAGGTGGTCAATTTGCATGACAAGCGGAGAGAAGGTGACAGAACCAAAGTCTCTGCTACAGTAATACCGTGGTTCAGAAATTTCAGCCTCCAGATCAGTACTTTCCCAGACCCGGACTTCACCAAAGCATCTGTGTATTAAAAAACCCCTTTAAAGTAGGAACATGAGGGCACCTGGGTTCTGACGAGGACTTGTCTAAGAGGAGGTTATGACTCCCTTGTCATGTGCTACTCTGCTCTACAATGAGGTGCAACACCATAAAGCGATAACAATCATCTTCGATTTTAAAAGCTAGTTAGATTAGGTTGCAGGTCTTTCAGGCACATTTCCTTCATCCCAGTGGTCCCTTAAAGAAACATACCCTCCTACTTTCACACGGTACTCTCTTCTCTAGTGGTCCATAAAACACTCATTTATATAACAGGACAAGCCAATTTAAGAGGGCAGATGAAACTCCAAACAAGGAAAAAGAAAAAAGTTATTTTCTTCTCCAAGTTTTGCTTACAGAATCACTACCAGAAACAACATGCAAGTTATAAAAAGACAGAAGGGTGATCTGTAAAACTGCCAGTACCACAACTGGCCACCAGATCACAATGCTGGAAAGAATTATTCTCTCTGCATAGAAATATACCCCCAAAGAATAGCGTGGCACGAAAAGAAGAAAAGGAGGCAGACTTGCAAAGAGATTTATGACAGACACCTGAAGAGGAGGCGGCGGATGAAATCAATGATAAACTGCAAACACAAAAGCAATGATCCTTAGAGCACTGGCATTTAATACGCAAATTCTCGCTCCACTTAGGTGCTTTGCCTCCCTTTGATGTATACAGACAAGTTCTAACTAGAGATGCAGACTGGGGAGAGTCCCCTTTCCCCATTATCTCAACTGTTGCTTAGAAAAAAATACTTAAGTGCTCTGAAAATAACTATATAACTTCTGCTTCTGTTCAGAGGGGAAAAGAAAAAAAACACAAAAAAGAGAAGTATAAAAACTGTTATTAGAGGAGAGAGGCAATGTCTTCCCAGCTCTGACGCAGGATGCAAGCAGCAAGCTGGTGCCCGGTATCTATAGCACAGCCTAGGAGAAGAGAAAGACAAGCTGAACAACAAACAGCGGACAGTAAAGATACTCTGGAAGAGATCCAGATGCCTTGAGCTTAGTCTTACAGCATGGAAAATTAAGGAGGTTAAAACCTCCTCTTAAGAACTTTTCTTCCCATTGTTCTGACCACGAGTCTCCTGAACAAGCTGCATTGCTCCAGAAACCTCAGGAATTACGGTGACAATAGACTCCTGCCAAGAGAAGCACCATTACATAATAGCATTTATGGGAACACACACAAAAAGCCACTAGGAAGCGCAACCAGACAAGTGCAAAATCCTCTCTGCCCATCAGCTCAGTTTAGCTCTCAACTGTTCCAAAGACGACTTCAGGATATTTTTAATTTATATGTTTACTTCCTCTCACCTCCTTCCACCCAGCAAAATCTGTGTTACTGTAACTACACTGAGATCAAGTCCATTCCCAACAATAACGTAACCCCCTTGAGAATAAGCCCACTGGAAACTACTGTATTTGCATTAATCTGTTTAAAAGAACACTACAAAGATGAAAAAATGTGTCACTGTTTGCATTTAGTAAATATATTAGAAATAAGAACTATTTATTATGGTATTTTTTCATCTTTTACTCAATTTTAGGGATACTTACAACAGTTATTGCTTTCCAGGGGATTTGCGATAGATTTGTTATGCACATGTACAGGTTCAGCCTAAGCACTGCACACGTGTCAAGGCAGCTGCTAGGGAAGCTCTGACCTCTAGGCACTGTTAAGGCACCGTAAACAAGAAAGCAAAGATGAAGCCCTAATGAACACGAAGTTTCTCACATTGAGTCATCTGCAGCAGTGCCTTCGCTAATACCTTCATCTCAGGCACCACTTTTCCTCTGTGTCTCTCTATGCACCCATAAGCTCTACTAAAGGAAAAACAGAAGAGAGCAAAGAATACTTCTCGGCTGTTACTCTCGGGGCTTTTAAATCCTAGAGCTTCATCCCACACCAAGAGGATCCACAAGCCTAAACAGACACTTTAAACATAGCAGACCTCAGAGAAGAATCCAACTCTGTCGTTATTACCGGCCACACACCGCTGTGGCACGAGGGAGACGCAGGTACCACAGGTGGCATTATGTAACAGACCCGGCTGGACCGCCCAGCGCCGACCTCCCGGGCGGGGAAGGGGCTCCCGCCGCAGCCCCGAGCAAAGCAAACGCCGTCCCCCGGCCGCGGGTGCAGGGGCCGGCAGCCAGGCGGGTCTCCCCCTCTCCCCGCGGGGGCCCGGGCCGGGCCGCTCCGCCCCGCGCCCGGGGAAGCGCCGCCGAGACCTTCCGCCTCAGCCGGCGCCTGCCCCCGCCGCCAAGCCCTCCGCCGAAACACACGCTCCCGTGCGGGCAGGCGGCACGCTCCTCCGCACGCCAGCGGCAGGCCCGGCTCCCGGCCCCGCGCCCCGCCGGAGCCAGGCCGCTGCCGCTGCCTCCGCCCCGCGCAACCGGCCGGGCCCGAGCGGCCCCTCAGCGGCGCAGCCCCCGGAGCGGGCTGCACACCCTCCCCCGCGGCGGCTCACCGGGCGGCTCGGCGGCGGGTCGCGGAGCGAGGCCGGCGCCTGGCCGGGCGGGCGGGCGGCGCGGTTCCGCGGCGGAGGGGCGGCGGGGCGGCGGTGCCGCAGCGGTGGGGCTGAAGGTCGGCGGCCGCGCACCCCGGCCGCCCCGGCGTCTCGCCCGCTCAACGCCCCGGCCGCCGCCGCCGCCGCCCGCCAGGCCCCGCCCCGCCCCGCGCGCCGCCGGCCGGGGCACTCGGGGCGGGGCGGGCCTTAAAGGGGCCGCGCGGCGGCCGCTGGTGGCGCGGCGCGGCCGGTGGGGGGCGCTGCGGTGCGCCGCCGTCCCGCCCGCTGCGAGCGGCTGCAGCGGCGCGTGTGGAAGGCGAGCGGGGCGGCGAGCGGGGCAGGGCCCCGCCGGGCGAGCTCCTGGCCCGGTTAACCGGCAGCTGCCGCTTCTGATTTACGCGCCGTAGCAAAGCAGAGGGAGCCCCACCGCAACCAGCAACTGCAGTTGTCGGAGGCCTGCGGGAGCGCTGCAAACCCCCTCCCCGCGGCGCCGCGCGGCGCTGCACAGGCACGTGGCGCTCGCTCTCGGCCCAGCACCTGGGAACAACGGCTGTGAACGGAGCGGGAGCGCTCTCCCGCCTTCTGCTGCTCTTCTCCCGGAGCAGGAGCGGCTCCGCAGCAGCAGGGGAGAACGCTGCTGCAAAATCCAAGTCGTTTCCTTGCGTTTTCAACCCTTTTTATTCCCAGGCCGAGGGGTTTAACTCACAGTGAGATGCCCGTTCCCGTTGCTGTGGCTGTGAATCATACTAGAACTTGGGCAGGGGAGAGGCTCAGCCCTTGGCATGTCACTGTGAATATACCACAGCAGCACAGAAGCCGTGCTGAGCCCCCGTCAGCAGCTGCTATTTCAGCAGACGTCCATCTGCCAGCCCGCTCCTTGCCCTGTCTCCCCAGCTTGCCTGCTGGCAGCCCCTTTGGCTCCCCTCCTAGCCGGACCCTGCTGGTGGCAGGCCTGTGGAAACACAAGCCACACCTGGCTCCGTCCTGCTGTGCAGCACCAGCAGAGACAGGTTGTTGGCTGGAAGGTCCAAGGCTGAGCCATTGCTGGAGGAGGAGAGCACGCTCATGGGGGTTTGGTGCATGCAGGTGTAGGGGGAAGTTCTACAGCTTCTTGCCACCTCCTCTCTCTCTTCATCTGCTGTTTACGGCCTCTCCCAAGACAACACTTCTGTATCCAACAGTACACGCAGGGAATCAAGAAGGATCTCTTTCTTTGCTTTCCTTTCTCTTCCTTGAATTAACACTTACCTTTTATAGATCTGATATATTATTCATACTTCGGTATGGAGAGTAAGCTGTTCTCCCTCTTATATGGGGGGGAAGCATACGTAGCTCTACTGGAAAGGTGGAGGGAAGTTTACTTTTCCTATTTTTCTGCAATAGCACAGTGATCGTGTATAGTAAAAGCCCATAATAGGCTATAGAAACGGCTTACCATCACTTGATCGGATGTAGGAGATGAATATGGCACATGACAAAACACTCCCTATAAATACTCCCCTTGTAAGCACTTCAAAACCAAAAAGCAGGAAAAAACTACATGGTCATCCGGAAAACATGCCTGAAGGCAGGAAGGAAGAACACGGGAGCTAGAGCTGCACGCAAACCTGCCGATTCACACAGCTGCTCTTTTTGGGAAATCTTGGATGCGGGCCAATATTTTCACTCGATCCCTTCCACCTTTGCATTTTGCTCTGGTTTGACCCGTTGGTGCAGCTCTCCTGGACCTGGAGGAAAAGTTCAGAAACCCATACAGAACCCATACAGAAACTCTGAAAGAAAAGAGCTGTGAGGAGGCTGCCATGCTGCTCCCTCTGCTCATGGTATTAACGCACACAGAAAGATGCAACTCCTGGCAAATCCTCGCTAAAATGGCCTCTCACTGGGGGCTGGTTCACATTTTTGTGTTCAATCAGCTAAAGTTCTTAAATACTTAGAGGAACTTTTTAATTTCTATGCTATACTTTGTTTCCTTACTTCTCATTCATATGTATTTGTCTTTATAACTGTATCAAGCCTTAATAAAAAACACTACACTCTTCCTTTGGGGCCTCAGATACGCTAATGTGACTGTGCTCGTTTTTTTGGTTTTTGTGGAGTCACAGAAATCAGCATTTACAGACTATGTTATATGTCCAAAGTATCACACAGACATTAACTAATGCCTTTTACCTCAGATTTGCCATACTGCATCAGACCACCGATCTGTCTAATCCAATATCCTGTTTCCAGCATTAGCCAACAGCCGATGCTTCAGAGGAAGTAAACGCCACCAGCTGCCCCCGAAACAGGTACTTCCCTCTTCACAGCCCAGTGCTTGCGACCTGCTGGTTCCATTCTTTTTGGGCTCCAGGTTCTGAACAGGGAGGTGAAATATTTTCCCTTTATTACACGTGTCAATAAAGGAAGATCGGGAGCTGCCACCACCAGAGCACTTCTCCCCCAGGTGAAAAGCTTATGGTCTCAACCCAGGTATTTTGGCATGATTTTCCTGATGTTCAAAGGCTTTCAGGTTGCTTGAATAGAAATGAAAAGAAAAAATTCATTGAAACATTTAATTTTGGGTAGCAGAAATCTTAAAGCATGAAAGCTGCCAAACTTCATCAGGGGGTCAAAGCACACTTATTTTGTGCAGTCCCATCTGATTAAACAATTAATTTCTTATCCGGTGGTTATGGATGTTGCTTTTATTCCACAGAAGGAGTATTACTATCACATAAGTCTTAGCCCATCAATACGCTCCTTCCTGGCAGAGATGCCGACGGGCATTTGGTCAGGCTGTGATTCGCTGGCAGGGGGCTGAGGGAAGAGGGCGGCCCATACATGGGGGCAGTGGGGCACCCCACACTGCATTTTGCCCCAGTCCCCTTGGCAAACCTGCAGCAGTGGGATGGTGGGGGAAGCCGGGCTGGAGAAGCCCTGTTTTACAGCAATACAAAGCATCTCTCCTAGTGCAGCAAACGCACGCTGTTCTGCACGCCTTGATAGACCCCCGCAGGGACAGTTGCTGCCATCCAGATCCAGACCTGCCACTGGATTATTCAGATAAAAGAAACATCTTTTTAATCCCAGCCATGAAATTCTTATCCTCTCCTTCAAACTGCTGAAAGCCCTTCACATCCTCGTGAAAACAAATGGTACCTTTCACCCTCAGGCACACACCTGCCCATCCCTTCGATCCCAAGATGGACTTCACAGGTTATCGATGTCTGTCCAGGCACCACATATCTAACATGACCCCAATTTCAAGTTAATTTCACTTCTGAGAGAGAAGCCACAGGTAAAATATGATTCCTGATGGTAGTGCTCAGCTGGAAAAGGTCTCATGACAGTCTAAGCACTATCAGAGGAGAAAAAAATAGCCTAAGAGATAACGTTACCTCAGGCTGTGACACAACCCATCCTTGCCCATGAGCCCTGGTAACACTACCATCCTGTGCGACATCCTCCTCCCCAGCACTATGTGCTCCTGCAGACGACGGAGTGCTGTACCTGCTCCATGCCATTTGCTCCCTCCCCTGCAGAGCTGCCCAGCCAGCAAGCCCAAAGACTGAGACAGCTTCACTCCAAGAACAAGCTGCTACAGAGATCCTTCAGCACCCAGCTCAGTCACCAAAGACTTTTTGGTTTCAGAGGGCACCCTCACAAACCTTTTCGCCTTAGTGACGCAGCTCTGAAACTCTTACTGTTAAGATGCAGGAGAGCTACTCACCTTTGGCTGCTTCCATCAACGCTCCATGTCCAGATTCCAGTGGGAAAGCAGGTAGCTGGCATCACACCAGCGGTGCCTTTTGTTCCTCAGAGCCGGCAGCATGCCAGACATGATTCTAGCAAATGGCATCTCCCACTTGGGCATACATGACAGCCACGCACACTCTTGCTCCTTTGCCTTCTTGCTGATAACACCTATGTGACCTATTCATTGGCAACTTGTTTGAAGTGGGATTTGTGCAGCAGTAAATCAGTTTTTAAGTGCTCCTGAAATCCCCACAGCCCATTAGCCTCCTGTACAGTTTACCTCTCCTGTTTTGTTTTCTCCCACTTCCCTATGCACACATCTCCTGTTCTGCCAGCCCTCAGTTACACTTCCAGGATCATACACTGGAACCCACGCACATTTTTCATGTTTGGCAGGGCATTACTCATTTATTAATATTCAGAGTAGATGCAAATAGAGAAGCTCGTCTCCAAAAGACTACTGAAGCAACATGGGAAAAGCAACAGTAGAACAGAAATCTTGGCACACTATCCACCCTCCTACCTTGCTGGGGCACTCCAGCAGCAGAGGGGATGATGCCGAGCCCCTCGTCTCTACATCCCTTTAGCCCTCTCTCTGTGCAGTTCATAGCCTGCTGATGAAGGACAGGTGAGGCTAAACCAGGCTACGAGCATCATCCCTGCATGACACTTCCCTTCCCGGAGTACCACCAATATTCACTGCACTGAGATAATCTTCCTTTCTGTGACTTGAAATGCAGCGTGCAGTTGTGGAGCAGCCACTGGGGCTGTCACGCCGTTGTGGGAGCCAGAAGACCCAGCTCGCAGCCTGAAGCTTATAGGGATTTGGGGCTTGAAGCTGTACAACATTTGTTCTGTACATACAGGCCTGTACCAAAGAAGCTCAGAAAAAAAAAAATCATCTCCTGGAAACTACCCAGAGCTTTTCTCTCTGAGGAAAACGAACGAGGCCTTAATTAATTTTCTTTCAAATACAGCAAATTGACTTCTGCTCCAGTTGTGCTAGATTCAAGCCACACAGCACAATGGTATTAATTCCACTTCACTTAAGGGCTAAATGTTCAGAGCAAGGAAAAGGGATTTTCCTGTAGGTCTTGGTCATGTTGAAGTCAACAACCAAACCACCCCGGTTTTCACAAGAGTGGTTTCTTCAGAGCCTGCATTTCTGAAGTTGACTGTGACATGCCCCTGGGTTAGCACAGCAAAATGCAGGATATATGAAAGGCACTGGCTGAGCAAGTTGCCTGGTCCCTTGCGTATTTTTAAAGGTCTGCCACATCCTGCCTCAAATTGCATTTTACAGGCTCAAAGATCGAAGCGCTTTTAGTCTCCTGTCCTAAGGCTAGCTTACTGGTTCACTGATCATCCTAACTAGCCCTGCTGTCTCAAACTTCATTTAATCTTTCTTAACACCAGAGTCCTGCCTGCAGGATTTCCTAACGCTGGAATAACATGCAGCTTTCTGGAGAGGGTCTCCTCGGTACCTCGCAAACTGGTGGTGTACTCCCTCATGTCTACCGGAGACACTTTGCCCAATAAACCAGAAGATCACACTGGCCTTCTTAGCATTTGCTTCATATGGGTAGCTCAGAGCCGCCCTGCAATCAGCACCTACTCCATGTCCAAGAGAATTGCACCCAAATCCCAGCAGAACGATTCACCTGGGCACAGCGCCGCTGTACAGCAGCCATCCTGCGCAGGTATCTCACCATGGTGTTCTACAGGGCCATGGACTTGTACCAGCTTGTTCAGCACCATCTCATGAATCTCATCCCTACGCTGTCCTAAAAAGCATGAGAGTTGGAGGGAAAAAAGGTACAACAAAACTCAAATTACTGAGTCCAGTGAGACCATTAGTGTAAGCAGAGAAACTGCAGAATCTGACCTATATACACATATACATGAAACACCAATTCTACAAAACGGTTAGGGGAAAATATCCATCCTGCCCCCTTTTAGTACCTGTTCAATGATACAGTAGCTGTATCATTGCCTATGTGCTACAATAAAGAGGTTCAGGGGGCCCGCTCTTGCTTGTCTGAGGGATTCCGTTTCAAAGAGGCTGAAGGACAAGATCTCCTTCACTGTAAAATCCTGTGATTAATTTAAATTACCTTCCAACCATCTTGAGATCCTCACACTGCCAAATTTATCTAATATATTTAATATACGGCTTCATTATCACATTGGCTACGCACTGCTTAGGGAAGGTGCTATTATTCCTCTTCACAGATGGAAGAGGGAGGCCCAGATCCCAAAGATACTCACTCATAGTATTTATTTAGGTAAAAAAAGTGACAAAGCAAAGAACTGAACCTGTTCCTGTCTAATGTCCATTGTCCTCAACCCTTCTTTTTTTCCAACGAGAACTTCATGTTCCAGGATTTCCTGTGAAAAGCAGCCCGATTTACTCTCGGCTTCTCCTTTCATTGTCAATTTTGAAAATTAAATTAAGAAAGTCAGTCATCTCTTGACTTATTCTTCAAAATGAAGGGTAGCTGTAAAATTCTTTCTATTAGACAGTAGGTTTTTGTTACAGGACATTTGTTAACTTCTTGGATTCCTGTCTGTTCTTTCCACATGATTTTGCATTGTTTGGCTACACACAGCGACTCTGTACACTTCAAGGAAGCAGTAAAATCTTCATTTTCTTTCCTTTCTATAAAAACTCAGCCCTTTTCAAGTTGCAAAGCTGCATATTAAAACTACTGTCTGCTGAATTCCATATTTTCTGAGGCAACATCTGGCATAAACACTGATTGCAAGTATGATCAGAGTTAGGAAGATTTCCTTCCAGCAGCCTTCCAGCTGGCTTTATTCCCAGATATCAGCCCAACGGAAAAGAAAAATCTTTTCGGCACTGTCTCCAGCTGCAGTCTCTCACTCTTCAGGTAGAATGGTGTCCCTACCCGGCGAGGTTTTTATGACATGGGATTCAGATGACGGGATCTGAACTGCACTGGAACTGGTATGGCCTCCGGGGTTCGGGACATATGCTCTCTGATGCCTAAGGAATTAGGAATCCCAGCTCGTGCTGTAGAAGAATAATAGAGTTTATCCCCTCCAAAGTCTAAACATACAGATATAGGTATAATTTGGAGGAATTTAAATGTAATCCTCTCATTACGAGTAGTAGGCTTCAGCTGCAGACATTCGCCTGTAATGAAGCAGAATTATTCATAAGGGGGTTGGCTGTAGTCAAGGCAGACTCGGTAGCTCAGGTTATTGTTAAACAGTGTTGAAACAGCAGGGGCAACGCAGCTCTGGGCGACGGCGTCGCTGGCCTAATGTGGGTGCATGACACGACTCTGCCCGTGTGTGATCGCTCTGCCTCCCGAGTGTGATATTTGTCTTTCAGTTCTCCTGAATTCGGGAGGCGGGCATCATGGGCTTAACACTTCTTTGCCTTTCTCCTCAGGCCGTAACGTACATCAATGCAGGCTGAGTGCAAAGCCCCCATATACCTCTTTTACACTCCATAAGCATGGGTGTACGGCTAACGAAGCAAGGAAGGGTCCAGCTCCCAACTTCTGACCCCTCTCTCATGCTCCCTGCTGCACTTCACTCCCACAGAAGCAGAAGCAAACAGCAAATCTCTTCCTTCTGTCTATAAGCTCCTTGGCACAGCACCATCAGGCAAGACCAAGTACAATCTAGGAATGGAAAAGTAGCTCGTATTTAGACTGGAACGTTAAATACTATACCCTGGACAACTACGCTTTGGTGTGGCTTCTGATAGGGGAAGGAGGAGTGTTGTGAGATTTTTGCAGTTCTCCTAAAAATACCTAACTGATAAAATCCATGCCATGGTCAAGGTAGAAATCATACAGGAAGAGAAAGAATCTCTTACTATTCAGCTAATAAACACCTCAGATCAGTTAAAAGTAAAATAATTTAAAATCTCCGGTCTTAATCTAACAGTTTATTCTGTTTGATTACACTTCGCATTTTACTGCCCCTGAAGAGCGTCACCAGCAATGTCATATTTCCCACTGTTCTTCAATAGCTTCAACATTGCGATTTCCAGGCTGTGCTAGAATAAATAGCACAGCTTGGAAACTGAAGCGGCATGCAAGACTGATCATTTGCTCAAAACCAACAGTTTTCAAGTAAATGAATGGAACGTAATTGCATTTCAGCTTCAGCTTGAAAATGTAACCAGCGTTAGCATGTAATCTTCCTGTCGAGTTTACACTCAATGGCACTTGCTTATTAGAGACAATTCTGGGTCACTGCACTATTTGTATATGGATAGTAGCTCATGCAGATGTAGGCTGTAGTCCTGCGCAGATCACTCCAGTGGTGTACTCTGACCTCTGATATAACAAAGATGTCCTTATATTAATTTCCGAGTGATTCATGTATTTGTTCACCTCATCTTAAGTTTGCTCTATGACCCTGGGGCCAAACCTATCCTCCATGATTCACGATGTGCAAGGGCTCCGTAACTCCCTCACGACCCATGAGCTCTCCGTAAGAAGCCAAGCCTCACCAGGAGAGCTGAGTGCATGAGGTTCAGCTGCCACACCTTGGATTTGGTTTGAGCCAAAACATGCCAGTATTCTAATTTCTCCAGAAATAATCACTGACAACAGAATATCCCCAAAAGCAAATAAAATCTACTCTCACATCTATACTTGTTTCCATGGAAATACGCAGTGACAAGGTTTTTTCCCTCATTTTCAAAATTTTCTCTGCCAGCCTACCCTATTTTTTTTCAGACAGCCCTGGTAACTGCATAGGTTTACCCAAATACAAAGACTACTGCAGATGTGCCAAACTTGCACAAAGCCAAGTAGAGAGCTGTTCAGCGTTGTTGTGGTTTAACCCTAGTCAGCAACTCAGCACCACGCAGCCGCTTCCCCCTTCCCCCTCCCAGTGGGGTGAGGAGGAGGAAAGCAAAGGGAAAAAAAAAGTAAAACTCGTGGGTTGAGATAAGAACAGTTTAATAACTAAAGTAAAATATAATACTAACAATAGTAATAATGAAATATAATAATAATAATAGTAATAAAAAGGAATATAACAAAAAAGGAGGGGGGGGGAAGGGGAAAAAAAAAAAAAACCAGTGATGCACAATGCAATTGCTCACCACCCGCTGACCGATGCCCAGTTAGTTCCCGAGCCGCGAGCCGCGCTGCCCGGCCAACTCCCCCCTGTTTATATACTGGGCATGACGTTCCATGGTATGGAATACCCCTTTGGCTAGTTCAGGTCAGCTGCCCCGGCTATGCTCCCTCCCAGCTTCTTGCACACCTGCTTGCTGGCAGAGCATGGGAAACTGAAAAGCCCTTGGTTTAAGATAAGCGCTACTTAGCAACAACTAAAACATCGGAGTGTTATCAACATTATTCTCACACTAAATCCAAAACACAGCACTGTACCAGCTACTATAAAAAAAGTTAACTCTGTCCCAGCTGAAACCAGGACAAGCGTGACCCCAAGAAAGCATCCGTGCAGCAACACTGCTGCCAGTCCTTAATACAGAGAGCACCAACTGTCTGGACATCCTTTCAGCCAGGGACCAACAAAACCTTTTCGTTACTGAGGACCAAGTGTTTTTGGTGAGACAGCAAACAGCACACACCATAGTGTTACCCAGCAAGATGAACACTAATAACAACTCACTGTCAGCACGGTTCACATGCTGGCCTTAGACTCTGGCTTTAAATTAGAGTGAAGGATGTAGTATTTGTAGTGCAAGTCTGTCCCCAGTGGCTGCCAAACATTTTGCTTCTGGCAGTAGCCCTCTTGCATTGCCCCTCACCATATGTCGCCGTCTCCAGCTACCTCCTCACGCCCTGTCTCTCCTCTGCTTCCCTGCTCTGCGCATCTGCCCCAGCCAGAAGCTCCATTTCCCGAGAGACTCCTGTGAAGTGGCTGAGGCCCAGCCACAGATGACAACATTAAGCAGAGCCTCTGGGCTGCGAGCGGTGGGGATGGTGCCTCGGCTTTGGGCCGTTACTTTGAAGCTGCTCAGGGTGCTGCGTGCTCACTGCACTGCAACAGCCTGGCAGGGGGCTGCAGAACAATGCCTACAACCCAGGGGAGGAGGAAGGCTTTTGCCTGCATCTCCCTGGCAGGCAGTTTGTGGCAGCAGAAGGAAGAAAGCAAACGCCCATCCTGCTGCCCACGGAGAAAGGGAAAGGCAGGCCGTGCCAGCGCTGTGGGCAGAGCAGAAACAGACAGTGACAAAAGCCAGAGGCAAAGCACAGGAAATGGAGAAAAGGAGCCAACATTGAAATCTCCTGGAGGAGGACTTTGGCTTTTGTCAGGTTGTTACACCGACATTGTGGCATGCTGGGTTTCAGTCCCTGGCTACCAGGCAAGCCCAGTGTGTGAAGTCTCATGGGACTTTATGTTCAGCATTAGCTCAGAGCAGGCTGCAAAATCACTCAGGTGGATGGGCTGCAGGACTGTAAACAAAGGATTATGGCATGTGGCAATGGGCTGTCTAGAGGGAATGGACCAAGAGTACCATGGGGATGGGGATCAGTAAGACCTCAGACTGAGTGCCTCATTAAAGTTTTAAACTAGTACTTAAACCGTCCAGCTGACAGGAAGGCTGTGCTGGAGAGGCTCTGCTGTGTCTGGGAGAGGTGCAGGAGCTGCCTCCAGGCAGGGAAGGGACACACTTGTCCTCCTGCCCCTCGGGAAGGCACTGGGTGCCTGTGCTCCATCTGCAGCTAGAAAGAGAAGGAGACTGTGCCTGGGAGATACCAGCAGCCTGTAGCCTAACAACTGTGTCAGAGGACTCCTTACTCTGCTCTCTCCAAGGCTGTCACCTTCCCCCTATCCCCAGGGCTCAGGAAGGAGCAGGAGTATTCTGGTGCAAAACCAGGAGTCTAAACAGGAGTGAGTAGGCTGAGAGCTGGAGTAGCGACACAATAGCTAGGTCAGGGTCCTCCCAACAACGGTGTAAACACAGCATGAGAAAGAGACAGTAGAAATTGCAAAGTAGATGGAGACAGGATTCAACGTGGAAAACAAAAGCTATTTAGCAAGGAGGAAGTAATTCACTAACTAATGTTCCCCACGGCAGAGGGGGAACAGTTCTGGAAAGCCAAACTGCGTTGAGGAAACCTTAGGACAGCTAGCAAATTAGAGGAGGGGACATGCAGAGATGTTAGAGAGCAGTAAGGCAACGCACTGGCACCAGGACTGTGCACACAGCTACCCTGTCCCACGCAGCACAGAAGTAAGTGCTGGGCAGGAGCCGATTGCTCAGTTCAGGGCAGCAGCTACTGGGAGAGCCCGACACACTGGGAGGAGGTCAGAAGCAAGCTGATAGCTCATTGTGCAACTACAGGGGATTGCTTTGCAATGACAGTACGTTTTCCTTGGCTCTGAGGGGATATGGAAACAGTTTACAAACATTTGTAACGCATAAATCCAAGCAGAAGGGGGGGGCAAATTACCTACTAGAGAAGACAAAACAAAGAGAGGAAAAACCAAAGCTGAAAGTAACTAATAACATTTTACCAATGAGCTCTAGTAGGTTGTGAAATAGCTCTCACGAGAAGAGCAGGGAAAAACCCAGGTACGGGCAGTTTTAAAGTTGGATGGGAAGAAAGTAATTAATACATGCGCAATGAAGAGCACACAGAAGAATTTGTTGAAGTGATACAAATATTTCCACCTCCACAATCTGTAGTCCCAATTTTCCACTGCCCTGCATCTCTTCCTATCATTAACAGCAACGCAAAGAAGGAAAATGTTTATTAAAGCAGGAGCGTAACCTTATAGTACTGCTCCACCTGAGTGCGTAGATTTCTAGACATTTTTAGCCAACAGAGAATTAGGTTTTATAATTGTGGGGGGGAAAATGACTCACTAGCACTGAACCTCTTTAACTCCTCCAGAGATCTCCTCCTGCCCCATCCCAAATCTCCTTTAGTCTTGATAAGGTAGGGATATGACTCCATGTTTGGATAGTGTGTGTTAATGTCTCCTAAAGTCATATCCAGCTGCTTCTAAAATCTCCCAATTAATCTCTTTCCAATTGCATTTGGGAGACCACTTATGGGACTCCTAAAGATCCACAAGGAAACCTGGAAGATCAAGGCCCAAATACAGCCCCACTGGAGCCTGAAACAGCAACCTGCCAAAAGCCCTGCGAAGCCCACACCTTACGTGGCATATACACTTACCGGCTTAATATCTTCCACAGGGAGGGAACACAGCCACGGCTTGACAGCTCCGGTGCTGCAGCTAGTATTAATGCTTAGCCCCATCAACCAGCGAGCTGGGCTCTACAGACAGCAGAGAGCTGTTCTCTGGCCTGAGGATTTTTCACATAACTAATTACCAAGCTTTATAACCATCCCCCGCAGACTACGATGATGATGAATGAGATCCGATTAGTCAATATGGTTTATTGGTGGAGTTTGCCCACTCGCTGTGGATGCATCATTACTGTGTGCATTCATCAGCATGGGGATGAGCACGATTCAGTCTTTGCCTGTACTATATGAAACCACAACCAACCTGCAGCTCTTCAGCTTTCTCCCAAGGACTCCCTAGGCCTTTCTTGGGTCCTTCTGTTGCTCTGCATCCTCGTCCTGGGCCATCCTGGAAGTCCTTTGGTGAGTGCCATGTCCTTCCTTATTAAAGTAAAGCAGATTAAGCTGCACCTGTAGAGGTTAAATGAGAAATTGCTGAAAAGCGCTGCAGTTGTAACACAGTGGCTAATGGTGCATTTGCTACTACTGTCCTCTGCCTGACAAAATCAGAGTTGCTCCGCTATGTGGCACAGATGCTCTGCAGCTCCACAACCAGCAACAATCCCCTTTTTGCTGAACGGTATTTCTAGAGCAGGGCATTCCTCAACCCCACTGAGGCTGCTGAGCCCAGGATACCTGTAGAAATGGGGGATCTATCAAAGTAACTGCAACCAGCATGTTCAAAGTGGGTACCTGAAAAGGTGTACTGTATTGCCTATAACAATCTAGTTCCCCCCTTGTCAGTCCTGACACATCCCTGCAGCAAGCAATAGCTTTCATTAGCACTAAAGGGAATAGGGTTTCATGGCTGGAAAGTGCTTTGAACTGAAATTTGAGAGCTGTGCCTTTCCTTTCCAGCTCTGGCACGAATTCCCTAGGTGGCCCAAGGCAGGCACCTTCATCTCCCTTTGGCTCAGTTTGCTATCTGTAAAACTGGGTTAGCATCCCCTCCTCCTTCTTACACCCCTTTTACCCTTGTTTATATTAACTGTAAATACAGACGGGCTTGTTTGCGTGCAGGCACAGTGCAAAATAGGGGTCACGAGCCTGGAAGTGCCGCTCATACGGGGAAGGTCTGCAGGGAAGGCTGCGTGCACGGAGGGGCAAGTGCACGGAGGGACGCAGGGATGGAGGGATGCGCACACCGGGATGGAGGATGCCTGCAGTGACGGACACACGCCTGGCGGGCCGGGCGTTTGCCCGGTGCTCCCGCCGCAGCACCGCCCGGCCCGGCCCCTCGCGGTGGGGGGACGGGGACGGGGGGCGGGACCCCCGCCCGGCAGCAGCGCTGCCCCCGGCCCGGTCCGGCCCCGCCGCGGGGCTGCGGGGCGGTTTCCCCCCGCGCCCGCCTCCGCCCGCCCCCCGCGCGGGGCCTGCAGCGGGCAGCGCGGGGCGCCGCAGCCTGCGGGCGGCCGCCGTGCCCGCCGCCGCCGCCGCCGCCTCGGAGGTGGGGCGTCGCGCGGGGCCCGGGGTGCCATGGAGGAGCCGCCGCCGCCGCCGCCCGCCTGATCCCCGAGGCTGCCGGCACCGAGACAAAGCGCGGGGCTGCCCGCCGCGCCCGCCCGGTGAGTGCCGCGGGGGGCCGAGGCGGGCGGGGGGCTCCGTCCTGCGCCGTGGGCACCGGCCCGGGGGGGAGGTCCCGGTCCCGCACCCAGCCCTGCCTAACACCCCCGTGCACCCTCGTCCTCGTTCACAGCCCAGACACCCCCGTCCGCCGCTCTGCCAAGCCCGGTACACCGCAAGCATCCTCGTTCATAGCCCGACCACCCCCCACCCCAAACTCCCCCACCTCTAGCCCAGACACACGCCGTGCACCCCCAGAACCCCCATTCATTGCGAAACAAGCCTGCGCCCACAGCCCAAACATGCCGCAGGGACTCTGAACGCACCCCACGTCACCCCAAACGCCCCCACGCACACCTCCATGCACAACCCACGCACCCTAAAGACTCCCCCATCACCCTCCCCCCGTGCCCGAGCACACACTCCCAACACCCCCACTGACCGCCCAAACACACATCCCCGCCCCAAAACCACCCCGCCCCAGGCACCCCCCCTCCACCAAACACTGCCCCCCCCCAAACACCCCACGCAACCTGCCCCCCTCCCTCCACAAACACACCCCAGCTGCACTCCCCCAGCCCGGGCACCCCCCGCCCCCCCCCGCCGGTGCAAACCCCACCGCCCCTCTCCGGCTCCTCCTGCCCGCCCTGCCCTTGCGCCTTCCCGGGAAGACAAAAGGGGTCCGTGCGCCCCGCTCGCCCACCGCCCCGCTCACCCGCCGCCGCTCTCTCCCTTGCAGGCCGAACCATGGTGGAGCCGCCGGCTGAGCCGCCCCCGCAGCCCTGCCCGGCGCCCGGGGGGCAGCGGCGGCAGCAGCGGGGGAGAGCCGGCCCGGCCCGGGGAGCAGTCGCCGCTGCTGCACCTGGACCTGTACAACTTCGACTGCGCGGCGGCGGAGGGCAGCCGGTACGTGCTGACCAGCCCGCGGTCGCTGGAGGCCTGCGCCCGCTGCGCCGTGCGGCCGGTGGAGCTGCTGCCGCGGGCGCTGGGGGAGCTGCTGCGGGAGGCCCCCGGGCGCTCCATGCGGGTGGCCGCCGGCCTCTACGAGGCCTACGAGCGGGAGCGCCGCCGCAAGCTGCAGCAGTGCCGGGAGGAGCGGGAGAGGATTATCCGGGAGGAGAAGAGGCGGATCCTCGCGCCCCTCGGCAGCCTGCCGCCCTCGCCCGCCGCCCGCGCCGCCCCCCGGGCTGCCGCCACCGCCGCCGGCGGGCCCCGGCCGCATGGCGGGGGGACGGCCGGGGCGTCGGGGGGTGCCAAGGCCAAGAGCCACTCCCTGGACTCGCTGCAGAAGCGCCGTGAGGGCAGCTGGGGCAAGACCTCCTCCGAGTCGGGGGCCTCGTCCTCCTACAGCGGGGAGAGCCTGCGGGAGCGCGGGGGCAAGGGGGGCGGCCGGGGCCGGGGGGGAGCTGCCGCCGCCGTCGCCGTCAGCGGCTCCCTGCTGGGGCGCAGCTTCAGCCTGGGCGACCTCAGCCACTCGCCGCAGACTGCCCAGAGGGTGGAGAGGATCGTCAGGGAGGTGAAGAGGAGGAAGGGCCTCTCGGAGGTGCCCGAGAGGGACAAGAAGATCGCGGCGCTGATGATCGCCAAGCACCAGGAGGCCAGCCTCCTGCGGGAGCAGCGGCAGGCGGCCCACCTGCAGTGGGACAGCCAGCGGCGCCTGGCGGAGCAGCGGAAGGAGCAGGAGGAGAAGGAGAAGCAGAGGGCCCTCCTGCAGGGCCAGCGCATGTGGGAGAGCCAGGTGGAGAAGCGTCGGGGGAGGCTGAGCCAGGAGCAGGAGGAAGCCGCCCTGCTGAAGCAGAGGCAGCGCCTGGTGTGCGAGGAGAGGTGGCGGGAGCAAGCGGAGAAGCAGGAGCGGCTGCGGAGGGAGAGGCTGGAGAGGGCCGTCCAGGAGGACAAGCAGAAGAAGCTCCATCAAGAGCACAACCTGAAGGCGAAGGAGGAGGGCAAGAAGGAGCACCGGGAGCGAGAGGAGCAGCTCCTGCAAGAGAAGCTGTCCACGGCCGCGCAGAAGAGGCTGAAGAAGGAGGTGCAGCTGCAGAAGGAAAAGAAGCTGCTCAACCAAGCAGAGAAGATGAAGCATGAGGCCTTGCTCAAGGAACTGGCAAAGCAAGAGGCAGAAGAAAAGGAAATGCTGAAGGCCTCCCTGGAGATGAGTTTGACAAAGGCTCAGGAGAACTATGAGCAACTAGTGGAGAAGAGGAACCAGGAGCTGAGGGAGAAGGCCAGGCGGGAGGACATGCAGATCCAGAGAGCCAAACTGGCAGCAGAGAAGAAGGAAAGAGAGCAGAAGGAGCACTTGGAGGCTCTGGCTAGAGAGACAGAGAGAAAGCTCCAGCATGCTGCCCAGGTGGCTGAAGAGGTCGTCCAAGAAAAAGCCCGCAAGGTGGTCTTGAGCCGTCTGGAGAAGGAGAAAGTGCAGAAGATGAACAAGCAAAAGGTGGAACAGTACGAGGACTTACGGCGCAGGGAGATCCTCCTCTCTATAGAGAGGAAGCTGGAGAGGAGTGAGCAGATCTTCAAGGAGAAGAAGACTGTCTTAGAAAATGCCAGGTCTGTTGCTCGGGCGTCTTTCCATGTCCGGGAAAAGGTACGGGAGGAGACGAACATGCGCACCTTTGACAAGATGGCCTTGGAAGCAGAACTGCATGCCCACCTGAATAAGAAATGAAAGATCTTGTCATGGATGAGTGGGGATACATCACCGGTTGTCCATCATAATGCATTAGAAAGCTCCTCTGCATTAACATTTAAAAAAACCCAAGAACCAACAACCACCCTAATTTCTTATTTTGGGGGAGCAGGATACCGCACAAAAACGTGGCAGCTATTCCACATACTGTTTAAAATACAGGTTTGTTCTAGGTGTGTTTTAAGGACTGACCTCAGTCATCTTTACAGAGGGGAAGCGAGTTTTTGTGTCCTCCACCCCACAAGCACACACATTTTCTCAGAGAGGGCTGCAGAAGAAGTCTGCTTGAAGCCTCTGAGTTACCGATTGATTGTCTACACCGGAGCTGACTACAGCTGCACTCTCTTCAATTGGAAATGCAGACAACAGAGACTGCTGACTCCTAGAGCCTACTGACTAAGAACCAAAACCACCCCAGCTGATTCTGGCTTGAGTGACAGGCAGCTTGGTTTAAGTTACGGGACTGCATTTTCAAAGCTGCTGCGCTCCCATGGCAAAGGTGTGGAGGGCTGGAGTAGAGAACACCACATGCCCCTGGGTGCCCCGCGCCCGCTGCTGGTACCGAGCTAGAGAAAGCACAGATCAAGACTTCATAACACCATGTAAGTAGACGTTATGATGAGAGCTGGGCAGAAGCTGTTAGAAGGGCTCACAAATACAATTTCACTTTTGCTGTTTGCAACTGTTGCCCGTCCTGGTTATCCTCACCCCTCCTTCTCCTTTCCAAGTTTCTCTTACAAACATTTGTACAATTTCTTCTTTTCTTTTGGAGGTGGGGAGAGAAGGAGAGAAGTTTGTGGGCGATCCACAGACTGCCAGGCACCCGTGCAACCCACTTTTTCATTAAGATATAAAAGTGAATGAACCTGTGGAAGCTGGCCTTTGTGGCAAACATGCGGATCCATTTGTAAATGGAAATCTGCAAACAGATTGCACAGAGAAAATGCCACCCTTGGGAGTTCTCAAAACTTGAGGAGACCCTCGGCAACCTTATCCAATTTGGCCTGCCTTGAGCAGGAGGTTGGACCACGTGTCCTCCATAGGTCCTCTCCAACCTAGTGGTTCTATGAGTTGCTTACAATGAGACATTCACCCAGCTCTTATCGTTGTCTACTGAGCAGGGCAGCATTTGTCTGTCCACTGGTGCTAACAGTCGTATTCTTATAGAGGGCACAAGAAAGAGTAGATGCACAAAATAAGGTACATTACAGATTCTCTTGGATGAGGATCACAGCTTTTTTATAACTCAAACTCAATACCGTTTAGAGGTAACTGAGTCCTCCTGCCATTAATGCACTGGAAACGTGAAAAGCCTACCCTGTGCACAGCATTCAAGTAACACAGTGTTCTGCTCCAGGTTTCCACGTTTACTCTCTGCTGGGTTGCAGTTAACGAGCACACATCCAAACCAGGCACTTTCTGCTGTTTTTTTCTGGCTCCGGGCAGCGCCAGCTTTCTGTTCCACCATCCGTGATGCCGTGCTGGGGTTGCTGTGGTGACAGCATCAGACCTGGAACATGGGGGAGAAGCAGCAAGAACAGCCAGGATCTCGTTTCCTTGCGGATGTCTCTGGCAAACAACACAGCGGAAGAGAAAACCGGAAGAAGGTTGACATATGGCACAGGCATGCAGTCCTGCATGCCTAGATTGCTTACCAGAGTTTCCTAGGAGGTGACAGCAGGTAAAAAACCTCTTTAAGGAAGGTGTTAAGTGAACAGCAACAACAACAGTAGACCAAGCACACCCTGGTTCCCTACAAGGCTGGAGGCATTATAAAAACTGTTAAAAACGAAGCAAGTAGGGATTTTCTTTGATTTTGATGGAACTTGCTCTTTGAATCACGGTACAATTGGTGCTGCAGGCACCCTCACCCATGGTGAGGGCAGGCAGCATGAAAGTAGGAATTAGGGCACCTGAGCGATGTTTGCTCCGTCAGTCATTGGCTTGCTGTGTAACGCCAGGCAAGTCCTCAGGGGCTGGGCTTGCCCCTATTGATATAAACGGAAGCAGAGTCAGGCTCTCGGGATTGCCGGGACTTGCAGGAAATAGTAACACTCGCCAAAACGCTTCAAAGATTTTGGACAAATGATGCTAACAAAGCACAAAGTACTATTTTATTATTTATTTATTTACTTACTTACTTATTTATTTGAGTGGTTATTAAAGTAAAACATATCCGTTGGTGAAAAGCACTAATTAACACCAAAACCTAAAAATATCGGTAGCTGTGCGAAGAACAGCTGCATTACTGTTTCCAGGTACAAGCCTGTCCCCTCACCCTCGTCCTCAAAACAGCAATCAGTTTGAACAGTGAAACCAATCCTGCTGTAACACTGGACAAGGTCCTTGATAAAAAACAGTCTTCTTCATGTGTTGTTCATACCGCCGTGGTCCATGTGTGCCCTTGTAGCTGCAAATACCTAGAAAAGAGATGCCCAGTGGCCCAAATCCAGCCTGCACAAAACTTCCCTTGCTCCCTGGTAGTACTAGAGTTGGGATAAAACCTGCAGTGACTCCAGCATAGCCAACATTTCATCTTGTTTGTAGCCTTAGGGGCTGCAGAGAAAGCCCACCAGCACGGATGTGAGGGCTCTTGCTCCCCGCATCATTGCACTGTGGTTGAAGTTCACTGCTTGGTCTGTTTAGCAGAGGGCAAACGGGGAGAGCTGGAAAACAGTGGAAAGAAGGCAAAATGTGGTGGGTGAATGAGCAGACACAGTCGCTAACTGGAACAGCAGTTTTTCCCTAAAGGTCTACTGCAATCTACCTGAAGGCTTTGTCCAAACCTCCCTCTGACAAGGCATTTCCAGTGTAGACTGGGAACGTTTTACAGCCCAGGAGACGTGTCTTGGCCACTGACTGTAATCATACCTGGGGCCCATCTCCTGCTGCTGACTGAGTTTGACACCTTGGGGCTGCAGCTGAACTAATCAAAACACACCTACGTGGTGGTAATTGGATTGGCAAACTACTGTTCCTATACCATGCAGTGCGCCGCTCAAGTTTTGAATGTGCAATTTAAGAAAAAAATATTTTTTTTCAAAAGACATTAGTCTGTGTATGGGTATTTTTTTATTTCTGTTGTGGTTCCAGTCCAAAGTCTGTGAAAGTCAATGGAGTTTATAAGTTGTTTAAAATTGTGGCATGGAAAATTACGTCAGCAAGTTGGGTGGAGGCATGAGAGGTATTTCTTGGGTCTGCTTGTGCTTCTGTTTATTTGAGAAGGAGTTTTACTGCTGGATTTCTGTGGGAACAGAAATTAAACCCTGGGACACATGTAAAAAGTATAGCCGTTTTAGACGAGGCTTATTTGGTGTTTTGATAGAGAGCTGCAGGACAGGGAGAACTAAAAGCAAGCAACATGTTAACTTAGAGCTCAGAAGTAGATCACGGCTTACTTAGAGCAGAGGAGCAGCTGATGACATTTGGTTAGGTCCTGCAGAAAGATAACTTAGGTTGGTCCTCTCCTGGGATTAGAAAACACATTTGAGGCTATTGCTGTATTATAATCATAAGGTTATAATAAAGACTTTGCTTCTAGGTCATTTGCGTTCATGCTGCAGAATGACCACTAGACCTTGAAATACCTGCACTTCAAAAGCAACAGCAACAAAAGGACAATTACCAGGAAACTTCTGTGACCGATAATACATCTTAGATCCAGCTAGCTAGCATCAAATTCCCAGGTTTCAATTCCTAAAGACTTGGAGTCTAGCTCCAGGTTTCACTTTGGATCCCATAGATCTAATGGAACTACCCAAAATCTGGATCCAGTGTCACTAAACATTCAAATCTAAAGCCAAACACTGACATGTGGATGGACCTCTAACCCCACTTGAAAATCACTGCACTGCTTACTACTGCCCATTGACTAGGACTACTGCTAGAAGTTGACCTGCTAGAAACCACTCTGAATGTTTACAGGGTTTCTGAAGTTGAAGTATTGAAACATTAGGGAGAAAGACTCCAATATCATTTAAATGTACTAGAAAGAATTATAGGACCAAGTCCTGGGATTCATTTTCAGGTAAAAATCCCATCATTATATACTAATGTTTTGCATAGTGAGACTACATGATCAAGCACGCAGTATCGGAAGGGAAGAGTCTGTCACACTGTTGGCTACATCAGAATAAGACAAGTAATTTCAGAGGCCCCAGAACTGCGCAGCCTGGTTTCCTTGGGCGGGTGCCCTGTGATTCTCACTTCAGTGAAACCACGGCTGCAGGATGAGTTCATCTTGTATTAGACATCAGAGAACTCACACATGGGGGAGAAGCATTGACTAAAGAGCAGTTTCTTTTGCCTGAGCTCTGGATGAATCTTTCACCCATTTTGAGTGTTCACAGACTATATCTTGTTTATGTGGATTGTCTAGTTTTTAACAGCATCTGGGCTAAAGCTAGAGCCATTCAGTGCCAGCGAGTGTGCCAACAATCTCTTCTGCGTGCTGCCTCTTCACACAAAATTCATCGTTAAAACACGATCTGTCTGTCAAGGTTGAATTTGGCAGACACGTTCAAAAGCTATTAGGAGCAGCAGCTGCACCACCACTAGTTAATATTTTACAAGGTGTTTTTTAACCCAGTTTATCATAAATTCTTTCACCGCATGGCTAAGAGAGATGTGAGGATTAGATTTCTCACCTTGGTTACCTACTGTGTTTCTCTTACGATGCTTCTGGAGCTCCAGGCTCATTCTGTGCCATAATTTCTCCTGATGCCAGGGGAATTCTGTTCACTAAACAAATGCTGAATATGCAGTGCACACAGGTCTGAGAGGGGACTTATTTTGGTGTGCATGTCTTTACTAAGCCAGGCCCGGACAGGGAGACGTGGGAAACACAGAACTTGCAATACAAAGTCCATCAACCACTAGTTTTCCAGAAGTACTGCTAAGAACAACCCCAGAGCCACTTCTGCTAGCTGTCATCAGGGAAGTGACTTCTTCAGGGAAGTGACATTTTCTGCTCCCTTACTGACCTCAGAGAGAGCCAGGCTGATCACATCCTACCTGAGAACGGCTTCTCATTGCCACCAGTTACACCAAAACAAGAGATTTGCTTTCAGCTGTGGATGTTCTTTCTCTGGTGGGGAAGACAAAAATGTAATAGTTAGAATGCCATTTTGAAAGTTGTTTTTTTTATCTTTTTGTTTTTCTTCTTAAAGCAGATGCGGGGAGGTATAAGGATGAGACACAAAACTAGTTAGATGCAGCACACTGTGGGTGATGACTGTGGCTCTCTTCACACACAGTTCTGCTTTGCAGAGCTGGGGCTGTGCTGTTGTTTAGTAGAGCAGCCACCACATCCAGGAGAGCAGAGGTGCTCTGGGAGGGATCTTCATGTTCTCAGATCACACAGGCTCCCTTCAAAGCGTGCAAGTTTAAGCTCATTTAATGCTTTGCTGAGTAAAGGCCCTAGGGAATTAAGTTTGTTAAGAGTCGGTCTTAGCTGTCATAGTTGTAAAAGAAGGCTGTCGTAGGCAAAGAAGAGGAAGACACTGGCTTAGCCCAGTCCCTCTGGAAATGAGCCCCGTGACTTTTACTTTGCAGCGCAGTACAGACATGTTCTAACATGAGCCAATGGAGCCCTAATACAACTCCTTGTGGGAGCGCAGCCCCACAAGCCCTTGGCAATCAATAGCACCTGCTGTAAAGAGCCGGTACTGAGGCATGGTAAGAAAACCATAATGTTTCTGCTTCTAGGCTGGAGGCAGCTCTGCCCTTCTTTTTGGTGAGATGTTACTAGATGATGTTTTGAAGAGAAAACACTGGGAAGAGGAAAAAATGCAAAACTCTTTCATACAAGATACCTGGAAACGCATTCTCCATTTATGCAGATCAACAAGCACTCTGGGGAATGCCAGTGTTCAGAGCCTTCATAATGGGATATGCCCTGCATCCCGCATGCCTCTTAATGCTAGGGCATAAAAAATTCAGTTCTAGGTCTGACTTATTTGTCCTTAGCCCATTCTTTGAGCACGGCTCTTCACTGTGAAACACAACCTTGTTATTGTAAGGTTCTAGTCTGAAAGGACCCAAATCATTCTCTGGCAACTTTGCAGTCATCTCCTACACCCCTGCCATTCAGCAAGAAATCCCCCGCGTTACAAAACCACTCTGGCAGTAAGAAATATCCTGTATTACAAAACCAAACTGCCACTGCTATTTTGTTCTTAAGTGCTTTACACAGCTCCCCGCATCTAATCTCAGGACCTAACTGTGAGGTAAACTAGTTATCGCCCCCAGCCTAAGTACAGGAAAACTGAAGCAGAAAGAACTGATGTGACTTGCCCCGGGCCATACTGGCCTCAGTGATCTAGCTGGAGCTCTCACTCACGTCCTCCCTGTTCCCCAAGCAGCCCTCTAATTAACTGCTCCTGGTTGCAAGGGAAGGATATCCCTGTGCCCCTGCTGTGGCAGCTCCTCTGGCTGTTGTAAGCTGCCAGCCTCCACTTCTGGGCATTGCCCCGAAACCTTGAAGCACTTTCAAATGGGGGGCCTAAAGGTGAGTGGCACAGATAAGGCTGCGCTGGGAGCCCGGGACAGAGGCAAGGTGGGAGGAGGTGCATTAGCAGAAATGCACAGGAGCTACAGATGGAAATGTTAAAGGAAAGAGCAGGCATGGACTGAGAATCCTTATACCATCCTGGCTAGCTAGAATCGCTTATATCTCTATGTATGACAGCATACAATAACACTTTCTTTCAGCACATTAAAGTTACAGGGCCCAGTTCATCCTGTTAGTTACCTCCCTAGAGCCAGCAGAGTTGCTCCAGGAATGAATACAGCCTATATATATTAAACTTTTTATTATTTCTGTTAATCACAGTGGCTTGGGATAGGTTATGCTTCCAAGAGCTTGGTGGAAATTCCCCCCGGCCTGCACTGTACCTGGGCAACAGGTCACATATCAGTTGGTATTTTTAGGCTGGGCGATGAGTTTGTCAATACCCCATGCTGCATGCTGTATTCCTGGGTGTTTGCAAAGCAATGTCTGCTTACATAGCTCAGCGCAGCTGAGGGGAAGAGCAGCTGGCACAGAGGCACCTTGTCAGACGGCACGCTAAACAGTGGGGAGTAAAAGATTTGGCTCTGTGTCTGTTGGATGCTACTGGGAATGTTTTGGTTTGTAAGAGGGTGATGGGATAATTTCTTTTTTAATCACCTCCAAAGTAAGCTGTGCTATTTTTGACAATTATTTAATGATTTATAAGAGATGGGAACATAAATAAGGAAGGGAGCTCAAAACACAGATGTGTAGGTAAAGCAGAAAGACGTTTTCCTTTCCCTCTTGAAAAAAGCCCTGAGCATTATGCCAGCAGTTGAGAGTTTTAAGAAGTGCCAAGTTGCATGCATTTTGTTAGACCCTAGGAGGGGGGCCACTCTGTTCACAAGCTTTGCTACCTGGGCACCTGTCTCCTGTACATGCTGAATGAGACAGGCTTCACGTTTACCTCCCAGTAACAGCTGTTTCTTCAGACTATAAGGAAAAGGTGAGATCCATGAACAGAAAGGCAGTATTTTCACTGTAGAGGGACCACTACACAGCCGTCCTGGGTGGACTCAGCCCACGTCTGACATGAAGCCCACCGGAGGAGTGACACTTTGCTCTCACCAGGGGATTTCTGCAGCCCTCTCCCAGACACTGTCTAGGAGCCTCTGCACCATTTTCAGCTCCCACCAGATTCAAGCTGCTCTTGTTTCCTAGCCAGTTTGGTCCTGAGGCTGCTGCTCCCATTGCCTGCAGCTAGGTACCTGGGGAGCCGACCACAGGGTGCAGCCAAGTCTCCACTTGTCTGTAGAGGCTTCAAGCCAACTAATTTGCCCTGCTCTTCCTTAAACTGAGGCATGCCTGTGCATGAGCAACTACAGGAACTGTCTGAATGTGGGCTTTGGGCCTTTGGGTGGTGTAGATTGAAAACCTACAGAAGAACTAGGATGTTACGGTGTACCAAAGGGATGGTACTATTTGATTTTTAAATAGCAGCACCACTGCTAATTTGCTTCCCTTGCATTGCTTTCCCAGACAGTGTACCATGAATGGGGCAAGCGCTAGCAGCCCCAGAAGAAGTGATTAGGTGTTTGCCCTCCATGCTTAGACCAGGGAAGTGGTGCCCCTTCTTACATGAGAGGGAAGCTTTCCTTTCTGCAATCATCATCGCCTGCGCTTTGGGGACAGGCTGGCATCCTGTCTAAGATATGCCCACCTTGTCACCACTGCGATGACTGCCAGTGAGGTGTGAGTATAACCAAGCCAGTGTTAAACAGACTAGCTCAGTCACCACTAGCAGTTTAACTGCAGCAGTGCAGAGTCTAGGATGGGCTAACTGGTCCAGTATTCTCCAGCTTCTCCTTACAGGCTTCTCAACCCATCCTGAGCTCTACTGGTAAATTAATAATTAGCTTATATAGGCCTGCATGACCTGTCATGACAGGAATTTTAGACATATTTAGCTCTGAGTCATGACATTGGTTTTTCTGCTAGCAATTTCACCTACTGCTGTGCAGGAGGAAGTAACGCCAGGGAGGATTGTTTCAGTAAACCAGAGCTGACCTGCCTGCTCTCAGAAAATTCTAGGCAGGTAGGCAAGCCGAGAGATCCTTTGGGGCTTTATGCAACACTAGAGCACCTGACTGACATCTTAGGTTTGCTGTAGATATACTCCATATCACTTTGCATGGTAGCTGTCACTCCAACTCACATCTCTTGGGTGCTGTGAGTCCTAATATTTTCCAGGCAGAAGGCACTCTGTCTTGTAGCAGAAGTTTTCTGTGATTCCTACAACATTTCAGAGAGCCTGCACATACCTCTTTGCACAATCAGGTATTTCAATGCATTTTATTTGTGCTTCCATCAAAAAATTGTGGGAGTAGAGATTCCTAAAGGCAGTGACGTTCACACCCAGAGCTACTGTCCTCTCTAAGTGTCTCTGATCAGAGTACACTGTGCTACTCTGTAGATTTCTTTCAGCTCCTGCCCTCTCTGGGAACCTGCAGATCCCTCCCTGCAAAGACACTGTACTATAATGCAGATGCCACGTGATTCAGTCACAGCCTGCGAGTCCCCAAATGCACAGAAAATTTACTGTAAGCTACCAGGGGAATTTCTGCAGAGTCTCCTGGAATCCTCAGGGGCCCTTTCCATCCGTCCTGATGCCAGCGCTGTATAAACTCGCATGCTGTACAGTACCCGCTGACCTAGCAATACTGTCTGAATCCTCTCCATGACAACACACCGCAGTGTCCTCAGGTACAGGGAGGCATCCTGCAAGCAGGCAAGGCTGGTCAGGGAGTCACTGTATCAGATGTATAGAGTATAATTTTAGCATATGTCTTTTCTATGGGGAAGTTGGAGGCACAAATGCAAAGGGACAAAATGTCTCCCCGGAGGAAAGGAAAGAATTGGTGAATGTGAGAGAGAAGAAAGAAATGGCAAAATGGGAGATTTAAATAACCTTCAAATCATAGGAGACATGGTTTATAGGTCTCATGCAACAGATGTGCATGGCCAAACAGCTCCTTTCACACAACATTTTGGATACTCTCAGGGAATGAAGAATGGTGGAAGGTACTTAGGACCACAGGTAAGAAAGGAGCGGTGTTTTCCAACAAGGGTCGGGGTTGGCTGGAAAGCTGAGTGGAGAAATGTAGAAAAGCTGTTCTAGACATCTCCAACAATGATGGCTCTCACACCACTACAGCAAAGAAACATGTCCTGAATGCATGATGGGAGTAAGGAGGGAAAAGAGAAACCAGCTCCATGGAGCTGGCTGGGATAAGCGCATGGAGGACTTAAATGAGTGGACAATATAATGAAAATAGGACTGGAACCCTACATGAGAGGCATGATGAATTTTGAATTTTTTCAGGTCTCCTTCCTGTTGAAGGCTCCTCCCTTACCATAGCAGAGAAATGCCTTCTGGAGCACGCCACCCCGCTGGCTTCCTCCACCCCAGTCTTGCGTGGGTGCTGCACCGGGGGACTGGCCAGCAGCACCCCATGACTTTAGGAGAGAGCCTGAGCTAACCCACCACCCTTTGGGCTCCGGGGCAGCACCCAAGGGTGCCCAGGGGGCTTCTGCGAAGCAGAGGGTGATGAGGAGCATTTCTCTTAGTGTTTGAAAGTGAGCTGGCACTAAAAGGATTTTACTGTGTGTCAGTGCTAGGATCAGGAGGATGAGCTGCAGAAGAGGTATCTAGCTCAAGAGCACAGGATGAGGAAGCACATTTCTACTGAAGATTGTTTTAATTCTGCTTTTTCTTTTTTTCTCTTTTTTTCCTTAAAGACCAAATTTAACGTCGAACTGCCAGGGATTGGTAGAAACCCACGACATGCCCATAGCCCAGTTCTTGTTAGGGAACCAGAGAGCTGGCTGATAGTGTCACACAAAGGCCAGATCCATGCACGGCTTTATTTGTAAGCAACCGTTTCGATTCAGTCACCAGACCGCGGGCCTGGGGCTGGGTTCATGCCTGGTAAGGTCAGTTGCCCAAAGGCAAGCACATGGTGGCAACTAGCACATTCCTGTGTCCAAGGGAGGTGACACCACAGCCAAAGGAAACCTGAGCCTGGGGCTGTTTCCAAGGAGGGCAGAGAACTTCTGAAAGGGAAAAGCCAGATTAAAGGGGAATCATACTCCTCAACTATGCAGTGACAGCATGGGAAGATTGGATTGCTCAAAAAAAAAGGGTCCTCCCTCCAGAAAGATAGTGTCTCACCGCTGGCAGGCTGGATGGGGGCTCATGTCCCCATCTTCTCCTTCTCCGGCAGGGGCAAGAAGCCAACTCTCAGCAGAAAGAGGGGGGACAGAAGGCTGGCTGGGAGGATGAAACCTCCTAGGTCAGACCTTGTCAGTCAAAGCTCTCACTCTGATTTCACTTGCAGACAGGACCCTAAATATCACCAGGAGGACTGGGCTTCAACCCTCGATGACTTGTACAACCCTGAAACCTGGTCAAGCATCCACAGTCCGATACATTTGCTGCACTTGCTTGGACATTAAGGCAGGCTTGTGGGGTTTTCCAGCATGCCAGCCGGATGCTTCACAGCCATATCCCAGCCACAACTTTGAAGCAGCAGCAGCAAAGGTTGTATCTCATCCTTCCCCAGCTCAAGTCAGCAGGATTAGCTGGTTATTCAGGAGTCCCTTCCCCCATCGACGGAGTGGAGGAAAAATAATTATAAACCTTCTTTTTATGTATGCCAGCTAGCAGACAGGATCAATATGCAAAGGGACTCCCTGATTTCTGACATGCCTAAGCCCTCAGATGACTGTGGTTTTTTGCACCATATGGCTCTATCACTTGATAAAATAGTGCCCTAGATATGCTGGTTGTTTTCCAGTCTACCACCAAATTAACTTAGGAGGATGGGCATATACAGCCACAGTTTCTGCACTGTTGCCACCATTTCTGAGGTCTCCAGACCTATCGCAAGCTGCTGTATTTTTGCAGCCCCTCCTGCCCCTCCTCCCTGGGACCAGCTACCAAAGGGATTAAACATGGCGTGTTATCTACTGCAGTGGCTTAATCACTAAGCAAAGCACTCATCCCCTGACTGCAAGGTCAAGGAATTATCTTCCTGACAGATAATGCAGCCAGGGCTTGGAATGAAATGAGGAGATGAACTGTCACGGCAAGCCCACAGGCCATGTCTTTATTGCTGTTTCTGGGAGAATAACGCCACTAAAGTGCCATGGAAGTGCAGTGTGACTTTTCTCACCTGCCCTGAGATTCCTCTTGATGGCAGGGGAAGATAAACACAGGAAAAATGGTATTCAGCTTTGTGCACACATGTCCCCCTCCCTTAAACACCCCCTATGCCAAACCTGTCCCTCTGAGAGCAAAAGGTTTTGATGGTTGGATATATTTGGCACCGTGTACTAAATAGAGAACATTATGCAGGAAGAGCTTTTAATAGACTGTGAAGAACTAACCGAGCACTAAGTCTGGGCCAGAAAAGAATTGACCTTGGGGGAAACACATATATCTAGAAATATGGTTTCAGAGGGCATAGGTCCTATGTATTAGTTTCAGCAGAAGGTGCTAAGTCACGTTCCCACATAAGCTAGCCTGTTGGGGCAGAGCCGCAGGGCCTGCCAGCCCCACAGCTCACTGCATACAGGGACAGCCCCACTGGGCTGCGAGAGGGCAACTGAACACATCGGTGAAAAAACTCTTCATTCGAGATTTAAATATAAAGAGTCCAGGTCTGCTGCCACTGTAAAAGAGCGAGGAGAACTCTTGACACAGCTATGAAACCAGGTTCTTACTAGGGACTAACACGGGGCATCAGCTCCTGCAGCTTTGCTGTGAGTGCCTCAGGACCTTCTGCGCACATCCAGGCAGCATGAGCCACGGTCCCCTGCCTGGTGGCTGCCCGAGATCGCCCCCGTTTCATAGATGGGGAAGGCGTAAGCTGAGATTACAGAAAAAGGTTGAGAAGATGAGGCTCTCTACCCAAAGCTGGGTGATACAAATAGCTCCCAGCTCCCCAGGTGACTCCTTTGAGGTCATGTATATGACAGTAACTGCAGAGGAGGAACCCTCGTCTCTCCTCTTTAGCCAAGAAGCCAGGTCCCTAAGACTCTGGTTGAAATTCCACACGCGCTAAATCTTCCTTGTTGCGCCTTTCAAAGGCAGCTAAGCAACCAAAGGACATTTTCCCACCTCCCTCAGTACATCTCGCCTTTTGCAGTCCAGCTGCTCCCTAAAGACCATGGTTATTATCATTCGTCTGTGAAACACCCACACCCTGCCTAGTCTGTGTGCCTTACCTGTGAACAGCCAGGGCCACCCTGCAGCCAGAGGCACTGCTGTCCTCCGTCTTCCCACCAAGAGATGCTTCCCACAGCACTGGCGTGGGACGCGAGAGAAGCAGCTCCCACCTCAAGGCACAAGATTAGCCCAGAGCCTGCTTGGCAAATTCCACTGTTCTTCAGCTATAAATCAAAATAAAAATGTTTTTATTACTTTCAGCTCTGAAACGTGAAAGGTCAGATCATCTTTGAGATCTCTGTGTCTCTATTAAGCTTGGTGGACAGAGGTCACAATTGTGGGGATGTGGGAGAGACAGAGCAACTGCCGACACTTCATTTTCTTAGGAAAGCAAGCTAGATATGGGCAGGTTGGTAGTTGAAGCTTTTTGAGCTGAATGCGTTGCATCCGAAGAGCGCACGTCCCCCAAAGAGGGGCTCGCTGAGGTTACGTGCATGCTGTTCATCCTCCTGTGGCAGGGCACAGACGTCAGTGCGCTTTCCGCACACCCACCTCCAGCCCAACAGCTAAGGCACAGCAGAGACACAGAGATATTTAAACAAAGTACAGGCAGCACTGGCAGGCGGAATAAGTAACCTGCCTGCCCTGCAAGGAGCCTGGATGAGCTAGCTGCAAATAAAGGTCCTTTTTCCCAATTCTTATCTCAGGCGAAGAAGACAAAACCCCACGGTGCTCCATGTGGAAAATGGAGCACTAATAAAGCTTTGGATTTTTCACTTGGCTGCTGCTCCTCGGCTCCCCTCCCTTTCCCACCTGCATTTCTCTGCGTCTTTGGGGAAATCTGACATTACATATATTTCTATATTGTTCTTAATCAGGAAAAAAAAATCCTTCTCTCCATTAAGTGACTCTCAAGAGCAGAGACGGGGGAATGTGCATGTGAGAGCTGTCTGCCTTGCAGCCTGTCAGGGGCCCTGTCTCCTCAGTGTCCCTCCCATGGCCGCTGTCCCTGCAGCCCCAGGATCCGCAGCCACCACAATCCAAGCCTCAATGTCACTTTGGCCATAGCAGAAAGCTGGACAACCCCTTCACAAAAACCACATCTCTGCTCTAGAGCACAGATGTGCAAGGAACCCTTTTAACCAAGTGGAAATCAAGCACTGCTCTACCTCTCCTTTGTGTGCTTCTCTCCACAGGGATGCTGCTGCAGGCTGTGGCTGGGTACATACCCCAGAGCTTGTTCTGGCCAAGTTACAAGCTGATCCCCAGGAAGGGCAATGGCTACACAAGTTCACCAGGTCAGCTGGGGGATGGCAGGAGCTGCCTTCTCCTCCCACAAAGCTCCAGCCTGGCACCTCTGCTTAGACTAGTTTTCCCATTTCATTGAGCTTCACCTCTTCCCTACAAGTAGACTTTACTCATGACTTCTCTACGTCTCCACCATGCTCCAGCTGACAGCATGGCCACCAAGAACAGGATCATCTCTTCCAGTGGATTCACCAGCCCCGAGCCTCCAAAGGCTACAGCAACTAGCCTGGATAACAATACATCTTCCCGAAAAAAATGGTCTGTATATGTTTAGATAGAAACAGCCCTTGGAAAATGTACGTAATTAACTACGACCCCTCCAGCAGTGAGTGTGAGGTGCCTGGGCCAGCCACTGCTTTCCTTCTTTTCCCTATTAGTGGTGCCAGCTCCATGAAAAATGGTGTGGCCTGAAGATCTTTCCTGCAGTGTGAGATGGGCTCCCTCACACCAAGTACCTTGGATCCTCTCCTTCCCCATGCTCCAGCACTGCCAGCTGGGTTTGCCAGGTTTCCCTTGGGGACCCCTCTGCCTTCCAGCTCTCCATGCACAGCCAAGCCATGGAGGCCTGCCAGCCCATGTGCTCCCCAGCTGGCTGCTGCTCCTGAACAGCTCCTGGAGGGTCCGTGCTGGGGTGTGTTTAGGTGTGTGTTGGTCCAGGCAGCTTTAATGCAGGTGGGGAAATCCCCAGTAAGTGCCAGAGATGATGTGCCGCAGATCCTGTTCCCAAGCCTTTCTCGCCATAGATTAGAATAACACTAAAATTAACCCAGTGGTAAGTAGGTGAAATGTACTTGTCTTGTGGCAGACAGGAGAAGAGATTAGAAGCCGTAGTGGTCTTTCCTAACCTTAAGCTTTTCAATAAATCTCTGAAGATTAAGGAAAGAGGAGATTCCGTAAAATAAAATCTGATTTGTCTTTGGCACAGCTGTCCATCCAAAGATGAGTATCCATATCCTGCTTCTGTATAATTCACATTTCTCTACACACAGCCTCCAGAAAGTGAGCTGAAGTCATGACCTTACTACCGTAATTAACATCCATAACATGGCAGGCTGTGGTATCGGGGCTGTAGGGATGGCAAATACTGACCCATTTCTCCTTAGAAAGGAGACAGGATTAATTTCACGTTACCTTGGGAACTCACATCCTACCATGGCAAACATCACCTGGACAGGCAGAGAAAAAACAGAATATAGTCCTGTCCTGGTTTCAGCTGGGACAGAGTTAATTTTCTTCTTAGTAGCTGGTACAGTGCTGTGTTTTGGATTTAGTGTGAGAATAATGTTGATAACATGCTGATGTTTTAGTTGTTGCTAAGTAGTGCTTATCCTAAGCCAAGGATTTTTCAGTTTCCCATGCTCTGCCAGCAAGCAGGTGTGCAAGAAGCTGGGAGGGAGCATAGCCGGGGCAGCTGACCTGAACTAGCCAAAGGGGTATTCCATACCATGGAACGTCATGCCCAGTATATAAACAGGGGGCAGTTGGCCAGGAGGCGCGGATCGTGGCTCAGGCATCGGTCGGCGGGTGGTGAGCAATTGCATTGTGCATCACTGGTTGGTTTTTTTTTTCCCTCCCCTCTCCCCTTTTTTTTTGTTATATTCCTTTTCATTACTATGATCAGTAGTAGTATTAGTATTATTATATTTCATTATTATTATTGTTAATTTTATATTTTACTTTAGTTATTAAACTGTTCTTATCTCAACCCACGAGTTCTGCCTTCTTTCCCAATTCTCCTCCCCATCCCACCAGGAGCAGGGGGAGGGGGACGGGAAGCGAGGGAGCGGCTGTGTGGTGCTTGGCTTCTGACTGGGGTTAAACCATGACAAGTCCCGTCTGTCCTACTGTCTCCTGACCTTATACAACACGTCCTCCTTCCTCCATAATTGATGTCTCCTGCTGCAGAAGCAGCCACGGCTTCTGCTTCTCTGGCTATCCCATTACAGCAGTAATAAGTGCAAGCCAATTATTCTGCAAAACAATTCAAAGTTATTCAGTGCCTTAAATCAGGAAATCTTTCTTTATAACACCACCTCTTCCTTGCTGCACTGCAGCTACAGGAAATCAGCGGCTCCCTCCCTTGATCTTTCCCACAAGCCCACTGCCTGGGACGTGCACACCACCTTCTCCAAGGAAACAGTTACTTGTGTTTTTTTCCGTGACATTCAGAGATACTTAAAACATCCCCGATGCATGTAAGAGGGATGCATTTCCAGGGCTTTTAGGATATGGTTGTATTTTGTTAAATCATGTGGATAGGAAAATTTTGAGGAAATTTCTGGCACGCCAGCTGTCTGACCTGGCTTATTTACATGATGTTAGCACTAGGAAATGCACTAGTTTTATAGCCCTCGTGATTTGAGACTGTTTATCCAGAGAAAGGCAGCAGCAAGGAAAAGGGCGCATCAGGCTTCCTATACGCTAATGTCAAAACCCACGTTAGCCCTGAGCCTCATGCCCCAGCCCCTGCCCTGGGGCAACCTGCTTGCCCCCTTCACCGGCACTGCTCTGCACATGGGAGCTGCGCGCCCGGCCATGCTGGCAGGGAGCTGCCACCACCGACCCTCATCCAGGGGAGCTGGAAAGATGCTCAGCTGCATGTCTTGAGCAGGTTGCTGAAAGACTCGGAAAAACTGAGGCCATATTTGACCTGGCTGCTGCAGGGTGGAGGAGCAGAAATGTCCCTATGTGCAGGATTACAGGCTGTTGTCCTTGCCAGGGCTGTTTGCCCACGTGCGGCTTTCTCTGTGGGTATGGCAATGTGTCCTGGTTTCAGCTAGGGTAGAGTTAATTTTCTTCTTAGTAGCTGGTACAGTGCTGTGTTTTGGATTTAGTGTGAGAATAATGTTGATAACACACTGATGTTTTAGTTGTTGCTAAGTAGCGCAACTTAAGTCAAGGATTTTTCAGTTTCCCATGCTCTGCCAGCAAGCAGGTGTGCAAGAAGCTGGGAGGGAGCATAGCCGGGGCAGCTGACCTGAACTAGCCAAAGGGGTATTCCATACCATGGAATGTCATGCCCAGTACATAAACAGGGGGGAGTTGGCCGGGAGGCGCGGATCGTGGCTCAGGCATCGGTCAGCGGGTGGTGAGCAATTGCATTGTGCATCACTTGTCTTTTCTTGGGGTTTATTTCTCTTTTTTTGTTATATTCCTTTTCATTACAATTATTATTATTATATTATTATTATTAGTTAGTAGTGTATTTTATTTTACTTTAGTTATTAAACTGTTCTTATCTCAACCCTTTTTTTTTTCTTACCTTTTTTTTTTCCCCCTCCTCCCCATCCCACTGGGAGGGGGGAGGGGGAAGCGGCTGCGTGGTGCTTAGTTGCTGGCTGGGGTTAAACCAGGACACAACGGCAACTACAGTAGAGACAGCCTCCAGGGTGACCTTCAGTTATAAAGCACACCATGTTTCACCTGAAGGTAAAACTTTCCGGTCTGCTCTCTGCCTATAAGGAAAGAAAACCAGAGGAAAAATCAGAAATTATTTTCAGGCAAAACAAGAAAAATAAAAAAAGACCTCATTATGAAATATTTCTTTTGATAGATGACATATATTTGAGATATGCATTTAATACACATCATCTTTTTATGTATGTGTGTGTATATATATACGCATGCGTGTGCACGGATGTATGTATATGTGTGTGAATACATGGGGGGGGAGAGGCGAGCTGGATTCAGCGCTCATTAGCAGCTTGCAAGGGACACACAGCACCAGCCGACTCGCTGAAGTACAGGCCCTCTGAGCCTCCCAGCGAAGGCTCAAGACTGGTTTGGCGGAGGCACTGGTTCCTCAGCCTGCCCCTCGCTCTTGTGAAGCACACTTGGACAGGACCTGGCGCACAGACCCCGAAAGGGCCCACGCTGCAGGGTGTGAGGCGAGGGGGGGGACCAGGCACCTCCCTGCCCGCCTTTGCACCCGCAGGGCTTGGCCCAAAGCCATGTGTGAGGTGGGCTGTGAAGCAGGGAAGGAAGGTGCCTGGTTAACAGCCCGGGGTGTTCACTGCCCATCTCTATGCATTTTCTGCATGAAATGCTCAAGTCTGAAAGCCTTTGCGAGTAGGATGAATAATATTTTCCAGACAGAAAGCCAGTGTTATGAAAAAGGCATGAGCAGCTACAATCGTTTGCAGGCCATGTCTAACCTCCTTTGCACTCTCCAAGGGGAGCGGCTCCCCAGCTCCACCATGGCAGGGTGGGCTTCCCCTCTGCCTGGGCCAGCACCGTCCTTCCACCACTACCGGGTGCCGCCGAGCCTGCCGGGGTGATGCTAATTTCCACCTCGGGGAGATAGCCACAATTAGCCAAAGAAGAACAAACGGAAAGCTGAGGGAGCGGGCTGGAGGGGAAGGTGGGGAGAAGCCAGCTTGCCCTTCGCAATCCCGCTTGGAGCTGGGGAGAGCTGGATGGGCAGGGAGGGAGAGGATGTTCTTCATGTAAAGCAATATTTGTGTGCTAACTTTGTGATCCTCTTCGAGTACAGACAGGACCAAAACTCCTTGTACAGGGAATGCACCAGAACCAAGGCCCAGAAACATCTTTCAGGTCTGCTCCCTCCCATCTAGACAAAGAAAAGAAGATTATCAGGATGCTTTATTCCTTTGCAGGGTGCTATCCACAACAGCTATTCTTTTTTTCCCTGCTAGGTCTGCTCTTTCCTTCCAATTCACCTGGAAAGCACCTGTTCTCCCTTCCCCTTCTCTCCTGTCCTGGTCTGGGAATGAAGCAGAGCCCACGTACACTCCTCTGACAGCCAGCCTCTGGATCCTCCCTGCACTGCACTTAGGAGCCAAACGGGGTGCTTATAGCAGAGTGCTATAGGGGCAGGGACAGGGAGATGCTTTTCTCCCTTCAGGAAGTTAATGGGATAGCTCCCACACCAGCTCCCAATGGCCTTTCCTAAGGCTGGCTCTTTAAATCCCCTCCTTCCACATTGCTGCTGCTGGAGGAAAGCTCGGTGGCAGAGGTCTGGCCCTGGCGTGCTGGGATCCAACAGGCAGAGGCAGTGGGGAGGCTGGGATGCAGGAGCAGCTCAAGCAGTGGGCATGGGGCTCTCCACTCCTGGGTGCCAGCACAGAGCTGCAAGCTGAGCTCGTGCCCGCTTGCAAGGGGAAGCCAAAGGCTCCCATGACATTGAGCCCCCGTGAGTTTAGCTGGGAGAGGTGTCCTTTGCTGCATACAGGTCTGAGGGTGCTCCCTGGAGCCACAACCACCACCACTGCTTTTGAACAAGGCTGTTCACAGTTGGTCACAGCTGGAGGGATTTTCTGTGTAGTGAGCAGCCACCAAACCTAATCCCATGCCAGCACCAGGAGCCAGCCAAAAGCTAAAAGGAGAACATGGACTTAGTGGACACGTTCTCTTCTAGCTCCTTCAGCATCAGCCAAAGCAAGGGGCTAAAACATGTCCTTCTCCAAACAAACTCAGTTTCCCTTACTGCAGGCTGGCTTCAAACTTTGAATACAGTGTGTCCTACTACTCCTCCTCATCCAAGCTTGGCATATCTGATCAGCACACTTACTTTACCCGTCTAAGGTACCTTTGAATGGCTGGGAATTTTTTGTCCTCATTTTGGAGCCCACGTTCCCCCTATAGAGGGAGGAAAGGCAGCTCTGCCTGCATGCTGTTTCTCTTAATCTAAAATAAGTTCCACATTAAAGCACACCTGCTCTGTATTTCTGTGCAGGGAGAAACTACAACAAGAGAAATTTAGGAGCAGGAGCAGAAAGAAAAAGAGAATGCCTGGTTTCACTGCTGTTCCCCGCATCCCTTCGTGGGTTGGAGCACCTGTCTGTAGTACCGCATGCTTGATTAGAGAGGGATCTAGAGGGCTGCTGCTCCAGGCTAGAGGAGTTTCTGAACATCCAAATCCATTGGGAGTTGCAGGAATTTCCAGCCTCTTCCAGTCAACATTTAGATATCCAAAACCTTTCCAGGACCAAAAGACTGACTTCTCTCCCCCTGAGCAGCTGCTGCATACACACAGCTACCTGCAAAGGAGAACAAGCATGAGCCACGTCCCTGCGTCACCCAGCTGGGCCATGCCGGTGCAACCTGAGCTGTGTTTTCTCACCGTGTCTTGCTCAGCAGCAGTAAGCTGGAGAGAGGAAAAGAGGGCCTTAGCTGCAGACCCCTTTTCTCTGAGCACCTGGGACTGGACTCCGGTTGGGACCCGGAGTGGTTTTTGCTTACTGAGAAATAGGACAGCTGTCTTTTGCTTATTGAGATGCGCTTGCCAAAGCACACTTTTTTTTGTTTGTTTTTTAAACACACCAAGCCACTATCAGCAGTGCTCTAGTTTTTAGTCACATCTGCTGCACTCCTACCTTTCAATCTCACTCCTGGTGAAGCGTCCTCATCTTCTACTCACCCGCGGCAAGCACAAGTGTTGTGCCTCTGGCAGAATCAGGAAGGGAAAGGAGAAATGAAAGCAGTGGCTATTCCCAAGTGAGTTACAATCCATTCTCTGGCAATCTTCGCAGTAAGCCTGCTCCTCTGTCTTGCTACAAAAGCCACAGCATTCCCACCTTCTTGCCATGGAGTTTTAATTCTTCTCACAGCCTCGCATGCTACTGAGATGAGTGCACCTAAGAGCACAGCCTACCTCTGCCACACAGGGTCCTTGAGTGCTTGTGAACCATCCCAAATACAGAGCTCTGCTGTACGTGCTATTGCCCTGTTCACGGCTGTGCTTTCAGCAGTGACTCTAACACAAGCCTCCAGCCATACTTCCATCAAGGCTGAGAGAGAGAGCACCTTTTTTGAAAAGGGCTTAATCCCATCGCAGCGAGTCAGTTTTCTCAGACCCACCATAAACAGCTCATTTTCAAGGCTCCTTATTAAAATGGAGACGCTAAAAATATTTCCTCCTATTTTGCAGAGCTTAGAACAAAAAAAACCTGAGAAAAACCAGAACCTGTTTTCCTCATGCCGGAGGAGCAGGAGCTGGCATCTCCTGCAGACAGCTGCTGACGTATGGAGGAAAACGGGAGCTCTCTCCTGCCCCCAGAATTAATGATGAAGAAACTGATGGGAGCAGCAGCTCTAGGAGAGGACCTGTTCCTCCACTCTTGGGTGGTTTCCACAGAGAGGTTTGAGGCAGGGGTGCAGTCAAGAAGAACTCAAGGGTAAGTGGAGTTCACTTATTATTTTAAGCAATGCAAAGTTTGCACTTTTCATGATACAGCAAAATAAGAACACATGACCCTACCAAGTTATTTATTGCGACACCTCTGAGTTAGCAAAAGGTGCCTTTGCTACCCCCACAAAATGGCCTTTATAATTTTTCTTCCTCTGAAGTGCTAGATCTGCCAACATTGGGGGGAAAAAAAAATGTTGGTTCCAGCACTACGGCATATCCTGCAATTAGTACTGGTGGCAAAAAGGAACAGAAAGGACACTCGGACCTGATTGAGTACTCAGTTGGATCTTTCTCCATTTTGGCTTTGGAGTTAAGCCTGCAGTAAGAAGTAAATGTTACTTAATATAGAAGAAAGGCTGTTATTGCAGTGGGCAGAAAGGCACTGCAGGTTGTTCAACAAACCATGTGTGGTTGCCGAGCTCATGATCCCATCTGGCCCCACTCATGGTCACTGTCACCCCAACAGGCCGCCTCAGACCCAGCTCCCAGGTGACTGACTACAGCCAATTCCTCTGGCTTGGTCATTTCTCCCATTTGTGGCCACGCTCAAAGTAGGTGGATAAATTGTGCATGGACTAAGTGAAGAACTGCAGAATTGTCGTTGTGCCCAGTGCATCAGGTGGAAGATGCTAAAAATAATAGCATCCTTCACAGTCACACCAGCACAAAGGAGCACTGAGTGTCCAGGCAAGCACCAGGACCTGCCTGAAGCTAAGCCTTGGACAAAACTTTCAGACCATGGCCACCTTCCTGGGAGCAAGCTTCTCCTTACTAGACACAAGAGGAGCCATCTTCTGTCCCTCTAGTAACCACAAAAAGTGACTGTATTGAAAAGCATTCAAAACAGACTATTTCTTTGAAAAACTATCGTCTTATTTCCAGAGAGATACACTCATGTTATACTAATGTCCTAAGCAGAAAGCCTGCGTACCATCTTGAGCTAAAAAAAAGGCACACGCTGTAGCTGAAAATTGCTACCAGCTTGTGTCACTTGTGTGCCGTGCACAGCAATGCATAACACGCACCAGCAATCATTTATCCTTTATTATTGACTTCTGACCCTGAGGGCAGTTTCCATTTCTTGTCCACTTTCTCTGCTTTAGAAGCAGCACATATTGGAGGCAGCGGGGCTGGCGCTGCCTTCCTTTCTCTGCCATTTACTTCTGTGCAAGAGCAAAGCCTTGGGGCAGCAAGCACCAGGGGAGCTGCCAAAGCCCTGTCCTTCAGCCGGAACCACTCTTCTACACCAGGGACTGAAACAGCCTGGAGGCTTCGTGCACCTTATGTGGAGGATGAAATTAACCCTTAAATTGCCTTAGTGGGAGCCACCGTTCACGCTGTGAAAAGTAGGCAAGACAACACAGAGGAGAAGCAGCAGGCTTCACATTTGGCAGTGTCTGCAAATGAAACCATATTTTAAAGTGTCTCTGAAGGGGACAACAGGGAAAGTCTTCAGAGAGAAGAGAAGTTCCCAGATGATAGCCAGAAGGTGGAGGTGGTGGAAGAATGGCCACAGGCTTTTCAGAGCCAGTCTAGCTGTTCTGCAACTTCCGAAGAGAAATCTTAGAGGTGCAAACCATCCTATATCTTCTCCTATCCTCGGACACAAGGGAACAATTCAGGGAACTGTCCTCAGTGGAGGGAGTTCTCATCTCATTCTCAGTTTTCCCAGTAGGAGAAAGTGATCTGACCCAGGATTACTAGTGGAGGTTATTTGAACAGAGGTGGGTTGCTCCCTAAGCCATCTTCCTGTTACCGCATTGCATTAAAAATATACAGGTAACATTGAAATCAGTAATTCTGTGTCCTTTCAAACAGAACAAGGAAACAGTCACTTAATTAAGATGCTATGGTGCATAGACCCAGCTCCGCGCTGACTCTGCCAGGGAGCTTACAGGGCAGTAGATTCCTTTGCAGGACTAGTATCTGCAGCAAGGAACAACTGATGGCAAGCACTTCGCTGCAGGTGGCTTAGGGCATGCCTTGCTGGTTACACAGAGAGCTGCTCACTGGCTTCAGGTAAGCAAGTGGGAGATTTCTTCTTCAGATTTGATACATCTTGGCTTTAACTTTATACACATTTTAAAAGTGGAAGTGGGCAGCAAGGGTGAAAGCATTTTACATACAGCCAGTCGTTTTGAGAGGTGATGTTAAGCAAGTAATACAACAACTCAGTGAAGCAGAGGAAGTGTACTGGCAGTAAATGAGCATGTCACAATGATTTGTCTCAACTCCTGCAGAGGCAATTTAACATCATTTCAGTGACAGTGTATAAAGAACACACAGGAATTCACTCTAGTGTCAGCATAACTTTTATTTATTTATTGCTGTCAATATGCACAGCAAAGGAAGACCCGATGTGGCTACCTCCTGAGTACAATGCTTCTGTAAAGTCTGATATTGTGGCTTTTGATGGTAATAGATCAAAGGTGCTGCATTCACAAGCCACAGAGTGATTTTCCTAACTGCCTGAATTACAGATACACTCCCTGGCTGTCCTTTTTTCTGTCCCTTCCAGCATCACATAAGACTGATCTTGTAACTGGAAAATAGCCAGAGATGATGTGAGGACAGTGTGAAGGGGAAAACCAGCTCTGTATTGCTTTCTCACAGCCCTTCAGCCTTGTAGGAGCAAGAATTCATTTGTGGCTTTCTAGCATGCAAGCACGAGTGGAAAAAACACAGAAGGATCAGGTATGCTAAGGAGGGATGCAACTTCTCTTTTCCTATCGCATCACCTGTCATCACAAAACTGTCAGCCTTCAGTGCTGGACCTTCTGATTGTATAAAAACTCCCATTGCCTGGCAGAAGGATACTGGTCAGTAACTGCCTGAAATGGAAAGTACAGGCTGTGCCTTCAATGTTTTTCCTCTGGTCACACCAGAGTGACTTCCTCCAGGAGCATCACACCTTCCCAGTACGCTCCTCCACCCAGCATCAACACCTCTCCTCTGGCTGGCAAGCCAGGGCTCCCTTCCCAGCCTCACCCCTGACTTCTTCCTAGAAACAGCACTGAATTGGTAGGGAATGGCTTACGTGGCCAGAAGCCAAAGCCTGGGCCTGGACAGTGTCACAGTCTGCATGGGACAGGTAGTCCATGTGTCACCACCCTGGTGTCACTGGACATATGTAATACCCAGGGGTACTGATGAGGGGTACAGCCCTGAGAGCCCCAGTAAATCTGCACGTAAGACCCCCTGAGCCCTAACTGTACCTCTGCTGCTAACTTCATTCACCTTTGTACTGTTTCTTCCTTTGTTTCCCAATTTAACAATTAACGGGGATAACAGCGTCACTCTGAGTGTGCTTGTCATGTGCTCTGTAAGCACCAGGCAGTGCTGTTACGGGTAATTATTAATAATACGGGTAATTATTAATAGCACGGGTAATTATTAGTCAGCTGCTTGCTTAAAATAGGTGGGAGAGGTTTCCACAACAAAGTGATTCCTCTCCTGTAACATACAAGATGACCACATGCAGGGCAAATCTTCCCCTGCAATAACCACATGGTGACCACTTGGGAGGGGACAGAGGCCAGCCAGAAGCCCACCTCTGAATAGGCTGTCCACAGCAGCTCTCCCAGTCCAGCCTTGACTTGCCAGAGGTCCCAGTTTGACCAAGATAGCCTAGAGTGCAATTAAGAGGACTGGTAGAGAGCAGTACAAAGCCTTGGACACAGGCTATTCACTGCAGAACATAGAGATGACTTTCCCCACCTCCACAGCCCTGAGAGCTTGCCGCTGACAATGTTTAGTTCTCCAAGTGGTAGTGGGTTTTGTTGCTGGACACTCCTCACCCACCTGTCCTCTATCTTGTTTTACAGAGGTGATGAGGAAGCTGTCAGAGCTGAGTCAAAGGCTCCTCCACGCTGAATCTGCCTATAGATAACACCTTCTGCAGCACATAGCTCTGCTCCTCCTTCTGGCAGTGCCACAGCCAGATGTCCCAATGCAAAAAAAGTGCAAAGGCCCCAGGATGTTCTGCCCACATTCAACACAATGCTACCCTCCCTCCAGCTTGCATCGATGCTGCTGAGTTACCTATAAGCTCTTTGCTGCACATGATCCTCCTTGGAGCCAAATCCACAGCATCCTCAGGTTGTCTTCACCTTGTGTTGCTACTGTTTGCTTGAAATGATGTAGCACCAAGAGGTTGCCCTGTGTTTGATATTATTGCCTGTGCTTGGGAGGCTGGGACTGCTGTGGTCTTCAGGAAATGTGCCCCACTGAAGTGCTGATTGATTGGGGGTGTGCAGCAAGCCATTTCCTAGAGGGGATCAGGCAGAACAGGGTAAGCTGTGTCCAACTGGGGAGGTTACACCAGCTGGAGCATAGGGTGATAAAGGGCTTTCTCAGAAGCACCTGTGTTTGACAGACAGGCTAGACAGGAAAGGAAAGAGGTGGCACTTCCTAAGCTATGGTCTGTGGTTCACTTTAACACTGACCATGGTATCTTGGCAAAAAGTGGCTTCACATAAGCAGCTGAAGCAAACAGATCTGGAGTGATCAGCAGAGAAGGTCTGCCAGGCTACAGGGAGCGCTCAAACTAAAGGAAAGCCACTAACTGAGGGAATTGCCTACACAAAACTTTCCCCCACTTTCTCCACCAAAGGGCAAATCTCCCTTCTGACCCTAGTGCCCGATGGCGTAACTTTTGCGGAGCTGAATGGCAAGTTGAGATCAGAAGCCCCCTCTCAACAAGAGTCACTTTTTGTCCCCCGAAGCAGAATCCTTTTGCGACCTCATGATTTGATAGAGAGTTTCCCTGAAGTGCTGGTCCTGGCTCAGTCTTTTGGCTGCTTCTTTCAGCTCCTCAATGTTTTCAGCTTCTGCGTGTGAGAAGATGAAGGACTGGGACTGCTTCACTGAAACAAGAGCAGCACAGAAATGTCATCATTCTCCGTCAGGGACACAAACTGAAGACAAAGCTTCACTAGAGCACACGAGCCATGCGATCAACACGACTGAGAGCCTGGCAAGGGATGAGCTAACGATTGCACTCTAACAGCTTCACCTTACTGTTTTCAGAGGAGGAAAATGCTGACAGCATGGAAACACACTTTTCTTCTTTACAGCCGCCTCTGATTTGGGGTTCTACGTAGAACCTGATCTAACCTTGCAAGTAGCCACCCTGAGCACTGGATTGGACAATGTCCAGGTGTGCCTTCCAACCTACCTCAGTCTATGATTAAGCATTCAGATGAGGTCAGCTTTGAGCATGTTTTTTTAGGGGCCCAGGACCATCACAGCAGTTACCTTTCAACATACATGAAGAGACAGGCAATCAGTACGCAGACTCAGTGCCTGTTCTCTGGGTAAGGAAGCTCCAAGTTTCTCTGTAGCTCCATTCTACTTACTAGGGAATATGAAATATGAACCACATTTGCAGACCTTACTGCTCTGTCAGCCCCATCTGCACATATCTGCTCCTGCAGGATACAGAGTAAGAAGGTGCCCGATACCTACAGTCATTCCACGAAGCACTGGCTCTCCGGCGGTGGAAGCGGCAGCTCTTTATGCGACGAGTGGCAGCCTTGTGGATGTACACAGAGTTCTTCATGATCACGGGCATCTTGGCCTCCAGCTCGGCATTGCGGATGCACTCTTCAAAGAACTCTGAGGAGAAGACACCGCTGTGAGCAGTGATGGGAGAGACGCTTCAAGTAATGAACCAGTCACAAGGGACTGCACTCGCTGATGGGCTGAGCCAGGTAATGACATTCAACACCTCCCTAGATCTTCACGAACAACAATCCATGAAGCTCCAGAATATCAGAATGAACAAGTTCGAAGTGACAAAAACCTCCAGTCCCCAAGAAATGCATACTCAAATTATAGAAAGAACTGCAACCATCCATTCCCCATCAATCATTCCCACAACTGCTCATGATTCAACTGTCAAAAGCCTCTGATATTATGATAAAACTTCTCAACTCTCTTGCAACAGAGGGGTCTGAAGCCTTGGTCATCGCACTTTCTTTGAAGGACTTCTAAAACAAGTCAAGTCTAACTGCGGAAAGGGAGGTGTTGGCAACACTGGCACAGGCACACACACCCAGGCCATACGTGGCCAGGGATTTCTTAACAGCATAGCAAATACTAGCACATACATACATACCAGGCTCCATGCAAAGCCCCATGTCCAAACTCTGACAACGTTATTCTGTCCCGATCTGCCACACAAGCTGCTTTTCCTGGCCCATTTCCTCTCTTACGGTCTAACCGGCATATCTTCTGCTGTTCCAGTCTTGCTGTCCTCCTGCCTGTCGCTGGTCCCTTGCTGTTCAGAGGGCTCACATGCTAATGGGCCCCAACTCTTACATGAAAGGGCAGGGCAGAGCTGCAGGAATCACTTGGAAGGACTAAGGCAATCTGTGCTGGGACTGACGTTAAAGAAAACATTGCTGGTCCCTCACTTTCTCTAGTGTTTTGCTCATCAGTACATTTTTACTCTTTTGAAGAAAACGTCCCCCAAAAATCTAAGATTGGAAATGAGTGTCAGGAGACATTCAGTGTCAGAGATTACTCACTTATGCCCTGTGCAGGTAGCTCAGCTGTAGTTGAATGCTGAGCTCAACACATCCACTTTAGCTCTGTTTTCTTACCATGGCTCTGAGCCAGTGGGATGAAGTTCAGAATCATGCCCTTTTGTCTCAGTTTAGAAATCTGATGTAGAAGCAACTGAGTAATACTTATTTTATTTACATATATTTATATATAAAAATTATAAATATGTGTATACATATAAAACTATTTATAAATGTGTTTATATTTATATATGTAACAGTGCTCAGAATGCCACAGGACTTTTTGACTTGTCTGTATTGGCCCAATACATCCACCTTTCACTGAAATGAAGCCTTAACTGCACAGATATAGCATCTTCCTAACAGCCTCCCCCTGCACTATACTTGAGGATGGAAAACAAGCAAGATTTCAGCCAATTGAAGCTGCCAATGTCAGTTCCCAAACCTGACTGAAGCCAGCTGCTAGGGTAATGCCCCATCTTACCAAAAAAAAAAAAAGGGGGGGGGGGCGCAAAGAAACAGGGGTAAGCTGTGAGGAACCTGAGTCTTGCACTTGACATGTGGACTGCAGTCGTCTCAGCACAGCAGCACTGGGCTGATGCAGTGATTCACCTCTGAGTAAGGATCCAGACTTCACCTGCTGGGTCACCTACTAGCACATTGCTACAGCAACCACGGTCCTCCTTAAACTGCTGATGTTTTCATAACCAAGGCTGAGAAAAGATTATGTTGAGGGGACTTAGAGGACTCTTTATAACTCAGACTTAGTCAGTCTTTACAGCTCTGCCACAGCTTCCCTTTTTGACATTTTGGAAAGCATCCAACAGGGAAGGCTGGGATAATTTTGTCCTCCTTTGAGGGCAAAACACCAAGTGCCTGCACACCACATTCTGGCTCCTCAAAAGGGAGGTGTGGTTGAGGTACAAGGAGTTGAGAGAGCACATTATGTGCAGCTTTGCTAATTTGGGAACTTCTTTTTGTGTCTGGGTAGACACAAAGATGGGTAGATGGGTAGAAATATTTCCTCTCTCAGGGCTTGTTCATCAGTAGGGAGGATGGATGACTGACTTACTTCTCAAACTGCTGACATCTGCTTTCATCTTCTCCTCTTTCTCCTTGTTGCAATCCAGAGAATTTAAGCCTTGCTCCAAGCTCTGCAATGCCTCCTCAGCTTCTCTCAGTCTCTTCTCCAGATCCATGCGCACCTTCACCTCAGCCTGAGGAAAAGAATAGGCATTGCTGAAAAACAGCTTGCGTCTCAATCACCATCCTGCTAACTCACAAGGTCTGTGAGGGACCCACCAAGCTGATGAAAATGAAAGGACAACAGTAAGGAAAACCAATAGAAATATTGCAACATAAAAGTTGTTCCGCTTGTCTTAAGACAGAATCTGAATTTGAAGTCCAGATTATTTTGGTAATTCTCCTTTACTCTGACTTTCATTTTCACAGCTTCCCTCTCATTGTATGAACCATGTGAAATCAAAGACGGTATTTCAACACGTGAATTTGTGCTTATGCAAGTACTTGCAGCTGAGCAGGAACAGGAGGACATCTTTCCAGCTGAGATGGACTTGAGATAAAGGCAGTCAATTCCCACAAAGGAGTGTACAGTACTTCGTTACAAAACACAAGAAAAGTTAGAAATAAAGGATAATATCAGTAGTAGCTTAGCAGATGAGAATAACTAATACAGTTTAGGTCAATTTAGCTTTAGTTTGGCCAAGTGGAAGGTTACAGGATAAGCAAATCTTGGAGGTGCAGGAAAAAGAAGAATTGGGGTTTTTTTTGGACAAAATATTTGTAGAAGGAGGTTGAGTGTCAAACAGCTAATAATAAGGATAACCTTTACATTATTTAGATTAAGATAAAATAGCATACTTTGTCCAATTACCTTTGCGTAGATTAAGGTATCTTCCATTACTGGGATAACAAAGGAGGGCTGGTACCTCACCTGCATTCCTCTGCTTTTGAACCCAGGTTCATGCAGAGGTTCCTGAAGATTTACAAATCTTAAGATTGATTCTCTGAGCACAAGTGAGGAGGGAAGATTTCTGCTCAGTTCTGCAATGTCCGTATTAGCATTTCTTTGAAATAATCTTTATTCTTGATTGTGTCTACTTTCCTCTCTTACTTTTTTTTCCTCCCTCCATATTTAGATGATGCTTTCACAGTAGCAAATGAAAAGACTTTTACTGAATGGGTTAGTCAGGCCTCAGAATGAGAAAACAAATAGTAGTGCTACATAGGTACAACATGGCAACTTCATGTGTTACCATAATATGAAGCATAGCAAATGAAGATTTATGATCACAAAATGAAAACAAAATAAAATCAAGTCTCCCACTTGATAGGGGATGAACTGAAAGGGAAAATGAGAGAACTCTGGGCCCAGGGACAGCAATATGTGACATATGCAGGCGATACCTTGAGGTCTCTCTCTGTCTGCTGCTTCTCCGCGGTCAGCTCCGAGAGTGAGTTCTGCAGCGCTTGTGACTGGGAAGAGTAAAACTCCCGCTCCTCCTCCAGTGCTCGGGACCGCTCCTCATTCTCCTTCATCCTGGTGCACGGCACAGTGAAGGAAGACGACCATTCCCACCCCAGCACAACTCACAGGAAGGAAAGGGCTCAGTATCGTGATGGGGCATGCTTAACTACCTGGCTGCCCCGAGCAAAGAGGCGCTAACAGGAGCACTGTCTGTGTTTCACTTCAATAACACAGGCATTGCTGGAGAAAGCCAGGTGGACAGTTCTTGAATGGAACGTTCTCAACCCCCAGATGAGGTCCAGGAGCACCAAACACTTCTTATGGACAAGTCCATGAGCACCAAATGGATTCACATGCCTAAGTCTTGATTTGAAAGGAGCAGGCCCAAGCGGCAGCAAGGAGTTCAGCTGCCCTGCCTCACTCTGTCCCCTCTGAAGTGTTTATAACCTGAACTCCTGCCACGGGAACCAGACAAGCTTCCAGACTTGTCTTGTGTTGGCAACCAAAAAGCAAGTCAGCAGATAGTCACATCATTTGGCATCACTAAGCCTGAGCAGGGCAGAAGTGTCCTCTTCCCTTTACCGCACCCAAGAATGGAAATTATAAAGGATCTTGCCTCTCTGCAGGTCTCAGGATAAACAGGGGAATGGTTTTGAAGTGATCCTAATTTTAAGCCTGGAAATATTTAGCCATACCCTTTCTGATTGCCTCCCACCTGCAAGGGGGAAAACTACCTCTTTTCCAACCACCCTCTTCACACTGGATGGCATCTTGTCCCACATCCCTGTCTCTGGCACCACCATAACAGCCCCTGCCCCCACTTCACCTCTTCTCTGCCAGGAGTTTCTCCTCTAGAAGTTGCTGCATCTTCTCTTCAATCTGTCGCAGGCTGCAGTGCAGTCCCCAGACGGGGCTTTGCTCCTTGCTGGGGCTGGTTGGAGGTGGGAGCTGGCTCTCGTTTTCTTCCAGCATCTCCAGCATTTGCTGCTTTTCCAGGGAGAGCTCCTTGAAGAAGGGCAGAGATTGTGAGTATCAGCCAAGTCTAACATTTCTGCTCCGGTTCCTGCCTGGCTCCTCCCTATTGAGTCCCTCCATCCTTACATCCACATGCCTCATTCAGGTTAAAAACAGGAATAACAACATCTGGTTTTCATTTCGTACCTGCCTCATGAGAAGCAAGCCTCCACCATAGCCTTCGCTATGCAAGGGGGCGAGAACCTGCAGGCTCCTTTGACATGATATGCTAGTAAGGACCCAGCTCAGGGACTGGAGCCTTGTGCTTCCCTAGTGCATCACTGATGCAGGCAGCTTTCCTGCCTTCCCTCCTCACCTTGCTCCTCAGTGTGAACTAGAGGCATCCCCTCTGTGGTACTTCTAAACTGCGGGGCAATAGGACAACTCATGCTGTTTTCCTGTGAAGTGTTCGGTCCGGTGTGCAACTAGGGCATGAATGGTCCTTCCCTAGCTTTCCAGTTCTTTTTTCATACCCATGACTGTGGGCAAGGAGAAGAGCTCAAAGAAATCAGCAACAGATTTTTGGACAAACTTGCAGGATCTGACAGGAACATTAAGGATGACATTGAGGCTTCAGAAGGCCTGCTGTGTGGAAATTTCACAAACAATACATATTTAGAAAAGCCACTTTCCACCAATCCATCAGAGTGATACCAAGTAAGGAAAGGGTTTAATACATCAACACTCTGTTTCCTAAATTCCCATGTGGTACATGATTCCCTGGGAATCATGCTCCCTTCCGTGAGCAAGGAATGCCTCTCTCCTGCTCCAGTTTCCACCAGGAGTTAGGGAGCTGCAGTTAAAAAAAAAAAAAAAAAAAAAAAATCAGAAAGCTATCACAGACTTATAACCGTGTTGGCTGGAAGGGACCCTCTGGTAGGCTCTAGTGCAGCCTCCTTTTCAGAGCTGGTCTGTCAACACAGCAAGGTATGGTCAGCTGTGGCTTTCTACAGTTGAGTTGTGAAAACCTTCCAAGATGGAGGTTCCTCAGCCTCTTCCACTGCCTGCCTACCTGTCTGGTGAAAAGTCTCTCCCTAGTGTTCAACCCGAGCTTCCCAAACTGCAACTTATGGTTATTGTCCTACATCACATCTGAGAAAAGGTTGGTTCTGCTGGGCTCCAAGTCACTTCTAGTCCTTCTCTGCAGGGGATTTTGGCCTTCATATCAGCTACCGAATGAACCCGTTCATCCGCACAGGACTTAACTCCGGCACTAGCGGATGCTAGATTCATTCCATGGGACAGCATTGCTTTCAGCCCTGGTCAGGTCTCATGGATCGTTCCCAAAATGCTGTCACTCAGAGGGGAGAAGTGGTCACTCACCTCTAGGGTTTTCTGTAAGGACTGTGTCAGGCTTCGCAACTCTTTCTTTTCTTCCTCCACTCCTTTAAGGGAGCGGGCTGTGAGCTCTAGCTCCCTAAAGAAGCAAAAAGGGTGATAGCTATTGCAGGGGAACACTAGCCCCACAGACAGCGCTCAGACTGCGCAGGCTGTGGATCTCTTAGTGCAGGACCTGCGACCGGTGGTTGGTACAGGCAGCCCTGGAGAGTCAGGAGCTTGCCAGGAAGCATCATGCCTTGAACACACTACGGGTGTCCAGGAACTTTACTGTGCCTCCTGATCGTCAAACCAAAACCAGCTGTTAGTGTGCTTCTCTAGCAAGGGCAGGGCCACGGTTGCAACTGGGAGAGCTCAGACAGGGCAGTCGTATCTAAGCAGATGTAGGTCTATGAAAACAAAAATGGTTTGCAAAATCACACTGGCTTTTCCAAGATGTTATTTAGAGAGAGAAAAGGAAAAAAAGAGGCAGTGGCAAAATGTGCCCTTTCAACACTCAGGGCAAAGCACTTGGATCCTTCCCTTTCTGTTCATATTTTGCGTAGTGTAACTCTTAAAATGACAAAATTATTCTTGGTTAGGCAACTTCATCAGCCACCCAGTGTCATTCAGCTGATGGTGGAAAACCAGATTCAGATGTCTGGAGCCCACATGGCTGGTCAGTCAATCAAACTAATTGCCTCTCTGAAATCCTCTAGCACCTGTCCGTTGCCATGCTACCCCGACTAATCTGGGGTTTACTCATGTCCCAGCCCTTTGAAAGTGAAGTTGCTGGAGCCCTGAATGCAAAATGAAACTAAGCTGTATTCTATTGGTCACACAAGTGATAGCAAATGCAGGTAAACAGATCTCAACTGTTCCTGTTTTGGTCAATATAGCATTTATCTCCTTCCTATATGCACAAAACAGGTGGATTTTACAAACTGTTTTGATTGACCACCACAGCAGCACTTCTGCCCAGTGTGGGAGTTTGTGTCCTTTTCCTGCCCTGTGCAGTTTGCCGCCTTACCGTCTGATCTGTTCCTGCTCCAGCCGCAGCTCCCGTACCACCTCTTCAAACCGGTGCTTCTCTGCTTCCAGGACCTGGTTCAGACGCTCGAGTTCCTGGACCGAAAGAGAAGACGGGAATGTACTCTGCTGACACGCTTACAGTTAGGAAAGGCTTCCCTGTTAACAATGCCTGGGACTTTTCACCTGAGCTATGTAGAGCCACGGGGTGTCCGATTCCACCACACTTTTGTCCAGGGGGAATTAGAAGGGATTGAAGGTTGGTTGAGGATTTCCAGACATCCAGAAGTCCCAGCCACGTTACCAGGCACCTGGAAATCCCAGACATGCTCCCTGCACAGATCAGCTCTGCTGCACATATACAGAAGGTCCAAAGCTCCCTGGGAAAGCTGGACTCAACATATGCATGTACCATTTCCAGGCACCCACATGTGCAGGTACAGAAAGCCTGGACAGGAATGTGACAGCCGCAGCACTGCTGCACCTGAAGTGTGATATTTCTACTCAGCCTTGCTTCCCATCCCTGCTGGGACAGGAAAACATGAACTGCACAGTTACAGCTTTGCACAGTTTAATCAGCCTGTCACTATCTTCGTGCTAATAAAACCATGCTTAAAGAGCACTGAATACCACAGGCTATCCTCAAGCAGTGAAGCAGTCTCTTCCCCTACTCTAGAGGAAGCCGTTGTACCGAGACCTACTGCAGATGGAGGGAGACAGGGACACAGTACAGCGAGGATCCTGCTCCTGGTCAGGTCCCCTTGCAGCCTTAGCTGCTAGGCAGAACTCCTGCTGCAGGCCCAGGCAGGTCACCAAACAGCACTGACACCAGATAAATTCATAATAAGACTCTTGCTCCACGGTGCAGATACATGGTTCAAGCTGCTTTCCCAACATATTGCTCTGAAGCCTTCAGGCTCACAGTGGGTCAGACCGCCACGGCTCAGTGAGCTATATATTCATTCCTTCACCAGCATCAAACTCCTTCAAATTAACCTGGCCCCATCTGCTCTTTGTGGCCAATGGAAATACTGTGCATGGCTTTGTAAGAGCAGAGATTTGTTTTGATTCAACCCAGCATATATGAATTTAATCTGATCTTCCTCCCTGGTCCTCCTGGAACATAATCACATGGAAAGTGCCTAGGAAGGGGAGTGGGGATACACCTCCAGGACCCATCCCATGGCACAGCTCTTATTCTTCTTTTCATCCACAGGGCTCAGAGGCTGGCTGCAGACTCTTTTGGCTCTGCAGCCTCCCTCCCTGAACTCTGACATGCCTTCAAACCAACAACTCCCAACTTCCCAGTCCTGCCACATGGAAGTTGAAGGAAACTGGCTTGTGATGAACACTCACCTCTTTTTGCTCCCTCTGCAGACACAGCTCTTCTGTTTCTTCCATTAGCTTATCTGCAAACACACACACAAAGGCCAAATGCAGAGAAAAGCAATTTATATCCTGGGGATATTTATGAGCGTGAAACACTGTTTGAAGCTTGAAAATGCAGCATTCCTTATTGCTCTGTGTGTATCTGTCTGGGAGGCTCCAGAGGCTGAGATGACGCTAATGGGATGTTCTGTAGTTTCCCTCCTGCCAAATAACTTAATAAACTGAACAACCATATTGCTGTGGACTCCTTCTAAGGTTTCCTCTCAATGTTCTTAAAGAGCATTAACGAACTAACCTTTGCAATCCTCTAGCTGAGTCAGGAAAATAGTCTTCTCTCTGCTTCACACATGAGGAAGCAAAGGCACAGAAAGGTAAAGTGGGTGCACAGGGTCGCACACCGTGTAGCAGCAGTCAAGTCCTCCTCCTGCAGCTCAGTGCCCCATCCCTACCCACCTAGAACATCACCCTCTCCTTCAGGCCCCTGGGCATCACTGCCAGCTCCCTATTGTCACCTTGGGATGCCCCAGCCAAGCCCAGAAATCAATCCCCTAACTTAGCCACAAAACTTTTAGCTGCTAAGAATAGTTCCCCTTAACATCAGTTGCTCTTGTCTACTGAGACGGACACATGCCCACCAGAGACTCTGCTCTGATCCTTACACTGTGACCTGATGTACCTACATTGTGCTGCACTCTAACGTGAAACAGAGGCTCTGCCTTAGGCAGCTCTTAGTCATGCTTACAGGAAACTAGACAGAAACACGTTCCTCATAGCTAAGCCTAGGGTTTAGCTCGCTCTCCCCGGCTGCCGTGTGAGCAGGGGCAGATTCACTGTAGCACTTTATGAAAGTCTTCCCCGTATCAGGTGAGGAGGATGCTACCGGTTTCCTTTGTATTGGGGAGCTGAAGAGATTACTACTGCTGGCAGGATTACCAGTTAGGAGGAATGCAGACCTCTGCCTCCTGCCCACAGCAGGGCTCCTGGTACCAGAGCAACTGTGTTATATTACTAAAGCTCTGCTGACCACCACCGCTGCCTTTCCTTCCCACTCTCGCCCTCTTCCTCCTTGCCAGGACCCAGCACAGCTGCACTGTAGTTACACAGAGGGTCTCCCACCTTCCCTCTTCTGCCCCTCCTGGGAGGGCCAAGTCCAGGCCTTGATGAGCTTCTGCAAAGTCCCTGCCCGAGAGAGAAACCTGGATCCCAGCTGGGTGGGGGGCAGGTGGAAGGTAACTCCAGGGGGATTCAGGGAATTCCCCAGAGCAGTGTCTGCTTCCTCCAGAGAGCCTTAACCTGCTGCCAGGAGCAGTGCCTGACTTCAAAGCTTAACTACAGGATGAACACAGATCATTGAAGGTAAGGCTAATGAGGCAGAAGCCTCAGCAGTTATATAGGAATAAATAGATAATTGCTGTCACAGTTGGTTACTTTCTTTTGACAATTGACCAGCTCTGAATGTTCTTGTCACGGACCAAAGAACCCAGTGAAATATATATTTTATATTCCAAATATCTCCTGTTTGCCACAGAACGTGTATTCCTCTATTCCTCCATCACCTTGTCTTTCATCGTACTGTGGCCCTCTTTAGTCTCTTAGGCTCTTTAGTCTGCTCTGGTGGCTGCAAAATAACATTTTGACAAAACTTTCCCATTTCTAATTTTCCTCCTGTCTCTCCAGGTCCGCCTCTCAGCACTCCCCGTTATCCCCTTGTCAGGTGTGGAACCACTCCTTCCTGCCTGCCTCACATACAAGCCCATCCATCAGCTCACAGGTGTGAATGGTGCTTAGATGGCCAGAATGAATATGCCTTGATACTTGAATTATGATCACTGTTACATGTGAGACCATATACCGAGATCACCCCTGATCAGCATGGATGCAGAAATGCAAAAGGTTCTTCAGGATTCCTCCAGTGGCTTGATGATTGGTAGATACCACGAGCCCCTGCTCAAGGCATCACTAACCTGAAGCACTCAAAGTTGCTGCTAGCTTGTTTAAAGCAGATGTCTGTCCAGACAAGTCACTGGGCTCACACATGTGACCAGCAGCCCCCAGGTCAGAAGGGCTGTTACACCTTGGGGAACGCTCTAACTTAGGAGGCATCCGGGTTAAGAAGGCTACTCTCCCTTGGCTCTTGAGATAGGCACTGTGGGGAAGAGGCAGCTGGACCTCCCAAGGCAGTCGGAGCACCCAAGGTACTGCCATCCAGAGGCTGGTTTCTGAGTAGGGGATTGGACTAGATAATCTCCAGAAGACTATTCCAACGTAAATTATTCTATGTTCATCTGGAGCAACTGCTCTCTCTCCATTGCCCACGGAGAGAGCAACGACAAATTAGCCACTGCCATTAGACACCTCAAACAAGCCCATGTAAATGCTCCCACTTCCAATATGAACAGTGTGAGCAAGTGCAGACAAAGACCGAGTAAGACCAAAAAACCCAGCTAGAGGAGGAAAACTCATGCATGAAAAGCTGTGATCAGCCTCAGAAATACCAATCCTGGGTGATTCAGGGAGACAAAGGTATTGGCTGTTTACCTGGTGAGCAGCTGAAATCAGCACATCCAAATTTCTCAGGGACAGCAAACATTTGTACAGTCCGGCCATCAGGAGCTGCAGGACTGCAGCATGCTGGCCAAAGCACGTTCTTCCTTTCGTGCTCCACACAGATGTCCAGATCCTACCTTAACATTTTCATGTTTTGACGCCCTTCAAAACCTGAATTTCAGCTGCTGACTACTCAAAAACTTCATTCAGTAAAAGTCAACAGTAAAAACCTGTAGCTGCTTGGCTTGACCACACTGACAACTCCAGAAAAGCAAAATAGCTATTTTGGGGTTTATGACTTTTGGAAGTAAGAGTTTCCTACCTAAATACTCCTGTTTCTCCTTGGCCAGCTGCAGTCCTTGGGCTTCCAGGCTCTCAATCATGGCTTCTCCTAGCTGGGCATTCTTCCAGGTCCTAGGGAGAGCAGACACAAAGCAGACAATGTAAGAGAGCTAAGGGTCCCACAGAGCGAGGCAGCAGACTGTCTAGCAATCTACCAAGGAATTCAAACACACAGACTCTCATCAGTTGGGACAGTGATTCTCCACAAATGAATTGGAGAAGTTTCTCTGACATTCAGTAATTTTTTTTTTTTTTTTTTTTTTTAATACAGGAGCTGTACGTCAACACCGCACTGCTATTCAAATGTTTTTTCCAGTGTTTTGGAGATTTCTACACTGAGCTTAGTCTTCAGTCTCCAGACCAACCCAGCACATGCACAGCCTCCAACTGCAACAGGATGTACCTGGAACCCATTAAATGGATCCCAACACACTTTAGAACCAGATTTTAGCTTTTAACTCAACTAACTTCCCATCTGCCTGTGACATTGTCTTCTGCAGCCTTTCTCATATTTTGCTGCTATAGCCACTCTTCCCCTTCAAACATTAACCATTTATTGACTCCTTCCCCCAGCTTTCTATCTTCAGCCTTTCTGGTATCCATCATCCATCCTGAAACCAATCAATCCCTCCTCTGCTAAACTTGTAAGCCACCAGCATTTGGTGTCTGGCCCTACACTGTGAGTTAAGTGCCTCTCCCTGTAAAAACAGGGAAGAACTGGAGATAAAAGCCAGACAAGATGCTGGCAAGTAGGGAGAGTTAAAGGAAGCAGGCATATTCAAAGAGTACCTTGTGTTATTGTAAGACCATTGGCCAGAGGATCTCAAGGTCTCTTGAACACATTATGAAACAAAGCTGCAAAAAAGGCCTGTGGAGCAGATGCCCATTACTGATTGAGTTGATGGACAGGGTAGGCTTTAATACAGATATTAAATACCAAGGACAAGGACACCACACAAATCAAAAACAGAACCAGAAATGGAGTTTGCTGCTCACTTCTATTCATGTTCCATTAGAAAAAAGTATCTACACACATAAAATATATATGTAAAATTCATCCCAATCTATTGATATAGGTGCACATACAGGAACAGCAATTGCTGCCCAGAAATTCTGCTATCTTTGTTAAATCCCAAGGGAGCTTATTAATATTAAATACCCGTAAGCCTTCCTGTACCAGGCCTCTTTGTGAGCCATTTGAAATTGTAGCTTTTTGGAAACCGTTAAGTTGGCAACCTCTTATAAAACAATTTCAAGGCAACCTGTACTTCGTCTCTTACAAAAGCCAGACAAATATATTGAACACACATCACCCCAGGGACCAGGCAGCTCACAGCTCCAGCAGCCCAAGCACTGCCTTGTGCTCTTTGCAGACAGCTGGGTTTCTTTCGAGCTAATGAACATCTAGGATATTTCTGAAGTGCAGAGGAAATTAGAACGCTAATTAAAAAGGTGATGTTTTGCCCACAGGTAGACATCTTCATCTTGAGTGAGAACGTGTGGGTGTGAATGTGTTTTTCCACTAACGTTCTCTGATACAGGATGAATTTGATCCCAGAGAAACCAACACCAAACAGCTCAAGGGGGCAGGGGATGACAGAGTTCATCATATGATTACTTGGAGGGTTTCAAAATGGCTGTAGCCTTTAAGGTGTCTGTTTATTAGATTCACTTTTTCAGTGCTCCCTCCCTTCCCCAGCCTAACAAGATGTTTCCCTGTCTGTAACTCAAAGGTTACTACACCCACTGCTGTATAACTTCGAAGATGCACCCATGTCACTGTGCGGCATTTAAACTTTTATTCCTTTTATCTGCTGGAACCAGTGCCGATGTGTAACGGCAGCAGTGGGGAGGTACAGGCTATGACTTCAGCTGAGGGGCAAGCAAGTGCTTTTTTTATTTTGTACTTCTTACCAAGTGAATTTTCATCAGAAAAAGCCACATGGCTTAAAGTGCTGGAAAGCACAGGGTCAGGAAGGCTCTTGGGACAAGTAGAAAGCGCCCTTATAATATACTTCTGAAAAAAAAACCACCCAACCCAAAGCTGGATAGTATCTCCATTTGCTATACAGCTCAAACATTGTCTTTTTCAATCCTTTTGCAGCACTGGGAACACCTCTCTAGCTTTGCCTGCATTTTACCTTTCTTGGGAGCATCCACAACCAATTTTTGGAGACACTTAGCACTACATGGCCCACAGGACATATGTACTATATTACCTGGTTTTTTCCCCCATTGCCCACCAAGTCTACTTTTAACCAGTGCAGGGAAAGCTGCTATGGACATAGAGACTGTACATGTGCCCCTCTCCCCCAGTAGCAGCAGCAAAAGCCTCTCTGGGTGGGAAGAGAGCCTCGCCAGCTGGGAGTCAGGGCTTTGTGCATTTCCAAAAAGCTTTCAAGATCTGGCAAGTGTGATAAGTCCAAGCCACAACATGACAGAAGGGTGGAGAGACCATCAGCTCTCCTCCGCGTTGAATAAGCAGTTTCCCTATCAAACCAGGAGGCTTGGAAAGGAGTGAAGAGCTGAAGGCATCACTGAGCAGACTGTGATGGTGGAGGTAATATGCACTTGTACAGGCACACACACACACACACACCCCACCCAGCCCCAGATGTAAGGAGGCAGCAGACGAAACTGAAACAAAGGAGAGAGGATAGAGGACGCTTCCCATCCTGGGTTCATGTTTTCCTCTTTCCCCTATTTAACAAAACCTCAGTCTATGGAGTTAGGGTTTTTTTGAGGGTGTTGTGGTTTTGGTTTTTTTCTTTGGTTGGTTTAAAATAATGAGGGAGACTGTAGAATGATCACAATAAACTGTGTTGCAGTGCCATCGGCAGTACAATCTCCATTTAGGAACAACAGGGCACTAAAACAGGTTGCCTAGAAGATTTCAGCTGTGTCCTTTTAGCTTTCCTATTCATTGCAGATCAATTTACTGGCCCATGCTGTGCCTTTCCGGCTGCTGCTTAGCTCCCAACCTGACCCTGCTAACATAAATCACATAATCTGTGCTTTTCCTCACATGCAGGCTGTCATCAGCACTGATTAGGCCAGCACTGGAGCTGCATCACTCTCCTTCTCTGATGCGAGAACAGAAGCAGAGAGCGGAGGGAAGGGGGTGTCTCAGGCAGATTTTCAGCTAGGTGCAGGTAGCCTGCTGTACGATAGCACCCACTATCTAGCTCCTGTTTTAAACACTAGTGCTGGAATACTGAAGCAAGGACTAGAGAAAAGGCTGGCTCTGTGAAATAAGCAGCTGCACATGGCTTGCTTGTGAGAACCCCTCCTGAGCTGTGCAGCCACATTTCTTCCCTCCCATACACAACTGAAAGATTAATTTGGCCCTCAAATTATTGCCCTTGGCAATAGTTAAGTTTAACATTGGTGAAGGCAAGTGCAGACCTGTGCTATCAAACAAAAAACTCCAAATTACTCAAGGGCTAAATCTGGGTCCCAGCTCCTCTGCAGTGGCCAAGCCTGCTCATGCTGAGTGGGTGACAGACCCCTGCCTTGGGTCTTGTGTCCCATGGGGCTTACGCTCCCATGAAGCTTTAATGGAGAGCTTTGTGTTGCAGTTCATACAGTACCATGGAAGTAACAGCTCGCTTCAGCACCAAAGCCAGGCTCACTGCAGCAGCGCAGAGCTTGGCTTGGGCTGATCGACCGTAACAGTGTGCTCCCAATTAATTACAAATTAACATTTTCAGCTTCGTAGCATTGGAATTAACTGAGATACTGCCTTTACCATGCACACATGCATGCACACACTTGTATTACAAGTTAAACTTGCCTGAAAGAGCGGCTTTTGTCCCTACAGTCACAAGAAACCACATACACGCATTGTAATGCAGCCAGGAAGGGCAGAGGAAAGTGCTCATTGCTTCAAGCCTCATAGCTGAATAGTAGGCTCTGCTCTACAGATCCTGGAAGTTTCTAACTGGCTTGGGAAAGTCAAATCCCTGTTTAAGTGTTACCTCTTCCTGCACCTGCTGAGGTTTAGAAAGAGCCTGCTCTGGTTTTGCAGGACAGCTGCTCATTGTACTGTCAGGCTCCTGGGTGCCGAGGGATTGCAGAGCTGGTGGCCAACAAACTGCAAATCTCTCCAGCATTCTCAGCAGACTATGAACTCAATATTGTACACATACAGCAGTCAAACCCTCTCACCCCTGTAGGTGGGCTGGAAATGCTTTGCTAACACTCCTCCCCTGGGATTTAGCCTGCCTCCGCATTTCAGAATTAAACTCTTCTTGAGAGGCCAAATCCTGCTGCTGCATGGCCTGAGCACCTTAGGATCTGGGCAGAAGGGATGCACACTCCATGGTCACACAATTACTTCAGGGCTGTTACTGACATCTCAGCATGACCGGTACTGCTCAGGAGAGCCGGGACGGGCTGGTGGGGTCCCTGCTCGGCAGCAGGATGTAAAGGCACATGGACAGCTGCTCACTAGCTTTGTGTCTTGCCTGTTCTGCTCTTACGTTACCCCAAATTCATACATCTGCAGTGTAGGGAGCTTTTCTGACCCCCACCTTTGTCAAGTCTGTGGACCTTGCTTCCCACACAAAACGGACCAGGAGAGCTCCTGTTCAGTCCCAGGTCCCACCTCTCTGAGGCAAGAGAGAGGGACAGCAGATGCCACTCGGTATATCAGCATTTGACAGATGACAGCCTGGGGCTGTTAGCAAAAAGTCATACTGCATACCACACTGCACACCAAGGCAGGAAGCTTTGTGTCAGTTTTAGAGCATTCTCATTTGGGGAAAGGATGGGTCCAGGAGACAACTGAAAGTCTCGCTAGTCTTGGGGAGCTTGTCTGCCTCCCCGTAGTCCTTCTAGTCAGGCTTCTTCCTCTTTATTCTTTACACATCAACAGAGCAGATCAAAGAGAATAAGGAATAGAAAGAAGCTTACACTTTTCCAGACTCCTGTAGCATCTCCAGCCACTGAGCCTGCTCAAACTCTGATTCAGCTGCTAGAACAATGTTACCCTAGAAGAGGGGAGGGGAGGGGAAAAAAACCCGGATTAGAGAGGCTCGTGCCTTATGCGCCTCTGTGCACTCAGGGCATGAACTGGACACAGCTAGCACAGCTATGGTGGGAGGAGAGCCCACCGCAGGCTTCCACCTCCGCGGAAGGCATCAGGTGGGAGCAGATATGACCCAGGCCTACCACAGATTGGAAAGAGATGCACACGGCAAGCAGTCATGGTAGGAATAAAATGATAGGGCAACATGAGCTCTAGGGCTTCTGAATATCTGTCTGCTGGTATCATAAGACCTGCTGTCAGAAAGAGCAAGTTTTCATGTTGGTTGTCAAAGCAGGAGCAGCAGCAAAGCCTTGAGGGGACTTGGGATGCTAAGCCATCCTCTCTCTCAGGATAGTCTGCTCAGAGAGGGTAGGCATACCTTGGTGGGGTGGGAGAGACTGCCAGTCCAGCTCTGCTCATCAGCAAGAAAATGTTTTGTGGTGTCTGGGTTTTTTTGAGAAGAAAAGAAGTCTACTTACATGGAAGTCTTCATGAGAGATCTTTATGGCATAAGGCATGCTGGGCTCTTCTTTGGGCTCCACGATGCAGCCTCCCAGGGGTATGACACCCTGGGGATAAACCAGAGCACTCCAGTCAGTCAGCAAAATCAAGTATAACTATTAACTAACCAGGAGCTGAAATTTCACCCTTGGTCACTTGTGGGCCCCTGCCCTGCCTATCCCAGGAGGGGCAATACAACACACAGTTCCTGAAAAGCAGAGGGACTCCCACCACCACCAGGAGACCTCCAAGTGGTATCTGAAAGAGGGTAAAGATGGCTCTCCTGCATTCGGCTTGGAGGGAAGGCTGCTAGCTAGAACATGGAAGTGGGGGCTCTTTTATCAAGGAGGAGGTGATCTCCCAATAGGGGCAGATGTTGCAGATTCACAGTGTGGCACCATGAGAGAGGTTGTGGATCCACTACAGTCACCACCAGTAGGTCAAGACCCCACACGTGCTGTGTGGGGACGGACGGGTGGCCTGCTGCCCCTAACCTGGCCAGGTGAAATCAGCACCTTTGGAAGCACATGTGTTTCATCAGCCTCCAGTGACTACAGAGGATAAAAGCAGACTCAGAGCACAGAGTCTCCCCGTGAGAGCTCCGGGCGGCAGAGTTATGGGGGCTGCTTCTCGGGGCTGAGGGCAAGTGGGTTAGCAGGGGCTGGCCGTGACTGCTTATGAGTGCAAGTACAGGTTAGGAACAAGCAGCAACCAAAGCTGTTAGGCCCACCACTGGCTTTGCCAACAGTGTTCTCATAGCCACAAGATTAGTTGATTAGGAGATCATGAAAACAAGGGAATACATCTACTATCAGGTAAAAAAACATTAAAGTCATGTACCTGCTGAATCATTAAGGAGCCTGAGGAGGTACTGACATGATTCTTGCTTTTTTTGAAGCTTCCCTGCATCTGTGAGAAGTTTGTGACTTACCTCTTCTTCACTTCCTGGGCCTGTGGAGGGGAGGAAGCTAGAAACAGAATAACTCCCTCTCCCATGCTCACCTTGGGGTGGATATTGAAGTATTTATTGCTTTCAAAACTCTTCTTCTCACTCTCAGCATAGTAGAGCAAGAAACTTTCCTTAATGATGAAGAACCTTTAAGACAGAGAAAGGAAATAAATTCTGCTAGAACAGAGGTCGTGGTTCACAGCACAAGAAAACCTCCACCTAACTAAAGCTGCTTTCTGAGCAGAAGATTTTGCTATTCCCATCTAAGCCTCAGGTGAGGTGCCTCACTTCTGCTCATAGCCAAGAGCTAGTGCTTAACACTAAGTGCCCAGTTCAAGTGCTTTGTGCTTGCAGTTTACTACAGTGTGCACACACCAGTGCTGAAGGCAAACCGTAGCACCATTGACTCACAGGGGAATGGGATGGCGGTCTGTGTCCAAGACAGTAGCACAGCCAAAGCCCTTTGACATCTTGACCTGTGCGCACTCTATCTAGCCCACGTGTTGGATTCAACCTATTGGGAGAGAGCTGCTCTTTTTTTTAAGGGTCTCTCTCACATGGGCTAAGAGCAACTAAAAGCTTATTTCTGCAGTCTACTCCTTGCCACGCTCTTTCCTCCCAACTCGGCGTAAGCCAGAAGGGAAGTGTTTCCACTGTAACACCGAGTCACATGGCAGGGAGAGTCACAGGCTAGCATCCCCAAGTGACTCTTGAGGCAAAAGATTGGCCATGAGAGCACTCAGGAGCAGAAATAAATTTTAGAGATATTTTTAAGCAGAGCTCCTGGCAAAGTCTCCTGTCATTGACCTTTGCAAATACAAAGGAAATTAATTTTTTTTTTCTCATATGCGTCACATTAAAATATGCCTTGTTCTGCTCAGTTAGCCTTAGGTATGCTCTGATGAACACCGTATAGTAGCCACAAAATATCACAGCTTCTGTAAACCAAGCCTCTAATTTACTGGAGCATGTCCTCAAAATTGTGATTAAAGGAGTGCTGCTTTTAGCTTATTGGGATGTTCAAAATGCCCCTGGGAGAGTCTCTCTTCTCTTTGAAAATTGAGGTTGCATTTACTCTGCAGGCAGTGGTACAGGGGAGAGGTACCTGACTTAGCTTAAATTCAGTCTAAATCTCTGCAGCACTCAAAAATGCTGAAGAGCAGCTGAAAAAATGGGGATGAGCTTAGTAGGGAGGTTTCAAAAGAGTAAATGACAAAGAAAATGTGTTGCACTGTTCTGTACACATTTCCTGATATGAGAAAAGAAGGATTTGGAAAGAAAGTGAAAGGCAATAAGCTGAAAATTAATAAAGAATGCCTTTTTACACTGCACAAAACACTGCTGCGTAAATCACTTTCATGTGGTCCTGAGGACAAGTGCTCATGAGGAATCTGGAAAGGATAAGGCAGTTTTGTGAATAATGAGAACATCCCCAGGAAACCCTCCTGCTTCTGGGCAGAAAGCCTCCACTGAGAGGGATCAGGAAGAGACTTCTCTGGGCAGGGCTTTCCAGTTGAGCAGCCTGGGGATTCCTGCACCTTCCTCTGAAGCCACCATTAGCAATGGGCTATGGGGCAAGAGGTCTGATCCACAAGAGCAATTCTAATACCTCCACGTGCCCATCCCACCCCAGTCCTCTCCTGAAGCAGAGGTCCTGTTAGATGGAGCCGAACGCTGCCTCCAGTACAGATGAGCATAGCAATTTGGTACCAGTTTAGTTCCTAAAGCTAAAGAAAGAAGTCGAAGCTGGTGGAGAATTATCATTATAATAATAAAATAATGTATATCATTATAATATAATATATTATTAATAATAATTATCATCATTATACTCAGGGGAAAGCTTTACCGCTTCCACCAGCTCCTGTCTCTTGCTCTTCTGCTGTGGCTCTGGCAAGACAGATGAAATTGCCACATGGCACAGAAACATGAGCCATGGGCTCACAGAGGGACCGAAAAACACAGAACAAAGCTAAACTTCTGAATGCCTGCAGCAAGCTCAAGCTCTGGACCTACTGTGCGCCTGCTCCAAAATGTTTAAAAGTGACAGTCATTGAACATGTGCATATTTACATCCAGAAATCTTCAGAACATACAAACACCAGCAGCAATTATTGTGCCCCAAATTTCTTCTTCTCCTTGCCCACTCATCTATACCTGTTCATGTTGACATCAGAGGTGGGGAGAAGCAGCCAGCTTGCTTCCTCAGCAGGACACTGTCTTCTCATTTGATACTCCAGGAACATCATGGTTGACTGCCTAACCTCACCTCTTGTTCCTGACCACAGCCTGGCAAAATGTCTCTCAGCAGAACAGCACAACTCAGTGCAAAAATCACTCTTCTGCACCGAGCTCATTTAATTGGTAGAGGACCGAAAAGGTGCTCATTCACAGTGTAGCTTGTCCAGCAAGTTATCTGAGTAGGAGCAATTACTATTCACCTTCCACCCAGGGGACCATCTCCCTTCCAGCCCGAGCTTGTGTCCCAGTGCACCTCCCAGAGGAGCTGCATCTAACATCCCCTCAGCTGAGAAAGCAATGCGTGACCCCACCTGTGGTGGCTGTCCATACTCTCTCTGTACAACTGTAAGAGGTGCCTAAGATGGACAGGGAGATGGACTGTCCATGGGGCACAACTTGCTTTCCCTGTGATGGGAATCTCCATCCTAAATCTCTTGCCAGCATCACAGATCAGGGATCAGAACCATTTCTTCATGACAGTAGGCAGGGATGTGAAGGAGCATCCCAGAGAAGGTGGGAGGCTGAACTGCTCGCACAACTTTGAGACACCGGCCCGTTTAGCAGATGCATTAGGCACATCTCTGTGGGACACATTACCGATAGAGTGGATTCACCAAGGTCTCACCTCTGTGTGAAACAAGGATTGGTATTTTCAGACATATTTGCATTAATGGCAAAGGCAGCCACGACCCCTGCAGCAGGCTCGGAGCTGACCCTGGCCAAGGCAGATATCAGAGACACCTCCACAGAGCAGACAGGGCTTGTTTCTGGTTCCTCCTGTGCACATCATTTCTGTGAGCAGCAGCCTTGTGCCTTCCTGTTTCATTTTTCCTTCCACCTCTTGTCATTATAAGAAAGTTTTCTTATGAGTAGCTGCATCTTCACTTTATGACTCTAATGCTTAGTTCAATGAGGACTTGATTTTTTTAGAGGGTCATGTTACCTCATCTGCAGAATAAATACAGAAATAACATCTTTAAAGAACAATCCTGCCTGGCCAATGGCCTGTACTTACTCCAGTGGGTCAGGGTGAACCATATACTGTGGGCACAAATACAAAACTAAGGAATAAAAACCAACACACCGCATGAAATTGAGACAGTCTATTCATCGCTTTCAACAGTCTTTTCAGTCTGAACAACCTTGAGAAACATTTGCAAGACAGGTGAAGATACTGGTCTTTAACTATGTGTGATTTTTAATCTAAATGTTAACTCCCACTTAAAGCCAGGCTTTTGTTTGTTACATACTTTTTGTCTGCTCAGTGCTCCTGATAATTATATTATAGATATTATAGATTATGCTCCAGTGGAAAACAAAACCAAAACAAAAACAAGAACAAAGCATAGCACAGATCTCTGAGAACTGATGTGCCTCTGGCAGATTAATGAACTTTTAGATCCCTGACCTCACAGATGTGGAGAGAATTTGTGGGGATTTGGAATGAAAATGTACAAAATAAGAGTTTAAAAAATAACAACAACAAAACTCCATAGCAAATAATGAAGGAAAAACATTGAAAATCTGGTTAGCTGATGGACATAATGTATTTATGTTCAGATCATATTCCCTCATCTACCCTTACCTGGAAGGCAACACCTAAGCAACCAGGATCACCACTAACTTTGACTTTCAGGACAAAGTCTCTATACAACAATACAAGGATAATTGATGCAGCACGATGGAAAGAGGGATGAAGTGAAGGAGTAGAGGAGAAAGTTACATGAGTGAAGAGCAAGTTGAAGACTGAAGCGGCAGCCAGGTGAGTAAGAGCAGAAAGGGAAAAGACGGCTAAGGGAGAATGGGGAGAGACACCCAGTTAGGACTGGGACTGAGGGGCTGGAGACACTGAACACGTATCTGAATTAGGCACAGATGTGCCAGCAGAAGAAAAGGGAGTGCTGGAAAGACAGGGGAAGACTTTAAATACAAACAAGAAACCAAAAAAGAAGAGCTTTAAAAACAGAGCAGCATTCAAAAAGCCTGGAGAGCTGCAGCAAAGGTGAGAGAGGTGAGAAGACTTGGTACAACCGTGCACACTCTACATGCAGCACAAGTAATACAAGAGCCATTCACACATGCTCAATTCCTTTGTGTCACCCAGCCCCTGTTGCTAGATCCTGCACTAAGAAACCACTGAAACTGCAGTGTAATTAAACTGGGATAGCAGAGGAACAGTAACAATCCAAGTGACTTGGATGTAAAGCCAGAGACATGATCTGCCAGGATTTGACACAACAGCTCTATCCTGGACAAGTACAGATACCCGATCTCTGGGGATAAAGTGCTTTCTTTGTGTCACAGAGGGCCAACGAGATTAATTAGCTAGCTAATATTTGTAAAAGTTTTTGAAGTGACAATGGCCCATGTTAAGTATTTACATTATAAAACTGCAGCAGTCTCACTGGTCCTTCCTTCCAATGGTGGTTTTCTGGGCACCAGTCCAGGAGCACAGGCAGCGAATCCCTGTTACTAGATCAGCCCAGTTCTCTCTCCCAGGGGAGAGCTCAGGAAAACGATGGGCAAATTATCTTTATCAGCATGTCAGCTCAGAGACTGCAGTACCTGTCCCTCACTCTTCCTCTCCTGACAGCTCCAGGCTTTCCTGCCTGCCTCCTGCCCTGGCAGCTGGAGCAGTGCCCAGCTGGGCAGAGAGCGGGAAGAGGTGGATGCTTCCTGACAGCAACCAGCCAAGTGGGAAGTTTACAAGGACGAGAAGGAAGCACATGGTCTGCTTGACTCACAGCCCTGCTGCCTTGGCAGCTCCTGCTGCCCCTGTGCTGCACGCACACACACTGCTCTGCAGCTGCGTGCTTTCTAGTTTTTTTAGAGCAGAAAACAGTCCTAAACAATTACCCTTTCCCTCTGTCCTGTGACCGCATCCAGTGACTGTTGGTAGCCACTCTGCTGGAAAACAAGGTTACGTGCGTGCTTTGCGGTGCCACAGCCATGACTGGTCCAAGAGAAGATAACATTTCTCTCTCAACTGTGCTGTGTTTCCCTCCTTCCAGCAGCAACCTGGCATCTCTGATGGATTTACTCAGAGGTATAAGCATGTTTTGTTCTCTACTCTTTTCAATTCCTCATGTTCCACCTTGCTTTTCTGACTCTGGTTGACCACTGAGCAGATGCCCTCCTGGAACTGTACCCCTTAGCCCCAAAGTCTCACACCTGAATGGTGACAGTCAGCTTAGAGCCTGACATTTCTATATGGGTCTGGGAGTATTCACAGTAGAGAAGGATGTGTCACTAACTACCTGCAAAGCTACGTTTGCTACATTCATGCCACATCCAGGGCAGGTATGTACCTTGTGCATTTCATTCCAGACTCCATGCCAGGCTGATGCCGTTACCAGTACAACTTTTGTAGTAGTGAAGAGTCTAAACTGCTTGTTGTTAATTGGAAGGAAGAATGGGGTGCAGTTTGGTGTGAAGAGGAGCACCATAAGTCAAGGGCTGAGAATATGACTTTCCAAAGCCACTCCAGCAGTGACCCAAGCTTAGACTGGTCAAAAGCACCAGTAAAGTCAGAAGATGGTTGCATCTCTCTTGGAAGGATATTACTTTACAAGGAAAGAAAATTCACATTAGGAATAGAACTTCTTCTCTTGGAGAGACAGGAGCTAGGATGCTGCTAATGGCATTTCAAAATAAAGCTCTGAAAGGCAACGTGCTCAGATGTCAGCCCTGGCAGATAAACACAGCCACGTTGGTCCAGTGCCAGAAGCACCCAGCCCACTCTCGGTCAGTACCTGAGGCAGCACACAAGTGCTTAGGCTGCGGCACAGACCATTGTGTGGGCAAGGGAAAGGACAGAAAGTGCGCCAGACAACTGCCTCATGTCAAGTCTTGCTGTCCTCACAGGTGCCATCAGATGCCAGCCCTGACTAAAACAAGGCTCTGCTATCCCTCCCTGCTCCCTGCATAACCTCTACTGCTGCGAAATCCCCAAACCTGGGATTTCAGTCGCCAAAGCACTGGACACCATGCCTGGACTTTTTGCCTTGATCCATTACCCAGTCAGCCTCCATCCTTCCCTTAAACACTTGCTTTTCTTCTCAGTGTCTCTAGCAGCGCTGTTGCTACAGCCAAATGAATGGGATCAAGCCAGTAAGTATCATGGATCTCAACAGCCACGCAGACGCATCTCCATGGCTGATGGCCTGATGTGATCAATCCTCCCGTTACATGCTGGTTTATCTCCTGTAGCTTGGAAAGACTTTCCTCTGGACAGGGAGTAGTACTATTGTCCAGTCCAAGATTTCAGGACAAAATCTACATTGCTCAGAGATCAGATCCTCAACTGTATCTAGCAATAGTCAATTTTTTTCTCTTAATTTAACTGGAGTAGGAAACATCTCTTCTCCTTTTCATAAAATAATGCACTTGACCAGCTGTGTCTTGCTGGGCATGGGGGGTAGGTGGGGAGAATGGATGAATTTCTCCTTATCCCCTCATAATGACTGACTTATAACATGCAAAATTTTTTACTTTAAAGCAAATCTCTCCTGTGATAAAAAAAAACTTATCATTCCTTCTGTTCCAGTCTTTTTACTCCGGAAACCCCTTCCGTCCAAACCCTACAGATTCCCTGTGTTCATCTCCCACTGACCTGTCTCTGGTCCCCCAGGACCCTCAGCTGCCGTGCTTGCAGCTAACCTTCCACATCATCCCTGCCCCACGGTCACCTCCCCATCTTTGCCCACCTGCTATCACTAAAATATTTACCACTTGCTGAAGATGGGGGTGACTTCTAGGAACAGAACAGCAGTAAATAAATAATAACAGAGAGAAGAGATGGGCTATTTGCCTGCAAGAAATTTTGATTAGGAAGAAGAAAGCCTTTTAAGAATACCTCCTCCGTGGCAAATTACCTTTCCCTCCGTTATTGTGTCCGCTTCTGTTCCATAACACAGTCACATTAGTTTCCAGACATAATTCATTTAAATATCAATGTTTGGGAGCTGAGTAGGGAGCATCAGCACAAATTCTCTCCTGGGTGAAAAACGGCCATGGCCATTGGGGTTTTTTTTTGGGGGGGGGGAAGGCGGGGAGGATGACAGACAGAATAAAACCTGCATACAGGTCAAAGATGGTTACCAACACAAAACTGCTTCCCAAGCAACATTTAACTATTTTTCAGGCCATGTCATCTTCACAGGTTTAGACTGGACAGCACTGTGGTTACTACACAGAGCAAAACTGGGAAAGCTGGGTTTAAAAATGAATTTGATGTGTTGTATCTACACTGCAGACTGCAGCAAAAAGGTACCCACGAAAGGTCAGTACCAGAGGCAGCCAACAGACATTGCTCATGTGCAAGTTAATGTATTCTTCCTAAAAGCCTTGAGACACGCTATGCTACAAAGGCTACAAAACTGCCTTTCAGCTCCAGAGGTAGCTCAGGCTTCCTGTGCTGCCTTTTGTTAATGACTCATTTGTGCCTTTCCCCAGTGGAAAGGTGAGGGGGGGGAAGAAAACAACATTACTTTGCTTTTCTGGCAGACTTTTTCATCTGCAGATATCAAACTACTAAAGGCGGGTAAGTACCACTATCCTTTAGCAGATCATGACAACAAATCCTGGGTCACAAAACATATCTCTGGCAGTGGTAGGGTGAAAATGCAAGTTTCTTGGCTGCTAGTCTTCTAACTGAATCATTTGCCAATGACATCTATCAGCAGTGACATTAATCTGCCATCTGAGAGTGCTGGAAGGTTTAATCCATTGGATCATGTACTCCCAGTGAGCAATGAGATAGAGCTGTACCATGTTTCTGTGCAAGTACCCATCCATAAACAGTCGTGTCTCATCATTTGACAACCAGCACAAAACTCTCCTGTGAGGTTCAGCGATTCGCGTAAAGAAACTACAGCAACTTTAAACCTCAAACTGACCCACCACTTCAGTATTATAGAACATACTTCCATCCTTGGTAAAAGTTAGAGCAAATGCTTTCCAGCTCCAAACTTCCTGGCTGCTGATACACAACACACAGCAGCTTACAACTCCCTAGCACCAGATGGGAGAGAATTCAGAGCCACCTTCCCCCCAGGGAAGAGAGTCTGCATTTGCTGTTCCAAGCATGCCATCACAGTCACGCAGCACAGCAGTACTGATGCTGGTCCACAAACCCCTGCAGACCATACGCACACACAGTCCCACATGCACAGTCAGTTCAGCCTAGCCATCTCATACCCGAAGGACTCAAAGAGCTTTAACAAGCGCTAATGAACGAAGTCAAGCAGTCTGGGGGCAAAACATATGAGCCGACTCTTCCTCTTTCATGAAATGATCATAGGATAATTATCCAGAGGAGGCAGCTAGTCCCTATTCCCATCCTGAAGTGCACGTAGCACAGGGTCTGGGCGGATAAAGAAGAAAGCACAATGGGGTGCCATGTGTGTAAAGCAGATTCAGAACAGCAGGGAAGCTATGCCCAAAGTTTCATCCCTAGTCTCTGCCTGGCTAGCTGCACTTGAAAAGCCAAGCACTCAGGCTCTAACTTACCCCAGCACCCTTAGGCTTTGTATTTCACCTGAGCATCCCTCAGCGACCGTGGCTTACCTCCTGGACCATTTGGCCGACTGCCTCCCAAAGGGTCTCTTCCAGAGCACGCCATACAGCTGTACTTTGGTGCTGATGTCCAGAGCATCTGAATCTGCCTGCTCCATGGATGGAGAAGGGGATACGGAACTGGATTTTGAAGCGAACATTATAGATGGTTCTGGTTCTAACTCTCCCCCTCTGTGCGGCAGCTCAGGGAATCCGATTAAATGCAATGAACCAGAAGGATGTAACCAGCCACTCCAAGCGGCAGACGGAGAGACTGGGCTACAGTTTGAATCAATAACTTGACTGCTCAGCACTCAGTCAATAATTCTCTCCCTGATGCACAGATGATGAGAGTTTCCTCATTGCGTATTACTTCCTGATGCATTACAGACAGCACACATCCCAGCCCAAGGAAAAAAAAGAGTGAAGAGAGCCAGAGATCGGGAACACGGAGAGGCAGAAATAGCTCATCAGAAAGAAAGCTCCCAGCAATAACATACACCAAAATACCTCTGCACCAGAGCCAGCTTGGAAGGTTATTTCACTCGACATTGCAGCACCCCAGGCAGAAAGTAGGGCGAGACGGACGTTCTACTGTCAGGCATCTCTTACTCTGACACATACCCCCAAAATCTTGTGCTTGGAGACAGGGTCTTCTCATTTGTCCTGAGGAAAAGGGGAGCAGAGTGGGTGGGAGCCAGCAAGTTCAATCAGATTCCCTCTGCCATCGGGAGGCTTTGCTGTGCCAGCCTGGCACTGCCCACCCGGGTACAGTTCACGTGGCTGCTGGGGTTTGGACTGGGCAGTGTCCATGCTGCACGCCTTGCTCAGCCTTAAAGGGCCATTGCTGATCAAAGTTAGAGCATAAAATTCTGCCTGCCTCCGTGCCTTGCTGCATCTTGGAGATGTGGCAAGCACAGCCTCTGCCCTGTCTTTTAAGTACCAGCTCCTTCTTGGCCACAGCAGAGAGACATGGGTATATGTCACGCAGCTCAGGTGAGTCTCCATTCATCTCCTGTTTAGTACTCCCACAACAAGCTTTTTATTCTGGTTCCCTAAGTCCTTGTTCCTCTCTTGAAACCCCCCCTCCCTGCAGAGATACAAAGAGAGTCCTTCAAAAGAACCCCTGCTTTTGTAATGCCCACAGGAAAGCACATTAGCATCATATTGTTCCTTCCTGCATCCTGCCTTCCCTCCAGGATTAGGATTTGGGGAAGAACTGCCTGCATTGTGCCCGGTAAAGCATCTGGAGTTTTGGGGTATCGTATAACCAATACGGACACATACATGCTGTGAGGCATCTGTTCCTGTTTTAACCTGTGCCATCCTATGTGTATTGATTTTGATGCTATAATTGCTAAATATCAGCCCTTCCCAATGCAGTTATTCAGAAGAGACACACTGCAGACACACAGTCCTTTCTCATTCCTGGAGATTAGAAACCTGGGACGTGCCACAGGCTAGGTCACAGCACCGGACACAGGCTCACTTAGCTTTGTATGGTCACAGGCACTTGCAGAGCATCTTAAACAGAGGAAATGCAGACGGCCCGCCCCAAGCTCACAGGCTGCATTTGGTATTAGAGAAATTACAGATGCAGGTCCCTGATAAAAGTCACTATTGATCGCTAGATGAGAGAGTCAGCAAACTCAATGCTTTGTTACTTTCTCTCACCCTGGCTTTGACTGGCCTTTTGGTCCCAGAGAGGACGTGTCCTGAGCAGCATCAAAGCCCATCTCAGAGTCACATTAAGGGATAGGGTGGAGAACAGGGGAGAGCAGCAGATACTGCCTCCATCTTACCTGAACCTCAACTCTTGAATACAACACTGCATTGCAGAAGAGAAGTATTAATGCTGTAGTGACCATTCCACACGCTGCACTGAGAAGACAATACTACTCATAACCAGGAGAGGGAAAAGTTTCCCTGGAATTATGTTGCACAAAGGGTAAAAAGGATTCTGGGCCAAACCGCATCACCTTACTCTATAAATGTGCAGTGAAAAGCCACAGAGCTCCCGTGTGAGGATGATTCTGTGCCCCACCATTGTACTGCACCCGCGATGCAAAGATCTGATAGCAGTGACCTGCAGTGAGGAAAAGCAGATTTTCATCCTTTGCTGCTTTACTTATTTTTATCTTGCACAGACCAAGAGAGAAAAGAGGTCTCTAGCTTCGATCATCAAAAAACTGTGATATTGTTTCCTCTGGAGACCTCTAGGACAAGCAAGGGACTGAGTAGTCACAGCAAATTCTTTAGAGTGGGTAGCTCCAGGGGAGGGAAAGAGCGACTTGCTTTTGTCAAGTGACCGAGAGTTAAACATGGGCAGGAGCCAGCAATACTAGGGCAGTAAACAGCAGCGGGGTGCATTCTGTAACCGCTGGTGTCTGGACAAAGTAATTTGTAATAACACTGGTTATGTTAACATTTCCTTTATGCGTGTACCAATGTAATCGGGGCCTGTCTGAAGGAAAGAGTGTGAGAGCAACACAAAAGGTCTAAGCAACTTGCCTCTCACAAACAGAAGGTAATGGCATAAGGGCCAGCTTAAAGGTTCTTCAGTGTTACTTCTGTCAGATGCAAAACTTACTTCAGCTGGCCAGGAACTTTGGGATCAAGAGAACATAAAAGAGTCTTTTATATAGACTCTTTTTTATAGTCTTTTATAGACTTTCAAGAGTCTATAAAAGAGTCCCAGGAACTTTGGGATCTAGAGTCATAAAACCCGGCCAGGAGAAAAGGGTCCACCACAGGGTGAATAGGGAGAGTTGGGTCCTGCAGAAGTGCCTTCTCCAAATTCCAGGGGACAGAAAACCTTAGGAAAGCACAAGCAGACGTGGGTTTGCTATAAGCTCTTGGTGAAACCTAACAGCCCAAAAGCACATAGACATTTATACAGAGATAATCAATTTGTATTTAATCTGGGAGCTCATCATTTAATAAGAGCAGAGGAGGGAGACCCAAGTATACAAGACCTTAGCAGGACAATCGCGTGACACCAGTGCAAAAAGAAAAACGCAGTCATGGTCTGCATTAGAAGTGAAGGCAGACATAAGCCCTTGTACCAGACCCACACGTGATCCCTTCTGTACAGTTCTGGCTGAACAGATTCCCTGACCCTGAAGAGATGCAGAAAAGGACTTGAGGATGATCACAGGTATAGCTAACCCATAGTATGACAGGAGACTAAAAGGACTTCACTTGTTTAAATGAGAGAGAAGGGGAAAATTTGACTGCTGTCTAGTTTCAGGTATTCTTTCCCCTCTTAATGTGCTGGTAAAAGTTGATGCTTGCAGTAAAACAAATTGGCCTAAATTGGCCATGAATAAATGAGGTGTGTAACCGTCACAGGAAGGGGGTTATGGAATTGCCTCGCAACGAGAGCAGCAGGGGCAAAAAGCCATTACTTGGTTGGGTCCGTTACGTGCACAGCAACCTGAGGTGTCCATACCTTCCAGGGATACAGATTAGGCTCACCCGCTTTCTCTGAAACATTTTTGTTCCAGAATAATACCTAAGGATTTTAGATGGATGTTTCATTCTTGATGGCTCGAAGGGGAACACAGCTGTACATCCTGGAGAGAAAGCACTGGAGCTTTACTCAGAAAACCTTCCTGCAGAGAGATAGGTTGTACTGATACAGGAATTATTTTGCTAATATGTTGTCCCTATTTTTCTTACACATCAAGCCAATAAAATTTTGCTCAAAAAAACCTTTGCAGCAGACAGCAGTGCAAGCTAGTACAGAAGTAACACTCCATCATCACAAGCCACCCTCCAGCTGGAAGATGCTCCCTTTCAATTTAAGGATACACATACTGGCTCACTGCAGCCAATGAGGAGGCTTGTATTTAAGTGAAAAGTTATACCTTTATGTTCTGGGCAGCCTTACAATAGTACTTTACGCAGAAAAGAACAAACTAATCCTTGGGCTGGGGCCAGGAAATTGAGATTTGGATCAGAGCTGCTGCAGAGTTGGAAAGATTCAGATCTTGCCTTCCAGTATGGATTCCCTTTCCTCTTACAGCTTCTGATACGCTCTGTAGCCGTTTTCAACCCAGAGAACCACTGGCAATTATGGGAGGTATTAGCAGGTATGTGGAACAATGTGGAGAAATAAAAAGAAAGGCCAGCTCAGGTTCCATTTATGATATATCATTCTTGCAAAGATAAAGTGTCACATGCACCTATCAAAATGATGCTCCAGCATCCCAGAAGTACAATTATGTGTGGAGGTTATTTTAAATAGAACAAAAGCAACCGCCATCAATCCATCTCTAGTGTGATACATCGACAGATTATGTTTCTTTCACACATAATTAAATTTTTAGTGTCAGATGGGAAGTCAGAGCTGTCCTGCAGAGCTCAAAGAAAAGACTTATTCAGCAAACGGGCATTAAACTGAAGAGTCTTTGTAGATTTGTAACCCCATCCGACATCATTCTTGTAGATGTATAACCCCGTCTGACATCATCCCTTGCTGAGAATCACGTGGTCTCAGTGGCCCGTTCCAGACAAAGCCTTCCACCAGTCCCAGCCCTTCAAACCCACCCAGATCCATGTTGGATGGCCCATGAGTCATATTAATCAAACTATTAGCTGTGGATATAGCACCACTTCAGGAGACTTACAGGAAGACAGCAAATAAGATGCCAGTTTAATGAAGCAAAGGGATTTGATAGCAAGCAGCCAGCCCAATAGCCTTGTGGACAGTAAGCACTCACAGCCTGGCTTTTGGGGGGTGGCTTGCTCAGGGACTGACAGCACAGTCAATGACCATTTCTCTCAGCATCTAAAGGAGATAATTTCTTTTTTTGTTTTTTAATCCTACTGAGAGATCTCTTCTGGAAGAAGACTCATTCACTCTGGTGGTTTTTGGTTGTTTTTTTTAAAAAAAGTTTTCTGCTAAACAGGCATTTTTTAGGGACTTTAGAATACATCAGAGTGGTCAGCCACATTTGAAAAAGCTTCCTCCAGAAGATGGCCCATAGGCTTCCTGCAATACACCAGTTTTTCCCCATCAAGCCTAAATACCACGAAGTGATCACATGGCTCACATAAACAGAAAATGCTTAGTACTGGAATAGTTAAATAAGCTGCTTCCAACCAGCAGCTTGTTCAACAGCAGTACATAAATACAGCTCTACTTGCTTGCTTTCTTTCCTTAGATTATGAACCCACCAGCACACGCTCCCTTCCCTTCCTCCTTGGGGAAAGGCAGTGCTGCACGTCCGCGGTGACTGCTGCCTAACCAGCCGCACTGCTCAGGCAGCCCCAGCCAGCCAAATCCCAGTCCCATTTCTGAGGCTGTGGGAGAGCGCAGTGGCCACGGGAGCACTCCTCCTCACGGGGGGTGGCTGAACCTCCACGCACAGGGACAGGGAAGAACAAACCTTTCCCCAAGAAGCTTTTATAACAGTGTTCAGAGCTGGCAGGCTTGCTCCTTAGCATGCACACCGCCTGCATTTCTATTTACCTTTCCTAGAGCATTTCATTTTACCTACGTCTTACCTGCTTGTGATCAACATTATTCAACCCGATCCCAAACATGACAGCAGCAACAGTAGAGACTTACCAAGGACGTGGTTTGACAAGGTGACACAGCTCAGCAGCGATGGCTTAGCCAGCTCTGCTGGAAGCTTTCTGCACAGAAACATCGAAGTCAAGTCGAGGACTACCTATGACACGCATACACATGCCACATGAGTAGCACGGGCTACATAAAGGCCGGCTCAGCAATTTTTAAAGACTTTCTTGCCTTTTGTACCCTGTGGTGCCAGGACACTCAGAGATCTAGCAAATAGATCAGAGACAAGGTTTAGAGCAGTTATTCCGGGAGTCAGCACAGTTTCAAGGTGCAATTGCTTACTCAGTCCTGTTAATTTTGAGCACAGAAGAAGTGTTGCCTTTGTAACGAGGGCATGGAAGCAGAGTTCAGTGCACTGGGGCTTAGTTTCCAGCCCTGGCGGTGTCCCTACCTGACTTAAGCATGTAACTTGATTTCTCTCAGCCACAGTTCCTCACCTATGACACTGGCACTAAATCCAGAACATCACAAGAATACGTATACCCGTGCAGTAGTTTGGGTACAGTGGCCAGCCAAAAAAATCCTGCAAAAGAGAAGGATTTGTTAGAGTTTGCTTGGCAGAATGATGGACAGGAAAAATGTAATACCTCTACATATTAACACAGGCAAACAAGTGGAGCACCATCAACACTTTTAAGATCTGACAAAACAGTCCAGCAAGAAGTAAATGAGATCCAGGGCTGATGGCTGCCCACTCTGGAGAAGCACACTCCTTAGCTGTTTCAACACCAGTCAGTAGATCTGAGCTCTCACCCCAAGTTTCTAAAACAGGGTTAGGTGTAGGACTACTTTCTAAAGGTGTTTCTCAACTGTGAAAGTTTAGATATTGATTGCAGTCCACTGATTTCTACCCACTTTGTTCTCTCTGGTCAGAAGAGGGAAAGAAGTCATAGGCTTAACTTTTAAACAATAAATACATATCCAGAAAATAGGATTGGCTAGACCATGTTTTCATTTAATCTAAAGTCCATAAAATGCCCAGCACACGTATACAGAGGCCATAACTGCTCTTGCATACACATTCAGTGTTCCCTTTACCCCTACCATTATTATGATCATTGAAGGCAAGGCCTTAAAAAGCTAAAGACACTACAATTAAGACATCATTCAGAAGTGAAAACTGCAGGGACCAATGTTCTTCACACCCTTCACCTATACATTCTGCTATACCCCTCAGCTCTAATCTGCAGCAGCCTCCGCTCCAAGCTTCTCTCTCTTTCCTGGTCCTGCTCACAGCCAGTCACTGCAAGCTCATACACAGGCTCCTGCTGTGCACATACACAGGACAGGACATACTTCCTGCCTCCTTCCTATCCGCATTCTCAAGTGGTTATCTAAAAACAGAGGCACAGAGATCTACTGGTGCCATCTATCACAGCAGGAGACCGTGACAGCTCTATTGCAAACCCTGTATGTTGAGGAGAGCCATCAGCCAGATGAAAGATAAACTGCCTGGCAAGGAAGGATGCCAGAAAACATCGCTCTCCACAAAATACAGCAGGCTAAGAGGGCCACCTCCTCCCCCGCCATGAGCCATGCTGCCACACAGCTTTTGTAGATGAGGTCTCTCATACTGCTGAAGTCCAGGCTGCAAGGATAAGCATGGAAAAACTCCCAGGCAGACCCATTGCTTAGCCCTCCATGTGCACCAAATCATGTTCACATGAAGCATCTGCACAGAGCAGATACCAGGAGTACAAAGTTTTGTTCAAGATCAGTCATCCCTCAGTTTCTCTGTCAAAAAGAGAAAAGAGAACATGGGAAATCCACTGCAGTGCTAAAGCACGACTCGTTCTACTTATAGCTTCACCCTCTGGAGGCAAGCAAGAAAAGCTTGACTAAGAGATGTTACAGTAGGAGTCATTCAGATTAGTACTAAGGCTTGTAAGCAGGGTTTTTAGCAGCCCTCTTCAGCCCAGTATAACCATGAGTATCTCATTTAAAGTGTTTCTTCAGACAGCAGAAGCCCATTAACTTCCACAGACTCCAACATAACTATGATCATATATCACAAAGTAATTACCACTTCAGACACTGGATGGGCATACAGAACAAGCATTTTTCTCCTGTCTAATAATTTCACCTCTGCTTTTAGATTTTCTAAATACTATATAGCTTCAGCGTCAGTCAGCGTGATACAGCTTACTTCTAATTAGCACTACAAGTTTTCTGAATGAGGCATTTTTCTTAACCCCCCATCCACCATAAGGGTTTGTTAATCTCTAGACATCTCAGACAAGAGGGAGAAGTGCTGTGATAAAGAGGGTGGAATGTTGTGCAATTCTGCCTGCAGGGATATTTGGAGACAGCTTGCACATATCAGTAGAAGAATGGCTTAATTTGTAAGCTGGAACAATAGGTGACAGCTCATCTTCTTGCTGCTGTGCTCATCCTTAATGAGTCTGATAAAAATGCTGATGAAAAGTTTTTTCCTTAACAAATGAAGGAACACTCTACAGCCATCATCAGGAAGCCTGCAACACCACAGCTCCTCAATATTTAAGTTCTTAGTGGTAACTCTTGTAACATAAATGCACCAAAAGCACTTCCTCACATCTCCAAAAGGATTTACAACAGACTGCAGTGGTTAAGTCTCCAGTTACCGAGGCAACATTTTTATTAAACACACTAAAAGAATCCTAATATACTGCATAATGCTTCACCATTAAAACTGCATTTTACTGGCCGAAAAAACAAGAGCCTATCTGGCGAAATACCGGCTTCCCATCCTTACTGCCTTGTATCTGCCTGTACTAGCTATAATAACAACACTATCATTTGTTTCAGTTCTCGTACTGACTTTACATTTATCATATTCTCTTGTGATTAAGCCAGTATAAAGAGATTATACTTTTTCCTAACCACACAAGTCCTATGAGCTACCACAGAAATCAAAAGTAAGCAATTAGCTGAGAAGATTGCTTATTGCTTGAGTGAAATAGCTAAAACAGTTAAAGTGACAGGATCTTAGATAAGTCTGTAGATAGCAACTGCAGGAGAAAAACATAAATCCTTTTTTTAATTAATTGCTTATAAATCATCTCCATCAAGGGTATCTCTTAAATGGATGCATGAAGCTTGGGAATGCATACATCACCCATCCTGTAACAGCATCATTCCCCTTTCTGTTTTTTGAATATGTATGTCTAAAACCCAATCCTGCTTACCGGGCAGCTGGAGAGTATGGAGAGCAAGAATATCTATAAACTGTGTCAAGCTGGCAGCTATAGGAGGGATCTCATCAATGTATACAAATACCTGAAAGGAAGGTGCAAGAGGATGGAGCCAGGCTCTTTTCAGTGATGCCCAGTGACAGGACAAGAGGCAATGGGCACACACAGACACACAGGAGATTCCCTCTGGACACTTTTTTACTGTGAGCATCACCGAGCACTGGCACGGGTTGCCCGGAGAGGTTGTGGAGTCTCCCTCCTTGGAGATATTCAAAAGCCATCTGGACATGGTCCTGGGCAACTGGCTCTGGGTGGCCCTGCTTGAGCAGGGGTGTTACTGGACCAGATGACCTCCAGAGGTCCCTCCCAGCCTCCGCCACTCTGCAATCGGTGCTGTAGACTGCGTTCACTTAGTGCCTTCCCACCAGGCGCTACAGACCTTGGCACACTGCCAGGTACCATCCCCATCTCAGGGAGGCGAAGGGGAGTCTTTAATTACCTATCTGCAAGCTGCTTAAGGGGTCACCTCACTCTCTAAGATCGTTTTAAACCATTAACATCTCCTGAATTGCTCCAGCTGATAGTTTTATCACATAAGGTCAAGGGACAGAGTTTCAGACCACTTACTTGCAAAACCCACAGATCTATGTACAGATCTGAAACGCCCAAGCAGGTGTTTCCTTAGGGACTGCCTTGTCACAGGGAGTCAACTTCCTAGTTATTCCAAGGATCCCAACTCCGATTCTCATCCTTGCCCTAAATCCTGGCAGTAGCCATAGGATGCCGCACTGGTAATAACTTTCTTCTACAAACCCCTAAAAGCATACACGCAACAGGACATGGTTTGGCAAGAGACAAGCACCTTTCTGGTTCTCACACAGCATTTGCTCCTTCAATTTATTCATGTATTTGTGCCCTACATGTGTTTTAAAATGTTAAATCTAGTCCCAACGAAGTTTCGTAAAGTAACATTTTCAGTCAGAGGTGTCTAACTGAGGCCATTCTTTTTGAAGTTGCATCCTTTAAAAAAAGAAATTCAGTGTTTTATATGAAAAGTTTGCCCCTTCTACAATCACAGCACACAATGTGCAACTCACTGGATTTTTTGAGAATCTTTTAATAAGACCTGCAAATCCTAAAAATACAGCCTAAAGTGTCCTATAGGAAAAAAAAGGCTGTCCTGCAAGTTTTTGCTCAGGTAACAAAACAATTAATTTTCAAAGCTCTCCTCACACCTGCCTGAGCACCTCTTAGAGGCCACTACTAAAATTTAATTTCCAACTATTCTTTGCAACTCAAAATTATGTCAGAGGCAAATAAAACCCTTCTAGAGAAATTCAGGAGCCTGAGAAGACAATTTTTCTTCACAGCAAGAACACACTCTGCTCTCAGTTACAATGACCACTACGACCACCATTAGAGAGAAAACTTAGGTAGCTACAGCTTAACACAGGCTTTCATTTCGTTGTACACTGCAAGAAGGAGGTAAGCTGCCTTCCAGGAAACCTGTGTCAATAGCGAAGACTGAGAGCAATACTGAAGAGCTGTGAACAGGTAAGCAGGAGGATCACAGGGCAGTCACAAGGAAAGCTGAGCTGTGACTCAGTGCCTGAAAACAGCAAGAAGATGGGAGGGGGGGAAAAAAAAAACCAACCAAACAACAAAAACCCAGCCACAGAACAGGGGCAAGAAAGATTTCACCAGCAGTTTTCCCCCATAACACAAGAACAAAAAGCAGGCTAGGGTTTTCTTCACATCTTTGCATGCATATTTAAAGTTGACTATTAGTCCAAATCACACAGAGGCACATATATACGGGAAAGGCTACTTTGCCACAAAGTCTCCAAAAAGAATGGAGGGACTCAATGTTTGCATTTTGGGTTCAGGGCTGACAAGATTGTTTTCACTCCATCCTGTGCTCCCTATTTTCTTTAGCCTCAACATGTCCTCCAGCCTTTTAACAGTGGCCTGGAGCAATCTTGAGCCAATCATCTCCTTATGGGCCTCCAAAGAGGTCTCTGCCGTGTAAGCTTCAGATTTCCCTGGGGGTGGGGGAAGAGAGAGCTTCAGAGCAATGCCAACTCCTAAGCACTCTGTGGGAGACAGAAGTTGTCAAATGCCCCTCTGAAGCAGGGCTGTCAAATCATTTCTGTATTTATACCTCTAAACCCATTCATACCCATATCCAAATCAACCTGCTAGACTGCCTCCCAACATGCAGTTTCACACTTCAGGTTTCCAGGTGCACAGACATTCTGAAGAAATGTCTTATACAAACACTTACACAAAAATAAGACGTACTGTCTGCACCGCTTGCATCCCATTTAAGACTGTCATTTCTCTTTGTCAGAGCTGTCACAAAACCCCATGCAGTAAATGACAAGCCAACTCCAAAGTACTGCACCTAGTAAAAATTTAATATAATAAAACAAATTGAAAACAGCAACATTATTTTAACCATTCACAATTAAAGTGGAAAAATTATAAGGCAGCCATTCATGGAATGATTTTTGTGTACAAATGGTTTGGAAAAAGAGACATTAAAATTACAGTTCCATACATGGAGTCAGGTAAACAGCAATGACCACGCAATGTTTTTCCCTGGAAAGCCAAGGCTGCTAAGAGATGTAATAAAAGGAAAGTAAGAAAAAAAAAATTTTATTTTTAAAAGAAGTTTGAGGTGAACAGGAATCTGAAATTCATCATAAACTTTCCCACCATGCTGCAACCACTCCTCCTCCTTCCACCCCCAAAAGAATACAAATACACTTCCCTCCTCTTCTTCCCAAGTCTCAGCACAGAACGGGAAGGGAGCAGCAGCAACATTTATTCCACAGCATCTCTCTCTCATTCTGCATAGAGCTGATACCACGCAGACACATCTGCTACTGTCAAAGCTCCTTGAAGGCTCTGAACTAGTTCCTGAAAAAACACAGTAGTTTTCCTGGGTCTTTTGGATAACATTAGCCTTTTACACAATCCACGTGGAAATGGTTCTCTGAAGTCAACAGTGGGTGACCGTGTTTAACACCCGGCCACCTGACATGCCACAACTATCAAAAATTCCTATCCTTGTGTGACAGCTCTGCCATCAAGTTAATGTCAGTGCAGCTTCTGCATCTGTCATCACGTGCTGAAAAAGAAATATTTCCCTTCTTTATATAAGGAACAATGAAAGAATTACAACAGTAGGGAAAGTACCTCAACACACCGGGATCAACGGAAACAGCTTTAGTCCAATTCCTATGGCCAATTAAGAAATCAGTAACTGAAAAAACAGCTGATGAGAAGCTTGTAGATTTCCTAGAGGGATTAACAGAAGGAAAGGGGGACATGCCTAGAACTTGGTTAAAGTGTAACCTGCTAGGCCTGCTGCCACCTACCTCACAGTAGAAAACACAGGCAGAGATGGCTATTATAGAGAGAGTAAGAGGAATTTGTTTGCACCAAGGTCCCCTGAGGAGTAGAAAATGATACCAGATGGCCCTGACTACATGAAATGCTTGGATTTACTGTGACAGATGGGGAGATAGGTAAAAAAAGGGGCTATGATAAAATGGACCATTTTATTTAACTCATTAAAATACTCTGCTTCAAGAAAATAATCCTCCCTGTGGAACTAACAATTTGGAAAGGTCTGATAATTTAAAATTTCATATTCTCCTTATCACATAACCAAAAGCTTCCTTAGTCACTGCAGTTTCAGCTACACAACTGAAAATAAAAGTTCAACACAGAGATAACAGAGGCAGCCAAAAGAAAACGCTGTTGCTACTTCTAAATGGGTAGAAAAAAAAAGTAAAAATCACAGAAGTCTTCTATCACTTAACTGAGTGCCAAAATGAAAAGTACATGTTATCAGAATTTTTGTGCCAATTTTAAGTTGCCAATGTTTTCACTTAAAATCCCTCACCTGCTGCTATAACTTGGCCTCTACAGTTCATGAATCATTAAACTGAGTATTACCATTTCTGGTGGCCGCCCCAGTGGAAACATGATCCGAGGGACCGGAGAAAAGAAAGACGACAAGACCTCTCAGCAGTGGCACCTCTTATGATTAATACGCCAGAGGTTATGTCAGCAGTGAAAAGGCTGGCTGCCACATCTCATCAATACACACTGATCGATATAAGAAGGTACTATCCACACGCTCCAATACTGAAACAAAAGGCACGAAACAGGACCTTACCTGTATATCTCCCTAAACCATTGCTATTGTTATACACAAAATGAGGCTGAAGTGGAACGCAGTCAGGATGCCAGCTTAACCAGTGGGGTGGGGTGCATGTGCAAGTGACAGATTACAGTTTAAACAAACAAAAAAAACCTTACTGTTTTACAAAATGTAAGCATCTGGTGCTGCACTAAGCTATCTCCTGCTTCTGCTGCAGATCTTGCACACCCTCCAGCTTTTGGAAACAGTTATGTGGAAAGATTAAGCATGGTAAAAATAGTGAGATTATCAAGGAAGAAAGTAATTAGGGGGAAATGAGGAAGAACGCTGGGAGCTCTGGTGTAAATATCCCTGTGTATCATTTGCATGTGTTGGTAATCTGTATCACTGCACTTTTTAAACAGGTAACATACTAGTTGCATATGTACATTGTAAAAAAAGTTTAAGAATGTGCAGAGAGGATCTCATCCACATCACTAATTTTGCAGTGGCTTTTCAGAACAGAATTAAATTTTGAAGGTCTAGTGTCAAAAATGCTTGTTTAGGCCTGATACACTAATTCTACGTGAAAATACTGTCTTGTGGGAAAAGATGATTTCTAATAATTTTGCATTGATCTTATATAGTAAAACACACAACTGAACAAGCACTCCTGGGGATCAATACTAGGTACAATCCTGGGATATACCTGTATTGTTACAAAGTCAACAGACAAAGCAATCACTAGTCCAAGAGCCAGGCCATACCCATTGTTGAACTAATAGACAAACAGGACAATGACAGAAATGTAAAGAAGTTAAGAGGCACAATGGCCTGTGTAGTATAAGTAATAAATGGCATGAAAGACAGACACGCTCATTCAAATGGAAACAAGAAGCACTTCAGTTAAGAAGTTATTTCAAGCCTTGAAAATCCATCTCAAACAAAAAAAATCAAAAGAAAAATATATTTGGCAATGTTATCTTTAAAAAGTGCAGACAGACTATAGCTTAAAAAGGGTATGACATTAAAAAGTTTTCCCCTAAAGAAAGAATTTTATGTTGAGTCTGTGCACATCAAGCATTCCTGACTTTCCAGTGCACTACAGTTATTAGAGTATAACATATTTTGCACAAGAGAAATGATGCCTGACAAGAGACGGCTGTGTCTTGGAAAGGGAGGGATCTTTTATCGCTCTTCTGCAGTGAGAGGCATCAGCAATTGCCAATAAGTTCTCCAGAAGATTCACCAAAACTAATGCTTATCAGTAAGAGGCAAATGCACAATTCCCAAAGGAAAAGCAAAATGCCTAACAGGTCCACTGGGAACCCACCAGTTTGTTTTTTTGTTTGTTGGGGTTTTTTGTTCAGAACTGCTTTAGAAACACTTTGTACTCTATCTGCAGCATAAATATTTAACTAAACATCTTGTTTTGTTAGCCTTAATATCTTTTATTTAATAAACACCCCCCCCCCCGATTTCAGCAGTTCAGACTTTTGAAAATGAGCTAGTAAAGTTCTCTGGTCCCTCAACAGCTGTCTCCATCAGATTTCTACTCCTCAGAGCCCAGAACAGCTCGATTTCAAAGGACACTATGGGTATCTCTCTCAACAGTAGTAGTGTAACCACAGTACCCAATACCTAATTCCTGCTAACATTTTTGGTGCCTACGCTTTACTGACTTGGCAGAAGACCATCTCCCAGGAAACGCTCCCTTTTTAAAAATTTATTAACAATTGCATAAACAATCAAAACACTATTCTCCTCGCTTCTATCCTTTGTCTTAAATAATTGAATACACTGCAAAATTCATTTGCACTTTCTTAACCAGCTGATTTCCTACTCTAATCCTACACTTTGTCTACATCATTTCCTTCCCATCAGTGACACTTCTGTGACAACAGCAGTGTTGTCCAGAGTTCCGAGTGTAGCCCATTTTTGCAATGCAATTAGTGACAAACATCACAAGGACCAGTCACGCTGTCAGGACAACATAGAACTGATGGGGGAGAGCCCCCTTCTTCATTAATAAGACTTCAACCTCTCACAAGGCAGCCATCCTTTGTTTTTGCTCTCAGCTGTGAAAGCTGAATTGCAAGATACTTTGGTGATTGCAATTTCGTGATGAGTCGCTATGTTCTTCCCCACTCACCTTTCTTAAACTCCAAATTCCATCTTCCCTGAGAATAGGGCCAGAAGTAACAATTAAAATAGCAAATGTCTTCAGAAAAGAAAGTTATATAGAATTTACGTCCGGCTGCCATTTTGCTACACTAAAAACTCTCCCAGTATTTCTCATTTTGCAATTAAGGTTCCCTCTGAACTCCATAAAGTGGATGGGATGGATGATGGGTAAGAGACAATGATAAAGGGAGCAGCTGACATTTACTGCTCACGTCAGGTCGAGGAGGAGAACGGTGAAATTCGAGCATTTAGTGATGGTGTCCAATGGACAAAACTAGAGGAATAAGGCATCCTAATACTAGGGCTGCCACCTCCAGACGACTGAGTCCTTTTCCTCCAGTTGATTCAGGTTTGTGGCTATGAGCAATTCCTCCTACTTCTGGGAGGACATGAACTGTGGCAACATAAAGAAAAGTCCCAGCAGAAAACAGCATAGCAACTCCGGTGGCATTGACTTCTGAAAGGGCTTCTTTGCTGCTCTGAAATTGAAAAAAAACAGAAAGAACAAAAAAAATGAGGATAAACAGAAGTTCTTCAATCAATAACAAAAAAATTCCGTAAGTGTCCAGACACAGTAGGATTTCTATCAACTCTCATTCTCTCACAATGACAATGGTTTAATGTGTTGTTTTGTGTCTTGCACTTCATGTGTAGCAACTGGCATTCTAAAGTTGATGTGGGGGGCAGAAAGACACCTCTCATCCTAGTTAGTTCACTTCAGACTTCTAGGAACCCTTACAGAAGAAAAAAGTCACAGTCTCTGCAGAAGCATCTTGTTTGACCATCTCACAGCAACATACAAAATGTCAAAATGACAAAGTGTGCTTTGAAAAAAAATGAAGTTCAGATTGCAAAGCCACAAATTTTAGAAAGGACACTCAAGATTGACTCCCCCCCCCCCCCTTTTTTTCTAAACAAAGAGTTCAAATAAGATGTGAGCCTTTAAATATCTGGTCCCCTGCTGGTCAGAGCAAGATTTGCTAGATTTAAGTCCCAAATCATCACTCATTCAATATTTCATTTGTATGTACAAGTAAACACCCAAAACTTTTCCAGAATTTCCATGCGAACTTCATAAAGAAATGCATCTTCTGGATCAAAACTGAGCACCTCTTCACATTCATACTAGGATTAAGATCATGCTACACGTCATTAAATGTAACGAAATGCAAACCCACTCATATAGGTTTCAAAATGCTTCTTGAACAATTTCCAACTCAAGTGTGTTGTTAGTTCTCTGGTATACTCTCAGGTTATTTTTCCAAAGAGCGGAGATACATCTTCTGCTCTGGAACTATACAACCACTGCGACAGCCCTTATGCCTTATCAATTCTCTGTTCTTTCTGAAGTGCAAAATGCAAAACCAACTCTTAGTGAGCCTACACCAAAAGAATGCTCAAACAGCATTCTCATTTCTATTTACAAACCCAACCCTGTCTCCTGTACTGAAATATCAAATATAACTCCTTTCCGGCAAGTAAAGGGATTAGCCCAGATGATTTACTTAATCTTTCCTCTCATGCCTTGAGTTTCATGAGATCACATGTTAGATTCTTTACAACACAACATCATAGTGTGTCACCAGCATGGTCCACAGCAGTTAGTAATACAGGAGTGTCACAGGAAATGTTATGAGAAGCAGAAACATTTAATTTGGACAGAGATGATAAACTCACATGCAGTGGCCCATTTCACAGGTCGTTCGTTGCACAGAGCCAAGACAAGACTATGCTTTAAGGAGTATGAGAGGGAAAAAGGCTGTTCTAGCTGAGGATTCAGCTTCTGACACAGCGCGAAAAAAGCTTTGAACATATAGGACCAATTCTGGGATGGTGGGGGAAACTAGCAAAGATTATTTTCTACCTGCATATTAAAATAAGAATGCATGCAGCAACACTGAAAATTACTCAGTTATATAGTCATCAGATAAAACCTGGTATATAAGTAAATTGTTCTCAACAGGGAGCAGCAGAAAGCAGAAAAGACAGAAATCAGCCTTGTAAAAACAGCTATACAAAACTCTATAGAGGAGTTAAGTCACTGGTTCTGGGTTATTTTTTGTTTCACACATTCATATTGCTACCTTTTTATCTGCTTTTTTAAATCTCCATTCTGCTAAATTTTTCAAGCAGTTTGGAATTAGGTTCTATGAAACTCATATGATATTCCTTTCCCCAAACTCCACCACTAAGCTACGTTTTGGGCAGAACAAAATCACAGACTTACCTTGCTTAGCCCTAAGTATGTCACCATCGACATAACAGGTGCTGCTAACGCAAAGACCAGCAAGTGTTTTCTAATTCGATTCCGTTCCAGCCCAGCGTGCATCAGGAAGGAAACCAGGCCAAAGGCAGCTGGTGCCTGCAAAAAACAATATTCACTGGTAATACAATACCTTCTAAAATCCCCTGAAATCAGAGATAAAGTTGAAATACAACTTACTACATTGAAATGCACTGAATCGGAAGAAATTCAGGGAAAGCACTAGTATGTTGCAGTTAACCCAAATCAATGGAATTCTGCAGACTACCCTGCCTTAATAACAGTACCTAATGGAAACTCATGTTCTGGCTATCAGAGTACACATATTTGTGTAGTCATTGTAAATATTAAAATTTTCATTCTGACTTGAGTCATTGCTACAATCCCTAAGTCTCCATTAACTTATGTAATTTCTTTTTTCATCCTGATACTACTATACATCCTTAGATGAACAGTTTCTTTATCTGCAGCAGAAAAATTCTACAATTAACATGGAGTGGGAAAAAATTCCCGAAGAAAGATAACTGTCAGCCTCCACATGAACAAAGACTTAAGAGCTCTTTTGATTAGTTCATCATTCAGTTTCATTTCTGTTCCCACTGAGAAGCAAACAAATACTTCCTTCTTCTCCTCTGCTGGCATCCAGTTTCTTATCCACAAGGCATAGCTGTCCTACTACTCATGGAATTTACTATATTTTTGCTCACATAAAGACAATAGCAGTCAACCCTGACATTTTTGAGATATTAACTGAAATATATTGAGCATTTTTTATACACAGAATTTTTTTTTTTAACCTAGAAGAAGGAAACCATGAGTGAAGGAAAAAAGATGGTAAAGACAAAAGCATCAATCAGAATCAGAAGATTAGAAAAATAAAAAAAGACACTAGAGAAATACATTTCTCTTTCAGTACCAAATATTTCTTGATAATCTTTCATAGAAGTTTTTCTCTTCTAAAATTGTACACTTTCAGAAGTCAGTTAACTTGAACATTAAGAATAATAAAAGCAAGTTTCACTTGGCAATAGCCATAAACTAAGCTTCATAACAAGATGTGACATTGACATTGCCACCTTTGAAGAGGGTTATGTAAACTACAATTTCTTGTATGAACAGTGAAGAAAAGACATACTAGATCTGGATTTCCTAACATTTTGAACATGCAATTATGCAAGCAAGATTTTGGATGAATGTATGACTAACTACTGTAATATATGCAAGGGCTACCGTAAGTCAAATATGCATCTGCACACATGTGTTTAGAACCTATATAGCTAATAGATATCTTTGCACAAACATTAAGGAAAAAAGATCTTCTGATCTTCAAGAGCCATTGTTTGCTTGTTACCATTAGAAAAAAATTAAATTTTTTTCCTGCAGAAATGGCATATGACTCAATGTTGAAGCTACTACAATAACAGAGGTAACCCGAAATTGTAATTCAGTACTCTGATATTAAGTGGTTTCAAAGAACTAACCCTTTAAACACTAAAACCCTTTATAACAAATATCCCTCCCATTTTCTTAAGAAAAATCACAGGACTAAAAAACTGTTGTAATCAGCAGAAAACTGCTTTTCCTCGTTGAATACACTAGCATATACTTCTGTGCTTCACCCTCCAGAACTTCTCTGAATTCATGTCTTACAGCAGTAAGAATCTTGGGGTGGGGGGTGGGGGGGGTGTTTGTTTTTTTAAAAACCACACCACCACACTAGCTTCAGAAAAAGTCAGTGTGAAGCTGCCACATTTCTTCACGAGCTATTCTTCTCTCCCTACTTTTGGGAGACTTCTCCCAAACATTGCAACCAAGGATAGGCAGTAGGCAGTCAGAATTCTCTTTCATTCATACCCCATTCAGACTTGGCGTCCATCATTTGCTATTCTGTCATATATCATACCAGTGCTTTTTGGTCCTTGAAGCTGTACTACTAACCTGTTCATTTCAATGGCATTACACATCTCCATATTACATCACTATGGAAACTTAAAGCATACAGAAATTACTAAAGATCTTAACAGTCTTATAGAACAAATAAGATTTTTTGGATGATGACTTACCTTGTGCAACATAATCGCAACAAACACTATCAACTGGACACTAGTCTGAGAAGTAGAAGCTGCTGCACCCAATGCAACACCATCAGCTGAAACAGGAGTGCAAGTTCATGGATTATTCCTCCACATCAGTTTCAGCTTTCCCATCCCCTCAATGGCTGATAGTACAAAACATGTTGATTTGAGAAGTCCTGTTACTCAAAATGCCATTAACAATACCAACCCAACACATGATTCACTTCCCTTTGTTTGTTAAGCCACAGCAACTTCAGGATATCAGACAACCCTCAACAGGAGCTGTCTTGTATTTCCCATGACCATAAAAAACCATACTGAGAATCTATTCAGTATTGACACATTCTGACAAATTAGAACCAGGTAACAAGTTTAGTTATTTTAGTCTTCTGTAGTAGAATTGGCTTCCTCTCTAAATTAAAAAAATCTACTTTAGATTCTAAGCATTAAAAGAATTTTAATTATTACCCTTTACATGAATTTTCAAATATAAATACTATTGTAAATACTATTTTTTTACCATTTAATATAAATACATTGTCTAAATGAAATAGGAAGTGGATACCATATTAATCCTTAATATACAGACACTTCGTTTAGTGAAGAAATATCTTTTTGATCAACATCTTATGACTTATCTCGACAATAACCTTCAGCAGGAGAGATTAAAAAGCACCATATTTATACTACACACATATAGTGAAGAATTACAACATGAACATGGGTTGACTGCAACACATGCATAACTTTTTCAGTCCTTGCAAGTCAGCCAAAATATGTTTCAGTCAAATCTTTGTGCTCCACTCTGTAACGTCCTTTTTTCCACAAGATATTATTTTTTTAAACTTAGTATTTTTTTTAAAAACACAGGTCAACTGACAAGCAAACCCAAAGGTGTTTCATACTGCTTATCAAATGTGTTAGCATGTATTGAAATTTAGCAGCTAAAGCAGTCAGAAAAAGAAATTGAAGAGGCAGAGAGTGAGCATGACACAACTTTTCAGATGGGAAAAAATAAAGGAGTGAAAATACTGGACCCAAATAAAACTCCATGGAACATTCTGAGCACTGGAGTATGTTTTCCCAGTAAGTTTTGGGGAAGATCCTTAGTTCTCCCTGCCCTGCCTTTTTTTTTTTTGTATAAAAAGCCACCTTCAAAAACAAAACCCAAGTGTTTATCACATCTAAAGATGAGCCACACAGCAACAGAAGTCCTTGTCAAGTGCTAACAATAGGTCCCACATTACCTGCAGCATGGACTACTAGTCCCAGCGTTGTGGTGATTTTGGAGTTGCCTGATCTTGCAGCTTCTGGATCTGAAACAGCCATGAGGAAAGTTATAAATACAAATACATAAAATAAGGTTATAAATAGAAATACATAAATTACGCTGGAAGAAAAATTGTAAGTATCACTGCACATCTCTCTACCAGCTGCTTAGGCAGTTATATTCAAAACTACCAGCTTTTGTATTTCTGCATTGGATTTACTGAAAAATAGTCTGATACCTAACACCTTCAAATCACCTCAAGTTCTGCCAACAAACAAGTGACAGAATCATAGACAATTCTTTGCACTTTACAGGATCATTGATATAGGCAGAAGCAGCTGTTTTTCTTAACCTCCTGAAACCAAATGTTAAAGTTCTGTGCTACCAAGGGGAAGAAAAGCTAGTTTTCCATCCCCAGAATCCAGAGCTGCTCCAAGAGTCAGGATGATTTTTCCACACATAGCCCAATATGGGCATTTTCCTTCAGGTGACAGTCTGGGGCAGTCTGTGTTGCACTGATTGTCTGGCAATTCCTAGTAAGCAATACATTCTACTTGTCATGGCAGCAGTTGCAAAGATTTCCCTCCAGCATTATACACCACAGAGAAATGCAGCCAGTGCTGCTTGAGATCCAGTGTTTTGACTGTAATTGTTTGACAACTACTCTGAGGACATTTACAGGTTAGCTTATTATACAGCACCACAGGGCAATATCCACCACTACGCATTTGGTGGTGAAACTGTTACAAAGAATCACTGCAATGAACAGGGCAGATAAGTCCTACACAAGTATAGAAACATCTTATCATTCAACTGTTTTATTCCAAACAGTTGAACAGCCGTTATTTAATTATACTAGTGGTCAGTAAGCTGACTGCAAGCACACTGACACAGCTACTTTAGTAAGTCTGCACTGCCAGCAAAACAGAAAGTCCAGTCCTGTTCCTTTCCTCCTGCTTGTCCCCACACCCTCCAGTCTCTCTCTTCAGGCCCAGGCACGCACGTAGCTGTCCAGTGAGTCAGATCAGGGAAGTGTGCTGGCTAAAAAACTAACGTATTCTCTTCGGTCAGATTGATCTTCCGAATCAAGGGGAGCCTATTTGAGCAATTAATTGCGTAAGCTGCATTTGGATGACTGCGATGGTATACTCATGTCAAATAGGAGGAGATATTTACAAAGAACATTTCCTTTATATTTGTTTTGGATTGACCAGAACGAAACACACTCAAAGAGAGAGTCACATGTGATTTCATACCTCCATTCTGGCCTACAGAATTTTTCTAGTTTAGACAAAGTAAAATCTAGCCACTTGGGAGATAACAAAACTACCAGACATTGGTTCAAATGAGAAAAGTGTTTTTCTTCGACAGCTTTAAAAAACATTACAAAAACACTACTACATTTCCTGTGACAGAGGTACAGACTAGATAAAACTTTACTTAATATCCTATTTTATAGTGCATATCTCTAACACAGATCATAGTCTATTTTCTCCTGGTATTTGCTCTGATCAGAGACATAGGAAAGAGTCATAACCTGTACAAACTAAGGATTCTCCTGGCAGTTGCTCACCTGCGTCCCCTTGTCATCCTCACTGCCACTGTTTCCTTTGAAAAGCTCTGAAAGTCAGCTAGCCATGGCTGTGGCTCCATTTACGCTTCTCCAGGAGCACAAAGGTGACGCAGCCCCTGCACTAGCCTCCCATCTGTCCCACCACATTAACCCCATACAAGCATTTGCGCATCTGCACTGTGAACTGCCAACGATCCAAACAAAACACATTACCCCTCCTTTGTGTGTGTGTGTTTTCCTTCAAGATCAATTCCTTAATTTTTGAGGGCCAAATTCCACCAGAGGAGATTATGTGGGAGAAAATGAGCAGCCAAAGGCAATAAAATACCTTTTCAGATAACAAAACACCTTTGGTGCATTTCAAGCTACAGTCTGAGCATGAAGCCATGGGCAGGAAACAAAGGCAACTGTAGGCATTTTTAGAGTCTTGCAATGAAGTTGAGAAATCTTTGGACTAAGCAGCAAGTACTTTGAAGTAAGCGAGGCTCTAGGCTAGCGTGGGAGTCCAGTTGTGCAGTTACAGTAAAGGACCAGAGCTGACATCTAGTCATTTCTGCAGTCTTACTTAAGATAACTTTTTGTTCTTTGCAAATTTTACCTGCATGTATGACAATTAAGTAGGAAAAACAAATGAAGATAAGACTAACCTGAGGTTTTTTGGAAAGCCAAAGAAATCCCCTATGGGTGATACTGTAAAACAGACAATAACTCAAGTGTCAAGTCACCCTCCACCCCGACACCATACGTGCTCATACAGTTACTTCATGCTAGCGAAGCAAGCTCTCAGATTACGCTGAATTCCAGGATCGATTTCCAGCACAAACTTTTCACGTAGACCTTGCTTTATGTTTGTAAAGCACCTACTGAAACTCTGGACATGACTGGTCAAATTAAATCTCAGTAGCATTCTAAAAATTGCAACTTGCTAGTTAAGACTAATTAGCAAGTCTAATTGAAGTTAATCTTTACTTACCATCTGTAGAGTGCACATGAGAGCTGCCTATCTGATCCACCAACAGCATGAAGACAAAGCCGAGGACGAGGGATACACCAATGTAGGCATGCAACCTGGAATGGTCATGGCCATACTCGTGTACAACCGGGATTTCCGCTACCTTCTCAGACTCAATCACACGCTGCATCTCACTTGCCGGGTGATGCTTCCCTGTGGCAGGCAAGCAAACAGATTAGGGGACAGGGGACTAAACATGGCATGGTCACTTTTCTCCTCTTTTGCCAAAAGTGTTCCTCATGCTTTCTTGGACAGTACACAAAAGTCCTCATTTAAGGTCTTTCTTAGACCATTTTCTTAGGGAAGCACACATTTGCCTGGTTGGCCTCTCCTCATACAACTTCAGTGTGGAAAAGCAAAGAAAGCATTAATACTTAACAAGCCATACTTTGTTTAAATGCTGCATTTTAAATACAAATTGATTGATAAAAATTGCTGAATAATTCCTTTTTAACTGAAGTTGCCAATTTTGTCAGTATTCAGAGATACTGTCAAGCAGTTAAGTCATAATCTTCATTGAAGTGAGAAAATACAGGATTAGGAGGTAAAATAGGTTTCATCCACTAAGAGATCTAATGCAATCTTTAAGATTAACTTTATATCTCAAAGCATCAGTCTCTAGTTAAACAAGTTAGCATTGATACACTCCATTGACACAGACTACAACAACAGTTAAGTCAGCACACTGTCTTACAAATGTCAGCACCATCTTAGGAACCCAAGTCCAAGCCCTGCAGCTGACTGTTGTGTGGTTGTTTCCTTTCCCTACACAAGCTTTAATTCCATGCCACCCCCCACCCCCAAGACATTTACTTTGTCTCACTGAGCTACCCTGAAATTAGGTGAGCTCTAAATGACTCTAAAAATCTAAGAAAGGGAAAGAAGATGGCTGGACAGGTTTTCAATTAAGTTTCCATAGTATAAAATGCTTTATTTGGTGCACAGTTTATAATTTTAAAACATTTTCAAATATTTCATAGGTTAGTAACAGTCACAAATGTCTGTATCTACAATGACTTTAGAAAGCAGAGATGTAATATAACTTTACCAACTTTTACAGATTGCCATTTGCCCAGCATGTGTGATCTTTATCACAAGCAAATACTCACCACACAGAATTCCAACCAATTTCAACAGAAATTACATCATCAGTCTCACTCTGAATTTACACAAGCTTAAACAGAAAGGAGAAGGTTTTTCTGGCACGTGCATTTATCATTTCCACTAGTCTGTGGCCTAGTGGCTCCCAAGATAGATCCATGAGATCCTCCAACCTTGCTCATGACCACAGGAAATCACTGCTTCTGCAATCCCATCTGACAGAGGGCAAACAATGTCCAGAAGTACATAGCTTTTTCAGTACTGGGCAGCAAAGATTGGCAAGAGTTGCCTTAGTACATTTATGTGAAAGAGATTTAATAAAGCTTTTTTTAGCAAAATTCTAGGTATTGTTTCCAGCTGATAAGCGAAGAATCATGTCTAAGCCTTCTTCTGCCAACAGCATACAGAAATACACTGTTAGAAAGGTACAAGCACAGATCAGGAATAGGGAATTTTGAATTAAGTTCCCAACTACCATATAGAACACAGTAAACATTTCACCTCTTGGTTTCAGACCCTGTGCTCACCTGAATCATATATTCTTTCTTTTTCTTTTTTTTATATTTCCCCTTACAGCCCCTGTCAGAGACATGACATCAGGCTAGAAAGCCCTTTGGGTAACGCAGAAGAGGCATTTAATGCTCCTTGACATTATTATAAGTAGTTGTACCTCTGCAGCAGGTAAGGTGCTTTACACACAGTAAGTATTACTCAAATGTTTCCAATGGGAGAACAGACACAGTAAATCTACTTCCACATCTGATACCTCAAGCTAAGTCAGATGTTTGAGTTGCATGCTATACTCCAAAGCCCGGAACTACCTACCATTCACTACAAGTTGCGTCCATTCCAGAACAGGGCCAATGTTTACAACCACATTTGGCAGGTTCAATTAATATTTGTAAATCTCTTTAATGTTCTACTAAGAAAATGTTTCTTCTTCTATGCTTCTCTGCTAGACCTAATGATGGTATCACAATCTCCAATTGTAATTATTTTCATAAAGTCTCTTGTCCTTCCCCTACACTTAGAGAACATAGTTACTCACACAAGCAAGCTTCCTGCACTTACTTGGGAACTCAAAAGAAATTTGTTTTTTGAATAAGAAATAAAAAACAAAGAACCCATCCACAAAGCTCTAATGCCCTAGAGAACATATGCATCACAGTCCAATACAAGGAAGCAGGTGACACATTAATTTCTACTCCCTCACAAAGCAACAGTTAGTGCTATAATATAAACTATGAACATGAAGAGGACTCATGTTCAAATGCTTGATCAGGAACTATATTATCTCTTAAGATCTGACTTGATCTTAATATCTGCACCTGGGGAGGAATAACCCCAGGTACCAGTACATGCTGGGGGCCAACAATCAGAAAAGCAGCTTCGTGGAAAAGGACCTTGGGGTCCTTGTGGACACAAAGTTTACCATGAGCCAGCAGTGTGCCCTGTGGCACAAAAAGGCTAACTGAGTCCTGGGCTGCACTAGGAAGAGTGTTGCCAGCAGGTCGAGGAAGGTGATCCTTGCACTCTACTCAGCACCGGTGAGGGCACACCTGGAGTGCTGGGTCCAGTTCTAGACTCCCCAGCAGAAGAGAGACATGGACATAGTGGAGAGGCACAAAAATGACTACAGGACTGGAGCATCTCTCCTATAAGAAAAGGCTGAGAGAGCTGGGACTGTTCAGCCTGGAGAAGAGAAGGCTCAGGGGGATCTTATCAATGTACAGAAATACCTGATGTGAGGGTGTAAAGATGACAGAGCCTTACGTATTAGTCACCTGTTCCTATCTATCCCTTTTAATTCTTCCTGAAGTTTGGAATGACCTACCTGACCTTGTCCACCAGCTGAACTCTCTCTCTTTTCTGAAAAAGACTTCTTCCAAAATCACTTGAAACAATAACATGCACAAACCCCTTCTCGGTTTCACTTTGTATTTCTTCCTACTTCACAGAACAGCAATGCTTTGATGGCAATACTATATAGAACAACATTGATTAAGCAAGACGTTTCCATCAGAAATTCTTAAAAATCTTTAATAGAAACAATGTTACTGATTTTAGTTTAATTTTTATCACAGTAAGAGGACTAACAGGACTAGCGTACAGCACTTAAAAGAAACTAGGATATCAACTACACTGTTTCATTGGTCTAATAGCAAGCAATGTTATCTCAGTATGAGAATAGACAAGGCTTTTGGAGGAGTTGTCATTCAGCATTGGAAAGCTTTTTGACTTCAGAACAGCTGATTTGTTCTGCTTGAATCAAGGTAAGGATATTCATGTTTGAATTGATTATAATTACAGTTCAACACAGAATATCTCTCCTGTTTCAACCTTGCATTTTAAGTTCACTCTAGATAATTTTTTTTTTTATAAGTGAGTGACAGTGCAACTTTCATCCACCTAATTTTATAAAAAGAGAATGGCAACAAACAAAACAGAGCACAGCATACATTAGGGCTTTCCCAACATCTGTGGCTTAAGTGACAAAAGTAAAACTTTTGTCATTTTAGGAGGTCTTTTGGTTGGCAACTACTCTTCAGAAGTTTTAGACATTAACAGCAAAAACTTGACTTCCTCTAGCAAGTCATCTTGCTGGAGTATTCATACATCTTCTTGGTTGAGACACAATTGTACATCCATCCCACTGTACAAAACGTTGGCACAATGCCATGACTACAGACAAAGCACATCAGAATAGGATTCATAGCCCTTGAAAGATTTCACAAACATATCTTTGCTAAACAAGATTGATCAATAAAGTAACTGTAGACCACACAAGATTGTTGCCATCTATATTAAAAAGTTAACTTTGCTTCAGATCATTTCAAGCCATAAAACATAGTGGGTAACTCAGGGCAATCTTTCTGACAGCGGTTATGCAGTTTCACCAGTTAAAACAAAGGACTGAAGTCACCAAAGGAATTTTATTTGCTGGTAATACTCAAACCAAGGTTTCACTACACACATACATAGGTTTATGATCAAATAATAATCTGAATCATGATATGCTATTTGTTCTCAGCCTACAAGGTCAAAAATTAGAAGTTATTTATTCTGTGGCCTGTGGGAAAATACAGAAGTAGTAGCAAATGACTTTTGCATCAATGACAAACACCTGTTTTGATAACAAGCAACCAGTCTGAGTTAAATTACACTTGGAAATGGGAAAACAAACACCAACCTCTCCCCCCCCCCCATTATATGAATATACCTCAATGTTCCCTTAGGTACCTTTCTACATTTAATTATGTAAATTCGTGAATTTGGAAAAAAAAAAATGCACTGAAAGCTGTTAGGTTCTCAGAATCTTAAGCTTAACTTTGAATATCCTACTTTTGTAAAAATATACTAAAAATATTTTTTGTAGTTAAATCTACAATACCCATGAATTTTGCCTCTTTGCAATACAAAAAAAATCTTTACAGACAGACTGGCTTTAGACATGATACTGTGAGTTAGGAATTGAGTCTGAATTCATTCACAGAACAAATTCTTTTTTCCTACACAAATACTTCTGATATTACTATTGCAGTAATGGGAAGTGCCTTTTTTCCTCTCCACATACTAAACTTTACATTATGGAGCATATAGCTCTAAACAGCAGGCTGTAGATTTCATACATGAACAGTATGCCCCATTTAGTGACAAATTAGAAAATGCAAACGTTCACAGCAATTGTATTTACTGCTAGCCATATCATTACAAGAAAAATCTAGTCTACTTAGAATTAAAATTGAATGGAGAGCAAACACACAACTACAGCTTATTAGAGACATCTTACATTAGAGTGCACAAATTACAGTACAGTATAAAAGCATAATCAGAGGTTCTTTCACTTCTTGATAAAGGATGATTTTATGTATTATCTTCTGTTTACTTTAAATCTAAGCAGAACAACATAAATTTAGTGGAAACTAAAACAGGATAAATTAAGCATATTACTAAAAATAAATTTAAAACAGTGTAGAAACAAGAAAAAAAGGTAATACAAGAAAAGAAGAGTATTACAATTTTCTCTAAATCCCAGATTAGCAACAATAGTACATCAGATACTTGCAAAGTTCTCTGCAGCCTCAACTTTATAGTCCTTTCTCCTGTGACTACTAAATTGTTGCTGTTTACCTTCAGACAAATTTCTGATTCTGAGCATACTGGAAAAATCTCATACATGCAATGGTAATAGCACAAGACCCCAAGCTAAAGCAAGACTTAAAGTGCACTCCAAACAGAGGTAATGAGCCCTGACTATTTAAAATAATGTCATAACCTCAAATTGAGGTTCACTAAGACTGCTGGGTACAAGATGTGCTCCACACTCACGTCCCTACAAGACACATAATCACTGTTAGCTTTCAGCTATTCATTAGAGGCTATGAGGTTTTGAAGACCGGCAACAGCAGACTAGAACTGGATGCCTGAACTTGGAAGCACGTGCAGATACCTACATGTAACAGACACCACCACCCAAGAAAGAAATGCCTCCTACTCTGTGAATTAGCCCTATATAACCATAATTTTCAGCCAAGTATATTAAGGTAACTTAATTCCAAGATGCTCTTCAGCTTCAAAGGAGGAAATTCTTATGAGGGGAAGAACATTTAGATCTATAAAACACTTCCTGCAATTGCTTTAACAAGAAGCAATCTAAACTACAAAAAGCAACCCCAAATAGTCCACAATTTAATTCTCTGCCAAAGGCATCCTTACAACTCCTTTGAAGTTCCAGTGAAAGTTAAACCTTAACTCTCCCCAGAATAAGGAACACTACACATAACCTGGCATAAAAGGCTGTGATTCCATGAACAGTACAGTACCTGGACCCACAAATGACTGTTATCGATCCACAGCCTGATCACATCCCTCTGTCAAATCACAATAAACATGCAGTATCATGCCTATGGCAGTTTCGTGATTCTATGCCAGCTTTGTGTCATGCTGCTGTGAAACCCTTCCACCAATCTCATGTTAAAAGCCCTAGAAACAAGCCCCAGTATACCATAACACCATGACCTAAGTTATCTTGAACAAGGCCATCTGGGTTTGGTTCTTACCTTCCAAAATGTCTTCATAAAGTGCATGTACTCCTTCTGGCACAATGACAGCCAAGGCAGTTCCACACAGCAGCCCAGCACCCAGAACAGTCACCAACTTTAATCTCTCCTGCAAGCAAGTACAAAACAAGTATCATCTTTAAGAATGAAAACACTTTCTCTACTCTCCCTCATTAACGGGGTGGGGGGAGGAGAGAGAACGATCCACAAAACCTCTTGCTGATTTTTATTCAAGACCCCCAGTTGCATAGTCCTATATTTCTAACTATTAACTTTCTGAAAGGTGAACATATCCAGTGTCCGATGCAATCAACTGAAGTAGGAAATGAAAGTCAAAGACGACCCATTTGACACTTAACATCAGACAAGAAATGAAATGAAGCATACTTGAAAATAGCAAGAATTGCTATGTTTGGCACTAATGATTATTGGGGTCTAATTCATCCTCTAGGGCCTCAAATTTAAGGCCTGCAGAGACAAAGAAAGATTGAGAGTGCCTGAATTTTGAAGCATGTTTGCAACTCTATGTTTTATCTTCATTCTGGGTTTGTTTTCAAATGTATCCTTCCTACTACAAATCATACTTAAACATGCAAGTTCCCTAAAATCTCTGCTAGGTATGGCACAGCGTAAGATGAATTGCCTGTTCCCCAAAAAAGCCAATTTAAGTAATAAAATACAAGAAAGAAAACTAAATTACCAAAGTAAAAACAGAAAAACAAGAGAACCAATAATGTAAGTGCAAATACATTGGTCAAGTGTAAACTACTAAGTCAGCTATATTTATATAACACAGAAAAGGGCTAAGAAAAGTTTTAGGACTACAGAAGGAGAAAAGGAAGATTTTAGAGAAAAAAGCAGCAGGAGCTCTACTTTCACCTACAGGTTTAGAGACACAGAAGAAATGAAGTTAAGCTGTTGTAAGACTGTTACATGATAGATGAACTATATTTCAGTCTCTAAACCAAACAGCCACTCTTGTGCAGAAGCTTGTCCTTGAAACTGCCATACTTTAATGGCCTTCTATTTAATATGGTATCACTGAAGAACAGACCTTCTTTAAAAACATAAAAGTGTGGATAAAAAAAGTAATTTAAGAGAAAGATACTTTTTTTTGTACTTGAAAGATCTAATGATGTGTTCCATGTATTAAAAAAAAATGAGGTGGCAGGTAAAGTTTTAGAACTGCAGTATCACAGCACCTGCAGAATGTCAGGTAGCTACAAAATATGGCAGAAGGGACTGAATCCCCAAAATAGCTCCAAAACGAGAATTATTAAAAATAATTTTAAAAGGCTCACTTAAATGAGAGTTTGAATGAGAGAATTACACCAAACTGATAATGGTGCTAATATACATTTCATATCAGTCTTTTTTTCTTTTTAATCTGATTAGGAGATGCTTATTGTTTTTACAACCATTTCTAAGCCTTCCAGTAGCATTTTAAAAGGCATTAGAGACTGAAAAGGCATTTAGGGCAATATAAAATGATATTCCACTCCCCACATAGTTACAAACCATGGCAATCCCCTTTCCCCTCTGCAAAGATAGGTTTTAAAATAGGCTTGTTACATAAGTATTGCAAATTTGCAATTAAACCTTAACAAAAAATACATAAACTTAATGTTTTTATAGTATAGCAAAGAAAAATAGTTTAATTCATATTTCAGGAAGAATTTCTACAAGACGACTAAAAACACACACATAAAGAGTTTATAAGTACTTGCTACTATTAATAAGGGTTATCTTCGTAGTTACATTCTAATTTTGGGCAAAAAGTTTGGAGATATATCACCCCTCCCTCGCCCCTCCCAAACTGACTAAATTCTGTTTTACCAATGTAAGAACAGTTTACTATCACTTTTTGCTTCCTTGTGACTACAACATTGACAGGCTAAAGTCAAAGCCATGTACTGAAAATACAATTATATAAACATCTAATAGACTCTAAAATATGACAAGTTGCAGAGGCTGTTTCTCATCATTTCTATAAGAGCCCTTATCATATCACGTGTAGCAACCATGGGAGTTTAAATCCTCCTAACAACTGCGTAGCACACATTTTGTGGCAGAACCATCATCACCTTCCATGCACAATGAGATGTCTGGGTGCTACCAAAATACTAACGTTAACTACTGAGGACCTGGAGACAGAGGTCAGTGTTTGACTAACGGGAAACCACCTGCTGCATATCCTTATTATGCCATCCGTTCTCCTCCTTCATGCACTATAATGACACAAGTTGTTGAACCTCACCGAAATAGGCAACACTTGCACAGAAGAAATAGGAGGCTCTAGAGAGATGCACAACTAGCTTTCTAAAAGCAAGCCAAATGTGACCATAAGGAAACAATTACAGCATTACTGGGGAAAATTCAAATAGTAATATGCAAGAGATGAAAACACCTGTATAGTTTCCACAAAAATGCACTGTATACTGCCATATATAACAATTATAATTGGTAAATTGTTATACAGTGGCAATCTACATGAAAAGATAATCTTCAACACCCACTGTTCATAAAGTCCTTTCGCAAAAATATAGTGTCTTTCAAGGAAAAACAAGATTATTTTTATACTGCAGCACTATAATCTTTTGCATACATACACATATAAACACAGGGAAAAACATGTCAGAAGTAATACTGTTTTATTACGACTGCAAATACAGAGTACTGTTTGCTTTCACTTGGGCATCTCCGAATTTTAAAGATCCATGAAAATAATACACGCTAACAAATTACTATTTCAAGAGAAGTCTGCGCCTCCTTTTCAGTACAAAATACTTAGACATGGTGAAGACAGCAATCTAATAATTGCAGCCTACCCAGACAGGCAAAAGTCATCTAGTTTTATCCAAGAAATCAAACCATTTCAGTTACAAAAACACTTCTGTGTCTCTCATCAAAAACAAGAGCAACACAGTAAATAGTGCTAAAAAATGCATGGGAAAAATCTTAAATTCCTCAAATTAGCAAGCCGTTCCACTGCTCAGTATTTGGTTTAAATCTGCATGGCATTGAAACTCTTACTTGGACCTGTCAAAAACTCACACCTACTTTCAGCAGCAAGCAGTCCCAGTCCAGTCAATACTGCCTGCCTCTGTTACACCAGCAAAACATTCAAACTGCTACAACTAGATTTTATTTTTTGCATTTAGACTACTACAACTTAAGGGATAGCCTCAAGAACTGGTATAGTGTTGTTTCCAGCCCAAAGTAAGCCCAATAGAGTACTGTAAATTAGGATTAAGCTGAAAGGGTACATCTGCAAACAGAAATAAAGTGAAGCTCTGTTCAGTCTGTACTTTTACCACCAATGTTTAGTCATACCTGGTTTTGCTGGAGTTTTATACTTTCAAGAATATCCAAATCTAATTAAAAGAATAGAAACTAGCATGAAATCAGAACACAACCAATAGGTTCCATGGTAAAAAACTCATCTGAAGGAATGTATTAACACTAATGAATAGTTGTATTGTTCTCCAGCATCTGGGGTATATTATGTAAAGCATTCATTTTTGTTTTCTGCTTAACCATTATAAGTGGCCAGTGGGAGGAGGCATTTTTCCTCACTAAGGCCATCTGCAAAACTTTTTGCAAACCATAGAATGCACAGTCCAAACAGTCATTTCAGTTTGAAATTGTCCTTGTTGCAGAGCCCTAAGCAATCATTTTAAACAAAAAAATTCTAGCGTCTAATTAGACACTTCCAGGATTAGCTAGTATTTGTATATAATTTGCAGAGAGATTCTGCTCCTCTTTTAAACCACCACAGCATGTAGATCCTTAAAATATTGAATTTAAATCAAGTGTAAAACTGAGTCAAGAATTTCTGAGAGTTTAAGATACCACAATAAACTTGATTGTGCATATGTGTACTGTTGGTAAAATACTGCACACATAAAAGGCTAATAAGTACGTGATTACTGCTTATGCAGAGTGCTGGTTTTGGATCCACAACAGATCTGTACTCCTGCAGCTGTTGGGAGCCCCAAAAAGTTTAGGAGCCCACTGATTCTACTATATAAATATAAATAAACCACATAAACACAGATCAAGAACTCTACCTTCAAACAACACTGAATATAAAGTCAGAGACAACAGGTGACTATCAAGCACATACATGTGGAAATGCAAAATCAAATAAAAAAAGAGAGAATATTAGCATCCAGGCAGTGTTCTCAGCAAATTTGCAAGAAAAACCTTTGTAGGCTTCAGGGCAAAAGTGAGTTGTGAAGCACAAGACAGTGGAAGCAACAGCATTGAAGACATGTAAGGGAAGGTCCATCAAAGCATCAGACGAAGCACTGGCAAAAGAGAACTATGCTAATGTTTATGTAAAGACTTCAGAATGTATTGTCATGTTTCAATCCATTTAGCTGAATTGTACTGTTACCAAAATGAACAGCCTTTCCTTCCATGCTGCTCAGGGTCTGCTGCTCCCAAAGCCTCCTAGTAATAACGGGACCAAAGGACAGGTGCAACCAGCTCTGTGACTGGATAGAACAAGTCACATCTCTCTTCCAGCATTTTGCTTTCCAAAAGTGGCACTGCCCCCAGTAGAAACAGGAAACCTCTCGTAAGAGAGCTCTTACTACCTTAGAACAACTAAACTCTCACTATACCACACCTCTATATAACAATCATCATTTAGAAAGAGAAAAACCCCCCGGGCATCAGAGAATATTAGGAGACTCTAGAGACTGTAACAATCATCATCACCTCAACAATAATTTCTTAGAAGCACCCAAATACATTTACTTCTGAACTCCTGTACCACTTGGAAACTCATTCAATCTATGAAAGTCTCCCTCTCCTTTAACAACCATAGAATGGTTTACGTTGGAAGGGACCTTAAAGATCATCTAGTTCCAATCCCCCTGCCATGGCCAGGGACACCTTCCACTAGATCAGGCTGCTCAAAGCCCCATCCAACCCAGCCTTGAACACTTCCAGGGATGGTGCATCCAAACTTCTCTGGGCAACCTGTTCCAGTGCCTCACTACCCTCACAGTGAAGAACTTCTTCCTTACATCTAATCCAAATCTACCCTCTTTCAGTTTAAAGCCATTAGCCCTTGTCCTATCACTACATGCACTTGTAAAAAGTCCCTCTCCGGCTTTCTTGTAGGCCCCCTTTAGGCACTGGAAGGCTGCTATAAGGTCTCCCCAAAGCCTTCTCTTCTCCAGGCTGAACAACCCCAACTCTCTCAGCCTGTCTTCATAGGAGAGGTGCTCCAGCCCCCAATCATCTTTGTGGTCCTCCTCTGGACTCGCTCCAACAGGTCCATGTCCTTCTTATGTTGGGCGCCCCAGAGCTGAACGCAGTACTCCAGGTGGGGTCTCACAAGAATGGAGTAGAATACCTTATGTATCCAAGATTTTTCCAAAAGAATGCCTTGAGTTACAAAGGACAATAACATAACTTGAAGTTGCATTGTAACCAAAGAGCTAAGGTTTAATTTTCAGCAGCACAAGCCGTGAACAAAATTGTGAACCAAAACAAAGTTTTCTGAGAATGTTCTCGGAATTGTTTTTAAAAGCCCTAATTTGAGTAGCCCATAGACACAAAATAACAGTTAACTTCTGACTTCAGTAGTTTCTGACACAAGCTTCTAAGAATAACCATGTCCAGCTCCTATTATGTCCTTCCACCTCATGTTGAAGCTTTGCTTCATCCGTAGCCGAGACGCTTTGCTCAAATCTGGCACGTTTAAATGGCTTTTATACACACTGTAGAGCAAGCATAATTTTACACTGCAATTCTGAATGAAAATTAGTATTGCATTCACAACTTCCCTAAAGATCTTTCAAAATTACAACGTCACCCCTAACAGCATTGCCATACTTGCAAAGGGACAGCACTAACTCCTCCTGGTAGATCTCTCCATCTAGTTTCTCCCTTAGCAACCAACGAGCAGTTTGGCGAAGCTGTCTTACCTCGGAAAAATTAACTGCCAAGGGGATAATTCCTGCCACATAGCAGGCGACCAGCATGGCCAGAGACAGCAGGCAGATGGAGCGGAAGTCATCCATTTCGCCGCTTTCTGTCCGGTCCCTTAAAGTGAAATTCAATAGCAACTTTTCCACCTCGCCCCGCACGCCTTAACCCGTGCAGACACCGAGCTCCCAGGAAAGGCTTTCAGCCATGTCTCTCTTGCCCGGCGGCTCCGGCCGGCTCGGCCCCCAGCGGCGGCCCCTCCGGGTCCGGCGTGCGGCAGCCGCTATCCCGCCGGGGCCGCCCGACGCTGCTGCAGGGGACGGGCTGGGAGGACTGGCAGGGAGACACCTGCGCGGCTGGGAGGGAGGGAGCGGCCCGGCCCCGGGGCAGGCAGGCCCGGCCCTCACCTGAGGCAGCGGGACCTTCCCCTACACCCCACTGCCCCCGGGGGTGGGGGGGAGAGAAAACAGCAGGCGCCGAGGCGGCTCCTCGCGGAATGGCGGCCTGAGGCGGGCTGCGTCCGCGGAGAGAAGGCGCGGGGAACCTGCGGTACCGGTGCGCGCCTTCCCTCGTCCACCCGCCCCCACCACTGCCTCGGACGCCAAGTGGCACCTCCGCGACCCAGCGCTTCCCCTTCCGGGGCACGCCCCGCCCCGCCCTCGCTCGCGTTGCCCCCGCGCGCTTCCCGACTTCAAGATGGCGGGCGAGGCCGCGGCCGCCCAGCGGGCCGCGGCGGGAAGGAGCGGCTCCCTCATCAAAGATGGCCGCGCGGCCGCTCAGCGCCTCCCGCGCGCCCCGCCCCCTCCAGCCTGGCGCCGTCGGCCGCTCCCGGCATCCTCAGCGCCCCGCCGTGTGGCGCCCGGGCGCCGGCGTGGGCCTGCGTGCGCGTGCGCGAGCGGCACTCTGGCGCCGCGAGCTCTATGGTCGGCCGTTAGCGCAGCGTTTCCGGCGGGCGCGGGGGGTTGTGGGGGATCGTCGCGCGCCTCTTATCCGCGGCGGTGCTGAGGAGCGGGAGCCGTGATGGTGAGCGGGGCGGGCGGCGGGCCGGGCCCGGCGGCTCCTCGCACCCCGCGCCTGTCTGGGGGGGGAGGGCCAGCACCGCCCGGCCTGCTTTCCCTCCTCCTTGGGGCAAGGGGCGATCGCTGGGGCCGCGGGCGGGAAGGCGCGGCGGGTAGTGGGGAAGGCCGCGGCCGCCGCTCCGGGCCCGGGCGGGCGGCAGCACGTGCTGGCGTGGCAGCGGCCTCGGGAAGTGCCGCCCCGCCGCCGCTGGAGCCTCCCCGGCACAAAGGCCGGTTGCTCTCGGGGAGGGAGAGAGGGGGGGAGGCTTCCGGCCCTGGCGTGGAGCGGGCTTGCCCGGGAGCTGCAGCCCCTTTTCAGGGCGCTTCTGGAAGCGCAGCTCTTCCTCGCGAGCGCTGGCTTCGCGGATCCGTCGAGTATGCCTCCCGTAAATGGCTGGTTTGCGTTAATTGAAGCTGTTTCTGCCCATGCTGCTTTCCGTACTCCTCCCCAGTACTTGGAGAAGGGAAAGGCGGTAGCTTGCGCTGGTGGGCTGTTTGAATGGCACGTTAAAGCACAAAGGCCTACCAGTCACAGTAGTTTGTTGCGTTCACGTAGCAAATTTAAATATGCTGAAGCAAGTTGTCGCCATGTGGTGAAAGGACAACTGCTTCTGGGTTTGCAGCAAAGTTCTGCATCTGTCTGGTGCTTGCTCAAAGGCAGTTAGCTTCTGCTAGGATGAGCAGCTACAAGCCCTGTCCCTGTTGTCCAAAGTGAAAGATGACACTTAAACCACTTTTTCTGCCTAGCAGAAGTAACTGAAAGACATTTACGTCTGTGCAGTATACTACTTGTGTTTGCATCACTGCGCATCTTATTCTTACAGTACTTATCTTCCTTTTTTATTGTTTTTTTTACTTTATTGTTGAATAGACTACAATTGGTGGAAGCCTCTTTGGGCAGATGCTGCCTAGCTCCTAAGTCTTGCTGGTTTGGCTGTCGGCACTGCCTTAACCATTTTTACAGGGTTGTGTCTTCAGTAATAGGAGCACTTTCTAAAGTGCTCTCTAGAAGTTCAAAATTGGTGTAATATAAACCATGTGGTATCTCATTCAGTGTCCTGCTTAACAGCAGGCAGTACAACTGTGCCTTTAAAAAAATGCAAGAAAACACAATGTATGCATCGGAATAATAAAGAGTCATATTGGCCTTTTCCACATAATCTGGTCCTAACGCATGAAGGTCTATGGATCTTCCCTTGTTTTGATTATCTTTTTCCTAACAACAGGATTTATACCTATAAGAAAACATAATAGTTATTAATCACACTGATTTTTGCCCTGTCGTCTAGGCACATATTCAGTAGGGCAGGTGATAGTTGGAGGAAGCTTCTCTCAGGCTTCTGAACTTGTCACTTTTTTATACTTATGTGGTAGGAGAGGAGGATCAATTTTATCAAATCAAACAATTTCTTTTTTTTCCCTTAAGATAAAATAATGGGAAGTTCCCAAAGAAATGTTTGAGATGTAATGCATTAATTTTACAATACGGATGGTCCCGATGGCATTAATTTTAATAATTTCTAGGCCAGTATCTGATACAGATATGGTAAAGTGTCTGAAGTGATAAACTGTTTAAAGTCAGAAGCCCAAATAATTTCTACTGTAAAGTTCTGGAAGAATTGGCTTCCGTGTCTGGCTCACTGATTTTTTTTTTCCTATAATCTGATTATTGGCATAACTTCAGGATATATACATTCATTTAACACTCAAAGAATGGGAGGAATAGCCTGGGTATTTATAGGCCAGAAAGCCTAAAATGATTCCCCAGCAAGATACTGAGAGACCAAATGCAGAATTCACTCAATTATGATACAGTTCTGTAACTCCTGATCAGTTCAGTTTTATCTGTGTTCTCTTAGGTTTTGTCAAACAAACACAACTTTTTTTTAATACTGACTTTAGTTGAAAGAGATAAATATGTGTATGTCATCAGACACCACTAATGTAGTCTGCGAGACATTCTGATGCTAAAATAACACAGCTTTTTTTAGAACACACTGACTGAACTGGCTGATACACCTCGTCCATTGTTGTTAATAAGAGATCCCTACTCAAATGCTCCCAGGAAGTCAGAGTTGCAAGTCCTGGAACCAAGCCTTGTCATCAGTGACCAGCAAATAAAAATGATAGTGCTGGAAAAAGTATTTTATAATAAAGTTTGGCAGTCATTTGGAGTCACTGGTAAGACATGCCTGTTCAAGTACAATGCACTTAGGAACAGCCAGATACCAGCCCTCCTTGGGGAATACCTTTCAAATCTAGTGTCCTTTGGCATACATGAAAGTGGAGTTAAATGGTCTAGTCTCCTCTTTGTATGATTTTTGTTACAGTGTGTAGCTCTGAATTCCCCTCCTTTTCCATTTCTGATTGGGAAAAGTCTTGCTGCTTCTGTTTCTCGGTGTAAACTTTTCCTGGGCTTCTCTGAATCTCCTACGATGTTATTTGAGACAGAATTTAAAGAACTGAAAACTGTATCCCAGGCATGGGAACACTATCACTCATGGTACAAAAATTTGTACTGTGTTCTTGTATGTTCCTTGTAAATCCTAATATTTGCCATTTTTCTTTTCTGTCACTGCATTTGATGAACACTGAACTGGTATCTTCACTGATATGTCCAAAGCGTGTGTCAGGATTTTTCTATCAGCAGCTCATTAATTTAAGCCCAATAATATGCTTTGGTATTTGTTTCCAGCGTGTCTTACTCTGCAGTTGCCTCCATGAGTATTACATGTTGTGTGCTCACCTCATACATTAGCATTGAAAATGTTGGATCCAATTAGCAGCACTGGAGATGGTGTTTTCTAGTGTGCTTGCAAACTTTCTGCACTGTGTAACCTGTTAGTTAGATCACAGATTGTGTACGCTTCAAAAATCTTGCTTGTTGTTTGCTCAAATTACTTACTGTAGCCAAGTGAAAAATATTACAGAAATAATGCAAGCCACAGACTGTACAATCATCTAAGTCTGCAGAAGAACAAGCTTACAGACTCTGACATTTGGAACAGTTATCTGTGCCATAATTACTGTTTCAGTAGACTCACCAAAGTATGAAAAATCAGTGCATCTGTTTTGCAGGAAATAATCTTGAATACTACGTGCGGATTTGTTGTATAATTTGTGTTCCCTTGAAGTTAAATGAATAACTCAAAATAGCTATTTCTGTTAAAATCTTTAAGGTGAGACTGACAGTGAAGTTAAGCTGGACTCCCTCCTTGCTCTTTAATTGGGGTATTTAAAATCTTACTAACAGCTTGCGACTGGAATAAAATAAGTAAATGCACTAATGGCATAGCTTTTATACATTGACTTTATTGCTTTGCTTTTGTGTTTAAATAGAAACTACTATTTCCGTGGTATTTTTTTCAACACAGTAGCTGCTTTACTGGTGATTTTACGCATTTTAAAGTTATGTAAGGATTGATAGGACTGATTGGAAACAAAAATTATTAACACAGCTTATTACGAAGAGTTAATGCTATTTGAAAAATGTCTGTGTCCTTGATTGCTAGTTCAGTGTTTTAGTATTATGCTTCTTTTTAGTGCTTCATTCAGATAAATAACTTAATTCAAACAAAAAGTCCTTCAAATTTTGCAAGTAACCTGTTTTCTTGGTGTTTGCTTTTTTTTGTTTTTCAGTCTCACACAATTCTACTTGTCCAGCCTACCAAGAGGCCAGAAGGCAGAACATATGCTGATTATGAATCGGTGAATGAGTGCATGGAAGGTGGGTGCAGACATGGTAGTCAAAAACTGTTGTTAAAATGCCATTGTTGACATATTCCCAAACTTACTCAGTAAGAAAATAAGTTGCTGTTCATGTTTTCCCGAGGTAATTAACAAAAAAATGCAAAGATGTCTCATGCTTTTAGTTTACTAGTGTTTTAGCAAACTAAAAAATAGTTAATCTTTGTTTCTAAAACTTCGTTTTTATATTAAATGTCTCTTTGATTTAACTAGATTGAACCACATTCAGATCATGAGAATAGGCAATATTGTTGGTGGGGCCATGCAGCAGACTTGCCTGAATGCATTTCATTGCAGGATCAGAGCCTAACTCTCTCACTAATTTTTGTGCTAGCCATGTAAAGGAAAGATTGCTGCTGGAAATAATATATAAAATAAAAGTATGTGTGCAATTGATACGTAATATGCAGCCTCGTGGCATGTCTGCCAGAGAAAAAATCCTGCGTGACTTTAAGAGACACATAGTGGGCTTAGAAAGAAGACTGAAATACTACAGCTGTATGATTTAATTGTGGAAGTTCACTTAACGTTAAAAATTCTAATTCCAGGAAGTTTTGTGAGGCAAATAAAAGCATAATAAAGACGATGTAAAGCCTCTGTGCTCGCTTTAATATTATATTCTTCTCAAATGTATCTGAATTGTTTATGGGCTAGCTTAAGTAAAACTGATTTAAATTCATATACAGGCTTGTGCTGTCACTCTTACCTCAGTAGCCCTGTTTGACTCTTTCATAAAAAATGATCTTTCTTATGAGATTTGAGTAGCTTTATTTGACATTAGTTCTTCTCTTTCTCAGGTGTTTGTACAGTAGGAATATATGTTGCAATTTTTGTCTTAAAATTATTAGAAGGAATTTCAGGTTTCAGTTGGAGCTTACTGCATGGAAAGTTACATCTTTGACAGAACTAAAACTTCTTCCTCTAGATGATGATAATGCTTCTTTCCATGCATCTTGATTTTATAGTAGTAGTATTATGTTTCAGTGCAAATAGCTAGAACAACAGCATTTCAACTCTGCAAAATCTGAGTAAGAAGTTTATGTCTCTGTTTTCATGGTAGTCATCTCTAAACTTTCCTGGTATCTGTGGTTCAATAGCTGAAGAAGTTTCAGCAAATGCAGTTGTTGGTTTTTTAATATTGCATTGTTAATCTTGTTTCTCTGTAGGAGTCTGTAAAATGTATGAAGAGCATCTGAAGAGAATGAATCCCAACAGTCCATCCATTACATATGATATCAGCCAATTGTTTGACTTCATTGATGACTTGGCAGACCTCAGCTGTCTTGTGTAAGTTCAGTTGTACAAGTCCATTTCAGTGACTTAGAGAAGTCAGAAGTCTTCCATCTAAACTCTTACATGTTTTGTGTGAAATCTGGTAAGGTTCTGGGGGTTTTTTGCAGTAACTGTTTGTAAAGCAGCAGTCTTGCAGCTGGCATGCCATGTTGCCTGCTCCAACTAACTGTATTGGAATAAAGTATCTCTAAAGAAAGCTTAGAAACTGACAGTTCCAGTTGGATTTTAGTCACATTGAAGCTGCCAGCATTTGGAATACTGAAGTCCAACAGTTTAATACAGCTATGTATTTTATTAATGCTAGAATCTGTTTAAATTGGGGCTGTATCTGCCTTTGTGCAGTTGGTCCAATTCTTAAGGAGGCAGAATGATTACAGAATTTTATTCAGCTGAGGGCTGTACTAGTGGTACGGTAGAAGTCTACAGAAGTGCATTGCAGCTAACTGTTTATTTTGATCAAGATACAGCAAGATGGAAGCTTCTGTAAATCCTGATGAAGTGATTGAGGAACAGATCAGTCCACCAGAGAGCCCTAGCTAATTGTTTAAGTGTTCTTGTGAATACATTATCTCCAGTTCTCATCTGTGTGTTGAAGTTGTGGGCAAGCAAAGGTGGTCTTGCATACTTTCCATTCTGACTGCACTGTGAAATCAAATGTTAAATTTCACTATTCAGAACATAACATTGTAACTAAATCACTTAGTTCAGATCATGAGTATGTTCCGTACCATAAATTTCAAGGTAGTGATTTGATAAGACAGTGGTATCAACTTTGCAGAAATTCTGTAGGAATAAGGATACAAATCTCATATTCAAATAACAAAAGACATAGTATTTGACTTTCGAGTCTCAAAATTCCAGAAACTCCTTTTAAGCCAGTGAGTATCTGCTGTGGACATTCCTGCAGCTGTACTGCTCTGTCTGAAATCCCAGTGCAAGTATGTGTGTAGCTGCACCGTGAACAGCCTCTGCCAGTTAATTCCAGTTTAAAACAAAAAGCTATTTGAAAAAAACCTGAGCATCAGATTGCTTTCCTTTGCATTCTGATGTACATACAGAATCTATGTTACTGATAGTGACTTATTACAAATGCCATTTACCAAAGTTTTCAGTAGAATAAGTAAAACAGGATTACAGTTTCTGCAGAGTTACCTTGTCCCTAGACGTTCTGCCACGTTTAATCTTCAGGTGTCATAGGGCTGGGCTGATGCAGTTTGAAAGATGCACTTTGTTTTAGTTTCTCTAACAGACTGAGGCTAGCTACTTGCTTTAGGAAGTAGCAACTGTTTTCTAGTACAGTCTTGTGCCTTTCTTAATTAGGCTTGTAAACGCAGTGTCGTGCCAAATTCTACTTCAGCTTATAGTTTTCCACCAGATGGCACATGTAGCACATAGCGTACCAGACATGTCCTGTGTTCATGGAGTTTCCTAAAGTACTTGCTATCTGGTCTTGCAGTGTAGCATTAGAAATGGATTGGGGCGGGGGTGGAAATCAGTAACTTTTCCTGAAACTAACATTTCTTATACTGCACTGGAACTACTACTAACTACTACTATATCAATATATACTGAAAGTCTTTCTATGGCCTTGAACTAGTCATGCTGGGTTTTAAATAACAAGGCTTTCTTAGAAACAGTATGCTTAGGGTTTTTTCCTTAGGTGAGAACTGTAAATTGTTCTGGATTGAGTTAACTGGATTTTTACTTAGCTTCTTACCAATGACCATCTCACCCCCTTACCTGATTACAAATACGTGTACCAAGATTTAAAGATTGACTGGGACTTCAGTAGTTCTTGAAGCATTCACTGAAAGTACCATCTTCATCAAAAAAACATTCAACTTTAACGACTAAGGGGGAAAGGAGGGCACAAATCTACACAGATAACTTCATGCAGTTTGCTTTCATTTACCGGTCTAATTCTGCTTCAATTCAAAGTGTCTTGAGTAACTGAGTTCTCTGGCCTTGGCAAGAAATCTTGATAGTGAACTACTTTTATCAACTATCCCTGAGTAACAAAGAAAATGAGTCTGTGAATTCTTGTTTTCAGTTTGCTTTTTATGAAGTGTCCTTGTTTGTTAGATGTAAGCTTGCCCTCACTGCCAACTGGCAAGAATCCTTTGTCATCCATCTATGAGTCTACCTTTGCTCCTGGAAAATTGTGCTCTTATTCATTTTCTAAAAATTCCAAACAGAAGTGGAACGCTTGAAAACTTACATGAACACTTGCTTGAAGTAGTGTTGAAGAAGTGTTTGGCTCATTAAGACAAATTAGATTATTTCCTGGTGGGACTATTCTTCTTCATTCTGAGCTCCAGAATATTAAGGTGTTCCATTTGTTGTCTCCCATAAGTAGTTATATTAATGAATTAAAATGTGAACACACTATGATCCAGTCACTCAGTAGTCCTTGGAGCATCTAGTTTTATTTGAGGTTCTTACTGATCTGCTGGGTAACTGGTTTTTAGGGAACAGGATAAATCTGTTTGGTAAGTGGCAATTCCCATATACTTCTGATATTACTTGTGTTCTGTACACAACTTTCTGCCTCATACGCGTGAGGACACTTAATTGTTTGTGGAGTTCTTCTGGTGCTACAGGGCAGACTGATACTACATTCATTCTTCTTTTCTCTGTAGTTACCGTGCTGATACTCAGACATACCAACCGTACAATAAAGACTGGATAAAGGAGAAGATCTACGTCCTCCTCCGCAGGCAGGCCCAGCAAGCAAGCAAATAATGGGGGCACCATCATTACATGGGTTTGGGGGAGGGCTTGGACAACAGGTGTGTACAGAGTGTAGTAGTGAACGTTTTGTATTATAGTCATCCTGTTGCCATCTTGTTAAACTCTTTAGCCAGGACTGAATGTATTGTTAGAGATGCAAGATTTTTGTTGGATTTGACTTTTTTTCAGTGTAAATGGAGAAGAAAGTGCAACATCTTCAGCAGAGTTTTCATTTGTTTTTTTCCTCTGGTTAGCTTATGGTCCTACCTTATTTGAACCCCAGGGGCTGTTCACATTGTACTTCGCCACATTCACTGTATGTGCCCTTCTGTGGGGTTTCCAACATTTAGTTATGTCCTTGAGACAGTCTTAACGGGGAATAAAAAACTACCCTTTAGTTAAACTTGAGTGCTGAATTTTGTGGTTTTTGCCAAACAACAAAGGAAATCTTTCTTGCCTGTTTGCCAAGGAACAGGGCTCAAAAGGTTATGTGGACTGAACCAACAGTTTGCTGTATTACAGAATGGCTCAAATTCTGGCCTGCCAAGTTAACTTCTCTGGCCTAGTCTTGACTGCGGTCTTTCCTGGGGATCTTTGGGAAACACAGCAACCCTCTTGCACTCTAAACTTGATCTTTCTACAAGGCATTTATATTCAGGTAAGTGTGTCTGTTCTGGGATAGGTGATGGGTAAGAGCAGGCTGAATGTAACACATCACAGACCCCCTGAATTAGCCTACTGCCAGCCTTCCCCTGAGAAAGGAATAGGAAAGCAAATTGTTTTGATGGGGATCTGCCCCAAACTGCATTTTCTCGTTACAAAGGATAAGGACTTCACTGTAAAATTGTATCTGCCCCTGGATATCTTGAACACCGATGCCTTTGTAATTTTGCTGTACTGAAAAAGTTTGGATTGGAGGACACATTAGACCAAAAAATACAGCAGGTAGAAAAGCAAGGCCAGCTCGCTACTTTGTGCCTTTGTGTTAGTCCAGAGTTTGCCTGCTATAGGTACAGATTTGAGTCTTAGACTGTACAGGTATAGTCAACCAGGAGCAGTTCCAGGACTAGCAGAGGAATGTAATTCTCTCCAGTGCACTTAACTTCCTAATACACATCAATAGTTTCTGATGGACCTCACAGCAAATGGATTGGCTTAAAAGAATCTGAGGTCAAATTGACTGTCTGTAGTAAAGCTTTAATTAAAATAGCTTCACTTAAGTGATAAGTAATAGCTGCTGAAGACTTGGAATCAAATTACTGAAGAGATAGAAATTCTGAGAAAGGTATTGGGAGGTGGTGTTAAAACTTCTTTCTTGACATGAATACAAATTGGAGATTAGACCTACTAGCTCTACATTTGTAATGACCAGGAATCAATTCAATCTGCTAATGTCAAAACATGCTTCCTTTATAATAAATAGTGATTTTCAAAACATATTAGGTCAGAAGTATATTAATCCACTTAAGGTTACTTAAATCTGTAAATACTTCTGTACGGAAGTTTTATATCCAAATGCAGCTTGACACAGTAAGTAAAACTTACAAAATTTGCTATTGCCCCATATAACATTCAGGTTTAATATAAGCAATGTTATTTAAACAGCTTGTCTAGCTTACCCTCCTCCTGTATAGCAAGTAGTAAAATAACGTTCTTTCCTAACATGTTTGAGGTTAACTTCTGGTAAATGTTTATGATTTCTTGGGTAAAAATTCCAATATTCTCACGGTGGATTATTCAAGGTGCTAAGTAGGATGCAATTTTGCAGTCTTTAAGTGAAGCCACATAAACATCCCTTCTCACTTCCTATCGCATTAAAAATAGTGTTTTAGTATTTTCCTCATTCTGTGAGCTTGTTTTCAATTTAAGGAAAAACAGCTGTTTCCTTATTGTGAAAAGTGCAAGGAGCATGCTGAATCTATAGTAATCAGGAACTTGGAACATGACACAGCTCTTCCTTCAAAGATAACCTAAAGTTTGGTCTGATGAAAAAAAAAAAATCTTGGTTTTGGCTCTAGTATAATAACTGCAAACTAAGACCACTAAACAAGTACAAAATATGAATTTCTCATGTTAGAGCAGAAAATGGGAAGAAGGTACTTTAAAGCAGGGGGTAATAAATGTTTCTCCTTTATGAAAGGGACTTTGTGAAGGTATGTTTTTTGGAAAGTAGAAGGTAAGCTTTAACTTCAAGGTTAATTCACTTTTTTTTTTTCCTTTTTTTTTTTTTTGTTTACACTTAAACTTCTGTGGTCATCTCAGTAATTGAAGTTTTCATGGAATTGGAAAATGCAAATAAATGTTCCTTTTATACCTCTGGAGCCAGACTTGGCCTTCTGCTGATATAAAAATACGGTCTGCAGACCACTTTAAGAGAAGGGACTTGGACATCGTCTCTTTTCCCCCTTGTCACCCAGCTACAAGTCTTTTTTTTTTTCCTGAAATCAGCTACTAGTTAAAACCCTCTAGTGCATAGTTCTTGAGCTGCTGTTCTCTGTATTCCTTTAGAGTTCCCTTTTACTTGATTAACTTCATGAAACAACAGATTTGTTGCTTAACTGAGCAGCTGAATGAATACACTGGAAGGAAAAAAAAACGCTGCAGCATCTACCTGATTTGCAGCTGGTTAGAAAGAATCTCGAAGGCTGTCTCCAACTAACCACTGCCTTCAGAAATACAGCGAAGAGGGTTATGAGCACTTGGAAACCTACGATGTGCTAGTAGACTGGCACTCTAGTCATGTAGTCTGCGCTGACAGGCCAGGTGAAAAATTACTCTCCAGTTTGCTTTGTGGCTCCTTTCCAGTAAAGAATGACAGCAGGGCGTTTAGGACTTTCTCCAGTTGCACTTGTCCTTAGAGGCATAAGAGAGCACTTCTACTGAGAGATACCAAGCATTTGCCCAAGTTCAGCTACTTCAGAAAGTGAGGTTCATCAACAGCATTTTGCAAGTAAAGCCATAAACAAATTGCATCATTACAGAAAATATGTCAGAAAAGAATCTGTCATCCCATGCATGCTTTGCCTGTGGCAGATTGTCTGGTGCTTCTTACATAAAGGATAGGTACGAGTAGCAGTGTTGGTCATGCCTGCTACAGTGTGGGAGTAAATGATAAAGTAAATTATATTGGCTGTTTCTGCAGGAGAGCGGTACAGTATTGTAAAACAGGGGTAAAGAATGGAATCCAGAGACTTAGTATTTCCAAGTGTGGAAATACTTAATACATTTTTTTTGAAGCAAGTCCATTCAGCAAGCCTAGTTCAGTCCAATGAGATGTATGAGCCCTCATCCATTTGCCCGGAGTACAGAGCAACTGAGGTGCTTGCCTGACTTCTGCCTGGCTTGTGGAGCCAGGAACCATGCTGCATCTTTTCTAATCATGGAATAGGCAAGTCCTCACTCAGTCTCTGGACTGCCTGCTCCTGATCTCAAGTTGAGGCATTACCAGAATGGTACAACTTATTTCTTGGCATGGCTATTCACTAAGTAAATAGTAAGGTGAAGTTTTGCGAGATGGCCGAGCTGATCTAACAGTTCACTGCTGTTGAAAGGCATAATGCTACTTGACGCTACGTGCAAAAGAGACACTGGGTGTGGTGGGGAAGGGGAGAACAGGACTGCCAATCAGCACCAACAAGCAGAGTAGCCGGTCACTTCAAAAAAAAAAAAAAATCTCATCTGAGGCTTTGAGAACAAGGTCAAGCATGGTAGATGCTGTTGCAGAAAACAGTAGATGATAAATTGTCGTGTGTGTGTGTGTATATATATATATAAAGGACCGGTTTATCTACCATTGCATGCTCCTGCCAGTCAGTAGTGCACTGGGGCAGGGGGTAACCCCACTAGGATTAGAATTTGAGTTGTATTTGACACCACAACAGTAACAGGAT